>NC_080164.1:81300200-81600200 GCF_950295315.1 Erinaceus europaeus | reverse complement strand
ATACATTTGTAAAATTCCTCAGTTCTCTGCAAAACACCTTAACCCCCAGCTTAGGTAGGTCCTCCACCATTGTGTGCCAGGACCTGAAAGCCCCCACCATCCAATCCCAGACCCTTTACTTGGCTGCAATACACCAACCTCTTACTTTTTTGAAATGCAGCTGTCTTGAATAGTCTAATGTCTTCATTCTTTTTATTTCAGCTAGGAAGTAGAGAAACCGGGGTCGGGCAGTAGCACGGCGGGCTAAGCACACATGGTGCGAAGCGCAAGGACTGGTGCAAGGATCTCAGTTCGAGCCCCCAGTTCCCCACCACAGGGATTCGTTTCACAAGTGGTGAAGTAGGTCTGCCGGTTTCTCTCCCCATCTCTGTCTTCCCCTCCCCTCTCAGTTTCTCTCTATCCGATTCAAAAAAATGAAAAAATAGCCACAGGAG
This sequence comes from Erinaceus europaeus, assembly GCF_950295315.1. Classification (NCBI taxonomy): domain Eukaryota; kingdom Metazoa; phylum Chordata; class Mammalia; order Eulipotyphla; family Erinaceidae; genus Erinaceus; species Erinaceus europaeus. The sequence continues at coordinate 81,599,766 of NC_080164.1, read as the reverse complement.
TAGTGGATTGGTAGTGTAGGCACTGAGCCACAGCGATAACCCTGGAGGCAAAAAAAAAAAGTAGAAACCATAGCACTGCACCACTATCCATGACTTCCCACCCCACCCCATGCTGTCCATGGTGCTCACTGTGGTGCCTGGGCTCAAACCCAAGTTCTCATTCATGATTGATAGCATGTGTGTTCAACCAGGTGAGCTATCTCCTAGCTCCCCAAAGATAATTTTCTTGACGATTTTGACAATGCCAGATGAAATACTAATGGACACTGAACTACAGAAATTCCCTGTTACAAACACCTGTTTAATGCTATCATCCAAAAATAAGTAACCTGTCCACCAACAAAAAACTGAAATGTCTCTTTAAGTCCTGATTCTTTTTTTAAAGATGTTATTCAATTTTTGAGAGAAATTGGGGAGAGAGTGAGAGAGACAGAGAGAGTCAAGCAGTAGTGCACCAGGTTAAGCGCACATAGTACTAAACACAAGGACCTGCGCAAGGATCCGGGTTTGAGCCTCCACTCCCCACCTGCAGGGGGGTAGCTTCACAAGTGGCAAGACAGGTCTACAGGTGTTTCTCTGTCTCCCTCTCTATCTCCACCTTCTTCCTCTTTTTTTTAATTTTTTTAAATATTTATTTATTCTCTTTTGTTGCCCTTGTTATTTTTTTATTGTTGTAGTTGTTATTGATGTTATTGATGTCCTTGTTGGATAGGACAGAGAGAAATGGAGAGGGGAGGGGAAGACAGAGAGGGGGAAAGACACCTGCAAATCTGCTTCACTGCCTGTGAAATGACTCCCCTGCAAGTGAGGAGCTAGGGGCTCGAACTGGGATTCTCACACCGGTCCTTGCACTTTGTGCCACTGTGGTTAACCCACTGCGCTACTGCCCGACTCCCTCCATCTCCTTTCTCAACTTCTTTCTGTCCTATCCAATAAAATGAGAAAAAATGGCCACCAGGATCAGTGGATTTATAGTGCCATCACCAAGCCCCAACAATAACTCTGGAGGCAAAAAAAAAAAAAGTAAAATAGAAAGAGAGAGCACCAGACTGTATTCTGGTACATACACTGCTTAGTCTTGACCTAGCGATCCTGTGCTTTAGAGAACCACCTCCTAGATCACCAATTATCTGATACTTAAATAAGAAACAGCTTAGGATAATCAAATACCTGAAGTAAATGCTAAAAGAAAAGAAGATCCAAGAATATGTTCCCCAACTCCAAAAGTAAACTTTAATAGTTCCAGAGACTGGGGAAATAGCTCAATTGGTAGAGTGTTGGGCCTCCATGTCTGAGGTTCCTGGCTTCCTGGTTTGATCCCTGGTAGAGTACAGGTAGAATATAGGCCTCAAGTCCCTAGCTGCTGGGGTGAACAGGGCAGGGAGGGAGAAGCATCTGGGGAGCAATGTTGCTAGACCTCTCCTTCTCCTTTTTCTTCTATTTCTTTCTCTCTTTCCCCCTCTTTATCTCACCATCTATCAATAAAGGGGGGAAAAGAAAAAAAAAGAGGGAGGGAGAAAAGGAAAGAAGGAAAACAAGAGGGAGGAATCACACTCACAAAGAGCAATTTTAGCTAATTTACATTATTTGTTTTAGTACAGTTTAGGATTACACTAAGGAAGAATTTCCAAAGAATGAAATACTGGGAGTCGAGCGGTAGTGCAGCGGGTTAAGCGCACATGGCGTGAAGCACAAGAACCAGCGTAAGGATCCTGGTTCGAGCCCCCGGGTCCCCACCTGCAGGGGAGTCACTTCACAGGCAGTGAAGCAGGTCTGCAGGTGTCAATCATTCTCTCCCCCTCTCAGTCTTCCCCTCCTGTCTCTATTTGTCTCTGTTCTAACAAAAGATGACATCAATAACAACAATAATAACTACAACACCAATAAAAAAAAAGAATAAAATACTTTTTTTGGGTAAATATTGCATGGGTCTGTGGTTATCTAAATAGAACCATGTGTCCTGGGGGATGGGCAGTAGTGCAGTGGGTTAAGCACACGTGGCGTGAAGCATAAGAACCAGCGTAAGGATCCTGGTTCGAGCCCCCTGCTCCCCACCTTCAGGGGGGTCGCTTCACAAGCAGTGAAGCAGGTCTGCAGGTGTCTATCTTTCTCTTCCTGCTGGGAAATTGTGCAGACGCAGTCACATCTGCCATGTTGTCCCCTCAGGCTATTGTTAGTTCCCAGCATTCTCGGAGCACCTGTTCCATCATGTTGTGCCCTCAGGGGACTGTCTATTTCCCCGCCATAGTTGAAGTGCTTTGGTTACTCCTCCCCCTTCCCATTCTCACGAGAGTTATTATCCTATCCTGGAGTACTATGGTTACTCCTCCCCCTTCCCATTGTCACAAAAGCTACTCCTATAAAAGCCCTTCTCCTCCCCAATAAAGAAATAAAAAAAAATAATAATAATTTAAAAAAGCCCTTCTCCTTCCGCACCTCTCTCTTGCCAGGCGCTTCACTTCGGTGTTTAGACACAGGAAAGGTTACTGTATGAGGCGGCCATTTTCGCTACTTCCACGTGGCCCAACCTGCTTCTCTCGCACCCAACTCTGAGGTGCCAGCGCAAATAAAAATTTGTGTTTCCTCTTCGCTCCGGATCTGATCTCCTCTCTCTCTTCTCCGAGGTGCAGCCCGACATCTCCCCACCTCTGTCTTCCCCTCCTTTCTCCATTTCTCTCTGTCCCATCTGGCAACAACAACATCAATAAAAACAACAATAATAATAAACACAACAATGATAAAAACAACAAGGGCAACAATAAAGGAAAATAAATAAATAAAATATTTTTTAAAAAGAGAACTATATGTCCATCTTCCTCATACACTATGAATAGCAAATCTCTATATTCTGTGGTAAGATGTGTTCCTAGTATAAACCAGACACCCATAGTGTGGGCTGGACACTGGCCAACATTAAATGATATGATTCATTCTGTGTTTCTCACTGAGATTATCTGGTTGGCCTTGTGCTTGTCTCCTGGGGCTTGTAAAATATGCAGTTAACTTAATTTCATGACTGCATTCGTTCTGCTTCCTTTCCTGGAAAAGAAGAAATCATTTATAAAGCTCAGCTTTCAAGCCTCTTGACAGAAAAGAACTCCTTTGTTCCAGAACCGCTCTGTCCACTATGGAAGCCACTAAGGCACATGTAGATACTGAAAGGTTGAAATGTAGTTATTGCTAATTGCTATAGATGTAAGTATAAACGCAAGCCAGATTTCAAAGTCATATGAAAAAAAGAACATTATGTTCAACAATTTGTTTGGCTTTGTATGTTAACTCTCTTTTCAGCCACCAGGTTCCAGATGCCATCAGGATGCCGGCCAGGCTTCCCTGGACAGATGACCCCACCAATGTGTTCTGGAGCTCTGCTTCCCCAGAGACCCACCCTACTAGAGAAAAAGAGAGGCAGGCTAAGAGTATGGATCAACCAGTCAATGCCCTTGTTCAGCGTGGAAGAAATTTTAGAAGCCAGGCCTTCCACCTTCTGCATCCCACAATGACCTTGGGTCCATACTCCCAGAGGGATAAAGAATAGGAAAGCTATCAGGGGAGGGGTTGGGATACGGAGATCTGGTGGTGGGAATTGTGTGGAGTTGTACCCCTCTTATCCTACGGTTTTGTTAATGTCTCCTTTTTTAAATTAATTAATTAATTAAAAAGAAAAAGAAAAAAAGAACATTAAAATGCTTATGGTGAGATGCTAAGATTTTAACAATCCAAACATACAGGTTTAAATAAAATATATTGCTGATACAATATTTTTTAAATATTTAGTTATTTTCCCTTTTGTTGCCCTTGTTGTTTTTCACTGTTGTTGTAGTTATTATTGTTGTTATTGATGTTGTCATTGTTAGAGAGGACAGAGAAAAATGGAGAGAGGAGGAGAAGACAGAGAGGGGGAGAAAAAGAGACACCTGCAGACCTGCTTCACTGCCTGTGAAGCGACTCCCATGCAGGTGGGGAGCCGGGGGCTACAACCAGGGCCCTTACTCTGGTCCTTGCGCTTGGCACCATGTGCACGTAACCCACTGTGCTACTGCCCGACTCCCAATATATATATTTTTAACTACAGCACTGTTCAGCTCTGGATTATGGTTGTGTGGGGGACTGAACCTGAGACTTTGGAGCTTCAGACATGACAGCTTCTGCATCACCATTATCCTCTTTACCCCCACCCAATAAAAAATATTCCTAAAATTAATCCACTTATAGTGTTGGGAGATAGTGCAGTGGTTACAGTGCTGGACTAGCAAACATGAGATCCTGAGTTCAGCTCTCAGCATTGCATGTGCCAGAGTGATGCTCTGGTCCTCTCCCTTCTCCATCTTTCTCCCTTATTGATAAACATTAAAACAAAGTAATAAATATTCAATAAAATAAAAAGTTTATTAAAATTTATTTTATCACTATTATTAAATTTTTTTTAAGCAAAGTACTGCTCAGCTCTGGCTTTATGGTGGTTCAGAGAAAGAGAAAAGGGAAAATGGCCTCCAAGATCCCAGACACTGAGTCCCAGCAATAACCCTTCTGAGAGGAAAAGAAAAAAAACAGTGGAAGCAAATGCCTGCAGAAAGACAGATGCAAACAGATGCCAATCATCAAAGAGGACAGCAGGAAGATGAAGCAGAAGGAGACATTCCCCCAGAAAAAAGAAACAGCAAAAAGAAAGCAAATGAAGATAACATAATAAGAGTTATGGGATAACATCAGAAAGAACATTTGCAATATGTGGGCAAAGGAAGAAGAGAGAGAAAAAGGACAGAATAAATATTTGAAGGTATTTTAGCTGAGGGCCCCCTCCCCCCAAATTAAGTCCTCCAGAACCAGGAATCTCAAATACCTGCACAAAAATATTATTGCAAAGCTAAGTCCACCAGGGTGCACAGTAGTCAAAATGACAAAGAGAGGATTCTGGAGGTTTCTAGAGGAAAGCCAAGAGTTACCCATAAAGGAAATCCCATAAAACTATTAGCTGATTTCGCTACAGAAACTCTAAAGATGGGAGGAGAGCAGTGGTGCACCAGGTTAAGCAGACATAGTATGAAGCACAAGGATCCGCACAAGTATGCAGGTTTGAGCCCCTGGCTCCCCACCTGCAGGGAGTCGCTTCACAATCGGTGAAACAGGTCTACAGGTGTCTATCTTTCTCTACTCCTCTCTGTCTTCTCTTCCTCTCTCCATTTCTTTCTGTTCTATCCAAGAAAAAAAAAAATGGCCACTAGGAGCAGTGGATTTGTAGTGTTGGCACTGAGCCCCAGCAACAACCCTGGAGGCAAAAAAAGAAAGAAAGAAAGGAAGGAAGGAAGGAAGGAAGGAAGGAAGGAAGGAAGGAAAGAAGGAAGAAAGAAAAAAAGAAAGAAAGAAAGAAAGAAAGAAAGAAAGAAAGGAAAAAGAGAAAGAAAGATACTCTAAGGGGCCAGACAGTGGCACACCTGGTTGAATGCAAAGCCCCTGGTCCCCACCTGCAAGGGGAAAGCTTCACGAGTGGTGGAGCAGGGCTGCAGGTGTCTCTCTGTCTCTCCCTCTTTCCATCTCCACCTCCCCTCTCAATTTCTGGCTGTCTCTATCCAATAAATAAATAAAGATAAAAAGTTTAAAAATCAAATGCAAAAAAAAAAGAAAGAAAGAAACTCTAGAGGACTTCCGGAGGCGGAGCTACGAGCAGCAGATCACTTTCTCTCCTCTCCTCTCCCGGATCAACTAGGAATACCAAAGGAGACCACCCGGACCGAAACAAGACAGGACTAGAATGACCACAGAAACCCAGTAAATCACCCGTGAGTACAAACACGCGTGGCTGGTGACAGAGAGGAGAGAGGGGCCTAAGGAGAGATTAAGTGACTGCTAACAGTTCGACAGTTTGTCAGTGGAGACACCACCTCCAGTCTGCTCCACCAACAAGGGGACAGCTGAAGGGAGGAAAGGACTCCCCAGAGACTCACCAAGTACAACTCTGAGTCTCCATTGCTACTACCCTCAGAATCTGGAGCAGCAACAGGGAGGGACACCAGGGCACAGAGATCTAACCGGGAAACTCAGGAGAAGACCTATACCTCGGTGGCATAGCTGAGGGCTGTGAAAGTCTCTTTGCATAACCACTGGATTATCTCTGCCACACCCTGCTTTATCTCTTGGTCAGGAGTCATTGATTAAGCCAAAAAGCCTATTGATAGTTTAAAAGCCCTCAGGCTACCATAGCCTACAGGGGAAAAAAAAAAGGCTTTTACACCACTGAACTCCAACTCAGGGATTGAAAAAACTGTTAACTTATATGAAATGGTTAAAACAACAAGAAAAAATAATGGAGACTCGAACCAGGACAAGAGTCCAGCTAAAAGTCCTCCAGAGGGCGAAGCACAAAACAACGAATTCAACATCCAAACATTAGCTAAGGAAATAATAACAGGAGTGAGTAAAGAATTTGAAAAAATTGTAATCAGAACTGCAGGAACAACAAATGAGAATATGGAAGAAAATTCTAATAATCGCATGGTTATTAGAGAGCTGAAAGCTGAAATTGCTGAGCTAAGAAGGCAACTAGCTGAACAAGCTAAAACAGTATCAGAGCAGGGCAACAAAATAGATGAACTCCAGAAAGCAGTAGAGGGCAGAGAGAATAGAATCAATGAGGCTGAAGACAGAATTAGCAAGATTGAGGATGAATTAGAGACAACTAAAAAAGAAGTAAGAGATCTCAAAAAGAGATTAAGAGATGCTGAAAACAACAACAGAGTCCTATGGGATGACTTCAAAAGAAACAATATATGCATTATTGGTTTACCAGAGGAAGAAAGAGAAGGGGAGGAAGAAAGCGTTCTCCAGGCCATAATAGCTGAAAATTTCTCTAGTCTAGACAACACCAAAGACATAAAGATTCAAGAAGCCCAGAGGGTCCCAAACAGAATTAACCCAGACCTAAAGACACCAAGACATGTCATACTTAGATTGGAAAGGAATAAGGATAAAGAAAGGATCCTCAAGGCTGCAAGAGAAAAACAAAGAGTCACCTACAAAGGAAAACCCATAAGATTAGCAGCGGACTTCTCCATACAAACACTACAGGCCAGAAGAGAATGGCAAGATATCTATCGAGTGCTCAATGAGAAAGGCTTTCAGCCAAGAATACTATATCCTGCTAGATTGTCATTCAGACTAGATGGAAGCATCAAAACCTTCTCAGACAAGCAACAGTTGAAGGAAGCAACCATCACCAAGCCTGCCTTGAAAGAAGTTCTGAAAGGTTTCCTATAAACAACCAGACCACCACAAATAGAACATATATCAAAACACTCTAAAACTCTACAAGAATGGCGTTAAAATATCTTCAATCTTTGATATCAATAAATGTGAATGGCCTGAATTCACCTATTAAAAGACACAGAGTAGGAAGATGGATCAGAAAACACAACCCAACAATATGTTGTCTACAGGAAACTCACCTAACTCAACAAGACAAACACAGACTTAAAGTGAAAGGATGGAAAACTATCATTCAAGCCAATGGCCCACAAAAAAGGGCAGGAACAGCTATTCTCATATCTGACATGATAGACTTTAAAATAGATAAGATTAAAAAAGATAGGAATGGACACTACTTAATGCTCAGAGGATCAGTCAATCAAGAGGACTTAACAATTATTAATATCTATGCACCCAATGAGAAACCATCTAAATATATCAAACTTCTACTGAAAGAGCTACAGCAATATATTAACAGTAACACAATCATAGTAGGGGACTTCAACACCCCACTATCTCAACTTGACAGATCATCCAGGCAGAAAATCAGTAAAGACATAAGGGAGCTAAATGAAGAGATAGATAAACTAGAACTATTGGATATTTTCAGAGTCATTCATCCCAAGAAACTGGAATACACATTTTACTCAAATCCACATGGATCATTCTCAAGGATAGACCATATGTTAGGCCACAAAGACAGCATCAGCCTATTCAAGAGCACTGAAATCATCCCAAGCATCTTCTCAGACCACAGTGGAATTAAACTAACACTTAACAATCAACAAAAGATTAGTAACAGTGCCAAAATGTGGAAGCTCAACAGTACACTTCTTAACAACTTCTGGGTCAAAGAGGAAATCAAGGAAGAAATCAAAATGTTTCGAGAGTTCAATGAAAATGAAGACACAAGCTATCAAAATATTTGGGACACAGCTAAAGCAGTCCTAAGAGGGAAGTTCATAGCTATACAAGCACACATTAGGAAACAAGAAAAGGCACAAATAAACAGCCTGATTGCACATCTTAAAGACCTAGAAGAAGAACAACAAAGGAACCCTAAAGCAACCAGAAGGACAGAAATTACTAAAGTTAGGGCAGAAATAAATAACATTGAGAATAGGAAAACCATACAAAAGATCAATGAAAGTAAATGTTGGTTCTTCGAAAGAGTAAACAAAATCGACAAACCTTTAGCCAGACTCACAAAACAAAAAAGGGAGAAGACCCAAATAAATCGGATAGTAAATGAAAGAGGAGATATCACAACAGACACCACAGAAATTCAACATATCATGCGAGGCTTCTATGAACAACTATATGCCACCAAGTTAGAGAACCTGGAAGAAATGAATGATTTCCTAGATACCTACCAACTTCCAAAACTAAGTAAAGAGGAAGTGGATAACATGAACAGGCCCATCACAGCTAATGAAATTGAAACAGTTATCAAAAATCTTCCCAAAAATAAAAGTCCTGGACCAGATGGTTTTACAAATGAATTCTACAAAACTTTCAAAGAAGAACTAATACCTCTACTTTTAAAAGTCTTCCAGAAGATTGAAGACACTGGAATACTCCCTGCCAGCTTCTATGAAGCCAACATCACCCTGATACCAAAAGCAGACAGGGACACAACCAAAAAAGAAAACTACAGACCAATATCTCTGATGAACATAGATGCGAAAATATTGAACAAAATTCTAGCCAACCGGATACAGCAGTATATCAAAAAGATTGTTCATCATGACCAAGTGGGGTTTATCCCAGGTATGCAAGGTTGGTTTAATATACGTAAATCAATCAATGTGATCCACCACATCAACAAAAGCAAGACCAAAAACCACATGGTCATATCAATAGATGCAGAGAAAGCCTTTGACAAAATACAACATCCCTTTATGATCAAAACACTACAAAAAATGGGAATAGATGGAAAATTCCTGAAGATAGTGGAGTCTATATATAGCAAACCTACAGCCAACATCATACTCAATGGTGAAAAACTGGAAGCATTTCCCCTCAGATCAGGTACTAGACAGGGATGCCCACTATCACCATTACTATTCAACGTAGTGTTGGAAGTTCTTGCCATAGCAATCACGCAGGAGCAAGGAATTAAAGGAATACAGATTGGAAGAGAAGAAGTCAAACTCTCCTTATTTGCAGATGACATGATAGTATACATGGAAAAACCTAAGGAATCTAGCAAGAAGCTTTTGGAAATCATCAGGCAATACAGTAATGTATCAGGTTATAAAATTAACATTCAAAAGTCAGTGGCATTCCTCTATGCAAACACTAAGTTAGAAGAAATTGAAATCCAGAAATCAGTTCCTTTTTCTATAGCAACAAAAACAATAAAATATCTAGGAATAAACCTAACCAAAGAAATGAAAGACTTGTATACTGAAAATTATGAGTCACTACTCAAAGAAATTGAAAAAGACACAAAGAAGTGGAAAGATATTCCATGCTCATGGGTTGGAAGAATTAACATCATCAAAATGAATATATTACCCAGAGCCATCTACAAATTTAATGCTATCCCCATCAAGATCCCAAGCACATTTTTTAGGAGAATAGAACAAATGCTACAAATGTTTATCTGGAACCAGAAAAGACCTAGAATTGCCAAAACAATCTTGAGAAAAAAGAACAGAACTGGAGGCATCACACTGCCAGATCTCAAACTATATTATAGGGCCACTGTCATCAAAACTGCTTGGTACTGGAACATGAACAGACACACTGACCAGTGGAATAGAATTGAGAGCCCAGAAATGAGGCCCCACACCTATGGACATCTAATCTTTGACAAAGGGGCCCAGACTATTACATGGGGAAAGCAGAGTCTCTTCAACAAATGGTGTTGGAAACAATGGGTTGAAACATGCAGAAGAATGAAGCTGAATCACTGTATTTCACCAAATACAAAAGTAAATTCCAAGTGGATCAAGGACTTGGATGTTAGACCAGAAACTATCAGATACTTAGAGGAAAATATTGAAAGAACTTTTTTCCGCATAAATTTTAAAGACATTTTCAATGAAACGAATCCAATTACAAGGAAGATTGCCACACCTGTCTGGCCAGATAGGCAGGCCACGACCACGGTGTGACAAAACAGTGCGGGTGACCTGGTTAGGGAACCGGACAGGGGCCTTACAAGCTCCTGTACGGAAGACCGTACCCAAGATAGGTGGTGGACAGAAGCCTGGATATTTGTGTGGACGGATCCCTGGGTCTCCCGGTTGGCGGAAAGGCCTTGGAGGGCTAGGTGGACTTGGTTTCGCTTCTGAAAGCTTACTGTTGTTGTTTATCATGCTTTATGCAGGCCACCCAGGGAATGTCCAGGAGACTCCGGAGACGCTTACAGTGCAACCCCCCAAGTCTAGTCTGGACATTCCAGATGGGACCCCACTGGATGAAAAGCCCCTTACAACAGTAAATCCCAGCACTTCAAGCCCCAATGACTTGGCTATCCAGGTTGAGCAAGGACTGAGCACTATTCTCAGAAATACTACATTCAATCATACAGACAATGGTCCTTTAGCTTTCCCAGGAAACATGTTACATAGCAACCCTGAAATGCACCTGCATATTGTCTTAGGTAGATTACAGGAAAGTGAGCTTGGCATAAGGATCAGAACAAGGCGCCGTGTTCCCACTAGTGCCCCCCCTATTCTGGGTATTAAGGTCCGGTGCTTGGAAGGAGAAAGAATAGCCTTTTGGATAAATGAGAGCAGTGAAAGCATTTAGTTCTTACTGATAAATTGACTTTTGTCTGAAACCAAAGGGATGTGGTTAATAACCCATGAAAGAACAGTATGGCTGTGCTTTCGTTTTGATGGTAGTTGTATGCCTTCAGTTCCTCCTGTCTGTGTTACTTATAAAAAATGTACCCTGCGTACTTTGTGGTCAACTGACTTGGCCAGCTTTTGATTTATGCTTCTTTGTTATGCTATTATAAAAAGAATCTCTATATCAGTAAAAGATTGCAGCAGCATTGAAACTCATGTGTCTCAGTGTTGTCTGTCGCGCCGAATCCACCTCCCACCTATAAGTCTCATTCTCCCTGGATCGGCCTGCTGAGCCCCCAGTTGGGTGGTCGGCGGCAGAAGATGAAGGCAAGTATAAACCTATGGGACTACATCAAATTAAAAAGCTTCTTCACAGCAAAAGAAACCACTACCCAAATCAAGAGACCCCTCACAGAATGGGAGAAGATCTTTACATGCCATACATCAGATAAGAGTTTAATAACCAACATATATAAAGAGCTTACCAGACTCAACAACAAGACAACAAATAACCCCATGCAAAAATGGGGGGAGGAATTGGACAGAATATTCACCACAGAAGAGATCCAAAAGGCCGAGAAACACATGAAAAAATGCTCCAAGTCTGATTGTCAGAGAAATGCAAATCAAGACAACAATGAGATATCACTTCACTCCTGTGAAAATGTCACACATCAGAAAAGGGAACAGCAGCAAATGCTGGAGAGGGTGTGGGGTCAAAGGAACCCTCTTGCACTGCTGGTGGGAATGTCAATTGGTCCAACCTCTGTGGAGAACAGTCTGGAGAACTCTCAAAAGGCTAGAAATGGGCCTACCCTATGACCCTGCAATTCCCCTCCTGGGGATATATCCTAAGGAGCCCAACACATCCATCCAAAAAGATCTGTGTACACATATGTTCTTGGCAGCACAATTTGTAATAGCCAAAACCTGGAAGCAACCCAGGTGTCCAACAACAGATGAGTGGCTGAGCAAGTTGTGGTATATATACACAATGGAATACTACTCAGCTGTAAAAAATGGTGACTTCACCGTTTTCAGCCGATCTTGGATGGACCTTGAAAAAATCATGTTGAGTGAAATAAGTCAGAAACAGAAGGATGAATATGGGATGATCTCACTCTCAGGCTGAAGTTGAAAAACAAAATTAGAAAAGAAAACACAAGTTGAACCTGAAATGGAATTGGAGTATTACACCAAAGTAAAAGACTCTGGGGTGGGTGGGTGGGTGGGGAGAATACAGGTCCATGAAAAATGATGAATGAAATTGTGGGGGTTGTATTGCTAAATGGGAATCTGGGGAATGTTATGCATGTAAAAAAAAAAAAAAAGAAGTAGAAACGCAAAGCAGAAATTGACTGAGTTTGGAGTATGGCACCAAAGTAAGAAAGCAGAAGTATACTAGAGTTTGCAGTGAGTACCTCCCTAATACTTCCTCTCCACTTTTCCAAGCTTTGGGTCCATGATTGCTCAACAATTTGTTTGGCTTTGTATGTTAACTCTCTTTTTAGTCACCAGGTTCCAGGTGTCATCAGGATGCCGGCCAGACTTCCCTGGATTGAAGACACCACCAATGTGTCCTGGAGCTCAGCTTCCCCAGAGACCCATCCTACTAGGGAAAGAGACAGGCAGACTGGGAGTATGGACCGACCAGTCAACGCCCATGTTCAGCGAGGAAGCAATTACAGAAGCCAGACCTTCTACCTTCTGCAACCCTCAATGACCCTGGGTCCATGCTCCCAGAGGGATAGAGAATGGGAAAGCTATCAGGGGAGGGGGTGGGATATGGAGATTGGGTGGTGGGAATTGTGTGGAGTTGTACCCCTCCTACCCTATGGTTTTGTTAATTAATCCTTTCTTAAATAAAAAATAAATAAATAAAAAAAAAAAGAAAGAAAGAAACTCTAAAGATTAGGACGAATTGGCAGAATATATCCAAAGTTCTGAGTGGAAAAAACCTCCACCCAAGAATGCTTTATCCTGCTAGGTTATGAATAAGATCTGAAAGAGTAGCAAAGAGGTTTTTTTAAAAATACTTATTTATTTATTCTCTTTTGTTGCCCTTTTTTTTTTTTTAACTTTTGTAGCTATTGATGTCGTCTGTAGGTATTGATGTCGTTTATTTGACGATGTAGCTATTTGATGTTGCAGCTTAGCTACTGATGTTGTAGCTATCGATGTTGTTAGATAGGACAGAAAGACATGGAGAAAGGAGGGGAATACAGAGAGGGGGAGAGAAAGAGAGACACCTGCAGACCTGCTTCACTGCTTATGACTTCCCTGCAGGTTGGGAGTCAAGGACTCAAACCAGTATCTTACACTTTTCCTTGCATTTTGCGCCACATGCACTTAACCTGATGTGCTACTGCCCGACTCCCCAGCAAAGAGTTTTCAAGTAAGCAGTAGTTAAGGGGATTTGCTCTATTTAAACCAGTCGTAGAAGTAGTCAAGGAATATAAATAATAAATCTATATAATGACTGCACATGTGGATGGGGAAGTAAACAAAAGAAGGAAAACAAGCAAAATCCAATGAGAACTATGGACTCATAATGTGTAATTGAGGTTAACAAAAGGAACTGGAAGGGGGCTCTTCAAAAGGGGTGGTGATCCACTGGATGTAGGTGGAGTGATATTAGTGCATCTTGAAGAGATGAGAAACTGTATTTCTTTCTGTATGTCTTTTTTAAAATATTTATTTATTCTCTTTTGTTGTCCTGTATGTCTTATATTTTTATTAGTGATTTAATATTGATTTACAAAATTGTGAGATAATAGTGGTATAATTCCATATAGTTAGCACCCCCAGAGTTCTGTGTCCCATCCCCTCCATTGGAAACTTCCTTATTCTTTTGTTTTTGTTTGTTTATTGGCTAGAGACAGCCAGAAAGCAAGAGGGAAGGGATGATAGGGAGGGAGAGAGACAGAAGACACCTATAGCCCTGATTCACCATTCACAAAACTTTCCCCCTGCAGGGGAAAAGGCTCGAACCCAGGTCCTTGTGTGTTGTAACATGTGCATTCAACCAGGTGCACTACCACCTGGCCCTCAAAACTTCTCTATTCTTTATCCCTCTGGGAGTATGAACCAAAGTTCTTTTTGGGTGCATTTATAGTAGCTGGAGAAATGACCTAACCAGTAGAGTTTTGAGATGAACTTTGCCTGAAGTTGCTAGTTCCACCCCTAACACTGAATGTGCAAGAGTGATGCTCTAGTTTCTCTCGCTCTCTCTCCCCTCCTCTCTCCAATATATATATATATATATATATATATATGTTGGGTAGTATGCCAGCTCCCCCCGGCTTCTGTATGGGATTGGTTTGATCCCACTGGAAGCTGCGGCCTATTTACATAAATCACTAACTATGCACCACCCTCCCTCCAGGGCATTGGTGGTTCAGTGGTAGAATTCTCACCTGCTCTGCCCCCTCTCCTTGTCACACCCTGATTTTCACCAGTCACTTTTCTCTCCACCCTCTCTACGTCACATCCTGTTCACACCCTACTTGGAAAGTATATATAAGGATAGGATTGTTTGTTTTAGGTTAGTTTTAGTTTTAGCTTAGCTTGGCTTAGATTGCCCTGCGTCCTGCATGAGTAAAGAGATACTGCGTACAACCCAGCCATGTAAAAAATGGCGACTGTAAAAAATGGTGACTAATTCCTAGCACTGCAAAAACGGTATCATCTGTTTTCCATCTACACCATGCCTCGGCCTCACGTGAGCTTAATGTGCAGCTTGGCGATACGAGAATCCGGCATGAAGCCCATCCAGTCTATCTTGGCGTTACTCTCGATCGCACTCTGTCATTTCACGAACATCTCATAAAAACTGCAGCAAAGGTGGGCGCGAGGAATAACATCATTGCAAGACTGGCCAGCTCTTCATGGGGCGTGAGCGCTTCCACACTACGATCATCATCTCTGGCATTATGCTATTCCACTGCAGAATACTGTGCCCCAGTATGGTTCCGTAGCCCCCATGTCCACTTGGTCGATTCCAAATTATATTCCTCCATGAGGATAATTTCTGGAACCATCCGTTCCACCCCGGTTCCATGGCTGCCAGTTCTTAGCAACATCGCCCCGCCAGATATTCGTCGGGATGCGGCATCATCTAAGTTCATTTCCCATGTCTACGCTAGACCGGACCTGCCAATATACGCGGATATCTTCGCCCACCCTGTTCAACGCTTGATGTCTCGTCACCCAATCTGGTCCCCTACGCCTACACTGAACTTCTCTGTTCCAGTCTCTTGGAAACAGAGCTGGCAGTCAGCTGAGGTAAAGAACAAACACCTCATCACAGACCCCTGCAAGCGTCAACCCGGCTTTGACCTAGCACGTTATGATTGGGCCCTCCTCAATCGCTATCGAACAGGCCATGGCCAGTGCTCCGCTATGTTCCATCGCTGGGGAGCCAGAGACGACCCGAACTGCCCCTGCGGCTACAGACAGACTATGACCCACATAGTCAACCACTGCCACCTCTCCAGATTCAAAGGAGGTCTCGAAAATTTACATCAGGCTCAACCTGATGCTGTTGACTGGCTACGGAAGAAGGGCAAACGCTACAAGAAGAGGAACCCAGCCATGAGTCCCTGGTCGTCTGTCTCCGCCCGCGAAGCCAGCCCGACATAATGGCGCCTGAACAGGGACTGACATATATGTAAAAAAATAAATGTTAAAAATTAAATCATTTAGGGATGGCTCTTGGATAGTGTACTGCTTTGCCATGTGTGACACAGGTTCAAGGCTGGCCCCTTGCCAGTCCCTGTTCAGGCGCTAGATGCAGGTGGCAGGTGTCTATCTTTCTCTCTTCCTCTGTCTTCCCCTCCCTTCTCAATTTCTCCCTATCTTAACCAAAAAAAATTGAAAAAGTGACCACAGGAGCAGTGGATTAGGAGCACAGGCACTGATAACCCGGGGGGGGGGGGGAGAAATTTTTAAAAAAGAAGTAGGTTGTCAAATTTTTGTTGAAGGATAAACCTCATTTAATATTGTTATTTTTAAAATATATATATATATATATATCTTATTTGTTTTATTTGAATGAGAGAGAGAGAGAATGACAGAGAGTGGCTAGAGCACTACTCAGCTATGGCTTATGGGGTGTGTGTGAAAGCTGGGACTTTGGAGCTCTTAGGTATGAAAGTCTTTGTGCATAATTACTATGCTATCTCCCTGACCCAAATTTCTTGAAGGTGTTGTTATAACATTTACTTGACAGAGGAGGAAGATGAGGTAGAGAGGTTTACATCACTTCAAAGATAACTGAGAGGGCTTGAACCCAGGTGTGCTTGACTCCAGAGATTTCACTATTTTTTTTTTCTACCAGGGTTATTGCTGGGGCTCAGTGCCAGCACTACAAATCCACTGCTCCTGGAGGCTATTTTTCCCATTTTGTTGCCCTTATTGTGGTTGTTATTGTTCTTATAACTGTTGTTGTTGGACAGGACAGAGAGAAATCAAGAGAGGAGGGGAAGACAGAGAGGAAAAGAGAAAGGACCTTCAGATCTATGGCTCTAAGAGTCTGGGCTCAATCCCTGGCCCCACCATATGCCAGAGCTGACTAGTGCTCTGAAAAAAATAATAATAACAATATAAAATAGCGTGTGAGACCTTTGTTTTCAACCTGAGAAAACCCATAGAAACATAAGAAATAAGAAATTCAAATTTTAGGAGGTTGGGCAGTAGTGAAATGGGCTAAGCGCATGCGGCGCAAAGCGCAAGGGCCGGCGTTAAGGATACCAGTTTGAGGCCCCAGCTCCTCACCTGCATGGAAGTCGCTTCACAGGCTGTGAAGCAGGTCTGCAGATGTCTATCTTTCTTTCCCCCTCTGTCTTCCCCTCCTCTCTCCATTTCTCTGTGTTCTATCCAACAACGAATGACATCAACAACAACAATAATAACCACAACAAGGCTACAACAACAAGGGCAACAAAAGGGGGAAAAATGGCCTCCAGGAGCAGTGGATTGGTGCAGGCACTGAGCCCCAGCAATAACCCTAGAGGCAAAAAAAAAAAATTGAAATTTTAAAAGTCAAGACCAATAGACAGGTATCTTTTCCTCACAATTTTTGCATAGACATTGGTCAACTATAAAAGCAGGCTCTCCCAAATATCACATTCCAAAGATGAGTTAACTGTGACAACAATGCACTTCTACTTCAAAGTGAACAATCATAAACTAAGAAGTAGCCATAGTCTTCTAGTCACCTGTCCAGAAATAACAAGATAAACTGTTCACAGACTTAAGCATGTCAGAAACAAATTGCTGTAGAAGGGGGGGGGGAAGTAACCTGCTAAATAAAACAAAACACAAAACCCTGGACAGTCAAGAAAGCTCATTTGGATATTGTGCTGCTTTGTCACATGCTCGACCCATGTTTGATCCTGACTCCCACCACACTAAGGGAAGTTTTGGTGCTGTGGTATCTTTCTGACTCTCTTAAGTCTAATTTCAGTCATATTATTTTTTTTCCAGAGCACTGCTCAGCTCTGTCAGTCATATTCTTTAGATTACAAATAATTCTTTTGTTATCTTTAAATATTGACATGCTTTTTATGTACACATATCTGTAAGATAAATTCCAAAGATTGATCTGCTGGGTCAAAGAGGAAGAGAATCTAACATTAGGTTTGATAATACCCACTTCTTCTTCTAGCGTTTGCCCTTCTTCCGTAGCCAGTCAACAGCATCAGGTTGAGCCTGATGTAAATTTTCGAGACCTCCTTTGAATCTGGAGAGGTGGCAGTCGTTGACTATGTGGGTCATAGTCTGTCTGTAGCCGCAGGGGCAGTTTGGGTCATCTCTGGCTCCCCATCGATGGAACATAGCAGCGCACCGGCCATGGCCTGTTCGATAGCGATTGAGGAGAGCCCAATCATAACGTGCTAGGTCAAAGCCGGGTTGACGCTTGCAGGGGTCTGTGATGAGGTGTTTGTTCTTTACCTCAGCTGACTGCCAGCTCTGTTTCCAAGAGACTGGAACAGAGAAGTTCAGTGTAGGTGTAGGGGACCAGATTGGGTGACGAGACATCAAGCGTTGAACAGGGTGGGCGAAGATATCCGCGTATATTGGCAGGTCCGGTCTAGCGTAGACGTGGGAAGTGAATTTAGATGATGCCGCATCCCGACGAATATCTGGCGGGGCGATGTTGCTAAGAACTGGCAGCCATGGAACCGGGGTGGAACGGATGGTTCCAGAAATTATCCTCATGGAGGAATATAATTTGGAATCGACCAAGTGGACATGGGGGCTACGGAACCATACTGGGGCACAGTATTCTGCAGTGGAATAGCATAATGCCAGAGATGATGATCGTAGTGTGGAAACGCTCGCGCCCCATGAGGAGCTGGCCAGTCTTGCAATGATGTTATTCCTCGCGCCCACCTTTGCTGCAGTTTTTATGAGATTTTCATGAAATGACAGAGTGCGATTGAGAGTAACGCCAAGATAGACTGGCTGGGCTTCATGCCGGATTCTCGTATCGCCAAGCTGCACATTAAGCTCACGTGAGGCCGAGGCATGGTGTAGATGGAAAACAGATGATACCGTTTTTGCAGTGCTAGGAATTAGTTGCCATTTTTTACAGTAATCAGACATGTCTTTCGTGAGTGTTTCCTCGAGGATGTCGAACTTTGATGCCTGAGTTGCACAGCAGATGTCATCGGCGTAGATGAACTTCCTTGAAGAAGTTTCTGGGAGGTCATTGATGTAAATATTAAATAGCAAAAATCCAAAAATCTCTCCCTTTACACTGTCTGAACTGGAAGACGCTTTGAAGAGGGTTAAACCGGGAACAGCTGCTGGCTATGATAACATCACCCCAGAACTCATTCTTAACCTGGGCCCTGCGGCAAAGAAGTGGCTCACTTCATTCCTGTCCCACATCTTGGAATCTGAGTCTATGCCCAAA
Source organism: Erinaceus europaeus (assembly GCF_950295315.1). Lineage (NCBI taxonomy): Eukaryota > Metazoa > Chordata > Mammalia > Eulipotyphla > Erinaceidae > Erinaceus > Erinaceus europaeus. The sequence goes on along the minus strand of NC_080164.1, from coordinate 81,580,800 downwards.
GTTTGGCGTCGTGCGAAGATTATAGCGGTTTTGAAACCAAAGAAAGACCCAACACTGGCCGCCAGCTATAGACCAATTTCTCTCCTCTCCATGTGTTACAAACTCCTTGAGAGGCTGCTTCTGTCACGTATTTCTCATCTTACAGAGAAATTCCTATCACCCGCCCAAGCTGGTTTCCGCCCAGGAAGATCTACCTGCGAACAAGCCCTGGCCCTCTCAACTTACATTGAAAATGGATTCCAGAAGAATTTAAAGACGGGTGCTGTCTTTGTTGATCTCACAGCAGCCTATGACACGGTCTGGCACTGTGGTCTCCTGGTCAAGATCTCAAGATGCCTGCCTCCATGGGTGGCCAACACTATATGGTTTCTTCTCCAAAACAGAAGATTCCGGGTACATCTGGGTGACAAGTCTAGCAGATGGAGACTTGTCTCAAGTGGCCTCCCCCAGGGCTCTGTTCTGGCTCCTACGCTATTTAATAATATCCACTTAACCCTACAGAATCCTGTGGCCTTATTCTGTTACCAACAGTGTATCAAAGTAACACTTTCCTTGTGTCTTCATCAAACAAAATATTGGCACACTTTCATTTTTTTTTTCTTAACTGTTCATTTCTGGTTTATAGTGGTGCATTGGGGGTGGGCAGTGATGCACATGGTACAGTGTGCAAGGATCCCGGTTCAAGTCCCTGCTGCCCACCTGCAAGGGGGACGCTTCAGGAGTGGTGGAGCAGGCTTGCACGTATCTCTCTGTATCTCCCTCTTATACCCCTGTTCTCTCTCAGTGTCTCTATCTTCTCAAAATACATAAATACAAAGAAAATCAGGCACACTGGAAGAACTCACTTATGTCTAGGCTTCCTCTCCAGTATTACTAGATGAGTTTTGGCAGAGGGAACAGGTTAAGAGAACTGAAAGGAAACGAAAATGTTAGGCAGGTAAATGTTCCTGATTCACAGTTCCCTAGCACAATGGCCCTGCCATCATGCACCTTTAGGTGAACAAGCCTTGCAGTGGCCAATGTACAGGATGCTTTTCAGCAGACCTGGGCTCGCGGTCCCCAAGTGCAGGGTCTCAGAGGCGTTTCAACAGGAGAACCCGCGGGCTCCCGCTGTTTGTGGCACCAAACTCTGACCTCCAGGCGGGACAGCCCAGACAGTCTAAGGAGAGAGGCCAGGAACCAAAACCCAGAGGACCTGGATGGGCCAGGGCCCAGGGAGGGTCTTGGAGGCGGGGTCAAGGGGGTTGAGGTCCAAGGATAGAAGCCGTGGGCGGTGCCCAGGAAGTAGACTGGGGGCGTGGCATAGACTTGCCCGCGGACGTGGTACTTCTGAGTTAAGGGAGTGGGCGTGGCCAAGACGGAGGCTGGGGGAGTGGCCATAGACTGAGAGCGAACCTGGTTCATCGGAGTTAAGAAAGTGGGCGGGGCCATAATGGAGGCGGGGGGCGTGACCTCTAGACCGCGGACGTGGACCATAGAGTTAAAGTTGTGGGCGGGGTCAGTACCGCGACTTGGAGGCGGGGCCATAGACTGAGAACGGACGTGGTTCGTCTGGCTTAGGGAAGTGGGCGGGGCCAGGACGGAGGCTGGGGGCGCAGAGCGCGCCCCCGTGCGGCCCGCCCGGGCCTCCCCGCCCCCGCTTGGCCTCCCCGCCCCGGCCCGCCTCCTCTTCCTGCTCGCGGGCCTCTAGCAGCGGTGGGGCCGGAGCTGCACGCGTGGGGAGCGGAGAAGAGCCAACGCACGGCGGAGATGCTGGGCGTGGCGGCAGGGATGACCAACAGGTAGGCCAGCCCGTTCCCGGCCCCCACCTCGGCGGCGGGCCGCCCCCCGCGTCTCACCCGGGCCCGGCCTTCCTCCCCGCACCGGCCGGCCGCCGATCTGGGCGGCGGCGCTTCGGCCCTGCAGCCGCCGGGCGCCCTGGGGCTCCCGATCGGATCCCTGCCGGGGCTCCTAGGCCCGCGCCCCAGGCCTCCGGCTCACACTGCCCCGCCACCCTCCGGCGGCCGGCCGTGGCTGCGGGTCCGAGCTGCGCTGCCGTGTCCGCGAGCGGCGGGCGGCCCGGGGCACCCATGGGCGCAGCTCCCCGGCCCCAGTCCTGGGAGTCACCCAGCGGCACACGCGCCCCGCGCTCACCCAGCTGGGCCTCTGCACCCACTTGCAGAGAGAAGAACTTTTGTTACATGGTGATGCCCGTGCTGCCGGCCGCACAGCGAGAGTGAAGCCTCCTGTGAAATAGCTGTGAACTTACAAAAAAGAGAAAGCCACAGTGTGTTAATGTCCACGAAGCCACAAATCACGTCCTTTTACCTGTTGGGTATCTGACCTTGGACGAGGAGGAGGGTTTCCTTGTTTTGCTTCTAGTTTATTGCGATTGATTTTGTTTGGGATACATGAAGCAAACAAAAAGAGCTGGAATCTGGCTGAGTAGTTTAATCAATTTTGCACTGCCCAGGAACTAGGAAAGTGCTTCTTTCTTGGGGGGGGGGGTTTGGATGTGGAATCTTCAATCTTAATGAGTCTTACACTCAAGCTGGACTAGACCCGCTGTTTGAACGGGCTTAGTACCCGTTGTTAGCCTCGCATTTGCCGTTTGGAAAATATTGGTTGACTAAGTTGAGCAGATCTGCCAAATGTCGCCACATTCTCATTTTACCGTATTGCTAAATCCCATTGACTGATGTCACCGTTGATTTCACTGGAAAAGTCTTTTAAGTTCTGAGAGGCTGTCTAGATCAAGGTGTCTTGGGTATTGGGTTTCCCAGGATTCTAATTCTCAGTGGAAAGCTTGATTTTTAGTATCATCAGAAGGCTCCTGTTCATTATTTCCATCAAAGTAACAGATTTACTTTGTTCGGTTTCAGTAAGTGCCAAATAGCAAGCTTAAAAACCATACTGCGTCAGTTATTCTTTAAAGTTAAAAAAATATTAATTTAGTTGTTTTTGCCACCGGGCTTCGGGGCTTTGACAACTCCACTGCTCCAAAGGAACTCCCCCCCTTCTACCTAGAGGGAGAGAGATAGAAGGAGAGAAACTGAAGCACCACTTACCATTTGTGAAGCTTCCTCAGTGCAGGCACTCCTATGTGATGACCAGGGAACTCTGGTCCTCATTATGGTAACTATACACTCTACCAGGTGAGCCACCTGCTATTCTCCTAATTCAGCTGTTCCCCCAGGCACACATGTGCTCCTCCTCCAGATGGCCATCTTACTGTGGAATGCAGTAGAAATGCATTATGCATGCCTCCCATTCCATCACAAGAGACAAAAAAGTTCAAGGGGCAAGGCTTAGTAACACTGATATTTCGTTCTCCAAGGACACTTTTTTTTTTTTTAATTGTGGAGTGGGGACCAGGAGATAACTCACCTGGCAGAGTGTATATGCAAGGACTTGTGGCAGCACTGTGATGGCACCAGGGGAAACAATGTTGGAGTGGGGCTGTGCTGTCTCTCTTCCTGTCTCTGTCTCTCTCTACCTGACAAAAAGAAATAAAAAAGTTAACGTGTGTGTGTGTGTGTGTGTGTGTGTGTGTGTCGGGTAGAAAGCATAATGGTTATGCAAAGAGACTCTCAAGACTAAGGCTCTGAAGTCTTAGGTTCAGTCCCCCCACACTACCGTAAACCAAAGCTGATAAGTGCTTTGGATGGGAAAAAAGTTAGTGTGTGTGTGTGTGTGTGTGAGGGATAGGGTAGGTTGGGGGAGGGGGGCAACAGATAAGGCCCAGATGCCATATATATATACACACACGTGTATATATATACATAGATACATGTATATACACATACGTATATGTATATGTATGTGTGTATACATAGAAATAAATAGATTTTATTAATGCAGTAGTAACTTATATAGAGTTATATAGTAAGTTATAATAGAGGGGAGAAATTTATATAAAAATAAGAAGAGGGAGAGAAAGAGATTAAGCAAGAGCATCACTCTAGCATATGACATGATGGGAATCGAACTCTGCTTCCAAGTCCAGTACCTTCACCTCCTGGGACCATATATATATATATATGTATATATGTATATATTGTGTGTGTGTGTTAGATCACCCAGTAGAATGAGTGCCTTACTTACAGAGATCCTATTTTTGAGCCAGGGCATCATATCAGGACACCATGGTTGGCACCAGAGGAGCTCCAGGAATGGGGGCGTGATGGCATAGTATTGCTTTTCTCTCTCTTTTTTCTCTCTCTCTATCTCTCCCCTTTCTCCATTTATGTGTTTATTTAAGGTGTATTTATTAATGAGAAAAAGAGAGGGGGCCAGGTGGTGGCACATGTGGTTGAGCATACATGTTACAGTGTGCAAGGACTCAGGTTCAAGCCCCTGGTCCCCACCTGCAGGAGCAAAGCTTTGCGAGTGGTAAAGTAGGTCTGCAGGTGTCTCTCTGTCTCTCCTCCTCTCTATTTCTCCTATCCTCAATTTTTGGCTGTCTTTATCCAATAGATAGATAGATAGATAGATAGATACTAAAGAGAGATAGAGAGAACAAGAACTAAAGTATCATTCTGGCAGGTGTGGTGCCAGTGGTCTAACTTGGGACCTCATGCTTGAGAGTCCAGTGCTTTATCCACTGTACCACCCCCCAGACCACTAAAAGACTGATAGCTCATATCTAATGGTGAAGTCTCATGAGTGATGGAGCAGAGCTGTGGTGTCTCTTATCTTACTGTCTCTCACCCACTCTATCCCTAGCCCTTTCTTTCTAGAAAGGAAGAGAGAAAGGAAGAAAGGAAGGGAATGCAGGGAGATAGCATAGTGGTCATACAAAATACTTGTTTCTAAGGCTCTGAGATTCCAGGTTCAATCGTAGCACCACCATAGTCAGAATTGAGTAGTGCTCTGGTAAGGAAGGAAAGAAGGAAGGAAGGAAGGAAGTTTGGCTGCTGGAGAGGCTGCTGAGTGGTGTTTCTATGCCAGAGATTGAACTAAGGACCTCAGTGGTTCTCCACTGAGCCACCCTCTATCTATAACATTTTCCTCTGAAGACTCCTGATCTAGTGTCTGTCTTGTGTCCCCGTGGCTCCCCTTCTATCAACATTCCCTTTCTTTTTAAGTGTCAGGAATAAGTAGGTTCATGTTGTATAAGCATGTTCACCATCCATCCATCAATAGAGAAAGGAAGCACCTCCTCTACCCTCCCTATTAAGCAGCTTCCAGCTCCTGTACTACCCTCAGCCCCTGGTGACTTCGGTTTTTTGCCTCAGATTTTCCCGGTGCAGGTACCTCATGCACTGAGGTAACAGGAGTGTTTTTTTGCATGTGTATTACAACTGACTCATTTCACCTAGCATAATAATATCATCAAGGTTCATCTAATATTGTAGCATGTTAGAGTAGCCTTCCTTTTTAAGATTAAATAATATTCCATTGTCTTTGTAAGCTGTTCTCTAACTAAATTGGGAGTTGGGAGATGACCCACTTGGTAGAGTGTACAGTTTACCAGGTGCAAGTCCCTACCTGGATTTGAGTCCCTGGCAACACACAGAAGAGGACTGTGAAAAAAAGGAAGTTTCAGTAGCTGTGGACTGGTGCTCTGGTGTCTCTCCTCTCTCTCTCCGTTCACCTTCTCTGATAGTCAAAGAGGAAAAAGTCTGCTGGGAGCAGTGGAAGCATGCAGGTATCAAAAGCCCCTGTAGCAAAAAGCTGTAGTTTTTTTTTTCCTAATGTAGTTTATTTCTGGGAGAGAGAGGGAAAGACCAGAGGGCTGCTCAGCTCTGGCCTGTGCACTAATGGAGAATGAACCTGGCTATCTTCCCAGCCCACTCTTCTTCTTTTTATAATTATTTATTTGTTATTGGATAGAGAGAGAAAGTGAGAGAGAGAGAGAGACAGAGAAAATTTGAGAGAGGAGGAAGATAAGAGAGACAGAATCACAACTATAGCCCTCTTCACTGCTTTTCCCCCTGCAGGTGGGGACCAGGGGTTTTAACCTGAGGCCCTGCTCACGGTAATATGTATGCTTAATCAGATGCGCCACCACATGCCCCCCCCCCCATTTTTTATTAAGATTTATTTTGTTATACAAGTGAGGAAGAAAGGCCAAACACAATACTCTGACTATTTGGTGTTGGGGAAGCAAGCTTGAGACCTCATGCTTCTAAGTCTGGAAGTCTATCCTTCCACCAGGCCACTCATTTGTTTTAATTATCCATTTATTCTTTGCTAGACATTTGGGTTGCTTCATGTTTTAGCTGCTGTAAATAATACTGCTATGAATATAGGCACACATTTCTGTTTTAAATATTTATTTATGATTGAGAAAACTAGAGCATCACTGTAGCACATGCACTACTGGGGAATGAACTCAGGACCTCATGCTTGAGAGTCCAATGTTTTGTCCACTGTGTCAGCTCCTGGGCCACCAGGAGCATGTATTTTTAACTGAAAAATTTTTTTTTTCCTGTTATTGGGGGATTAATGTTTTACATTTGACAGTGAATACAATAGTTTGCACATGCATAACATTTCTCAGTTTTCCACATAACAGTGCAATCCCCACTAGGTCCTCTATTATCCTTTTCCAGGACCTGTACTCTTCCCCCCACCCCCACCCCAAACTCTTTTACTTTGATGCAATACACCAAATCCAGTTCAGGTTCTACTTGTGTTTTCTCTTCTGATCTTGTTTTTCAACTTCTGCCTGTGAGATCATCCCATATTCATCCTCTGTTTCTGACTTATTTCACTTAACATGATTTCTTCAAACCTCATCCAAGATGGGCTGAAAATGGTGAAATCACAATTTTTAATAGCTGAGTAGTATTCCATTGAGTATATATACCATAACTTGCTCAGCCACTCATCTGTTGTTGGACATCTGGGTTTCTTCCAGGTTTTGGCTATTACAAATTGTGCTATTTGAACATAGGTGTATACAAATCTTTTGGATGGGTATAACTGAAATTTTTATTGAAGTAATTTAGATTCACATGCAGTTGTAAAAAAAATAAAAATAAAAAAGAAGAGGTGGCCAGGCAGTGGCACACCTAGTTGAGCACACAAGTTACCATGATCAAGGACCCAAGTTCAAAATACCATTCCCCAGGTGCTGGGAGAAAGCTCCATAAGCAGTGAAGTAGTGCTGCAGGCATATCTTTCCCTGCCTTCCCTTACCATCTTGATTTCTGTCTCTATCCAATAAAATAATAAAAATTCTGGAGCTCTGCTTCCCCAGAACCCCACCCAACTAGGGAAAGAGAGAGACAGGCTAGGAGTATGGATTGACCTTTCAACACCCATGTTCAGCAGGGAAGCAATTATAGAAGCCAGACCTTTCAACTTCTGCACCCCATAATGATCCTGGGTCCATGCTCTCAGAGGGGTAAAGAATAGGAAAGCTATCAGGGAAGGGGATGGGATAAGGAGTTCTGGTGGTGGGAATTGTGTGGAGTTGTACCCCTCTTATCCTATGGTTTTTGTCCATGTTTCCTTTTTATAAATAAAAATTAAAAAAAAGGAAAATAAACACGTCACCATGTCACTTATAATCCCTAAACCAAGAAGCAAGGTTTTTTTCAAAATGTTTCTTTGTGTTTTTAAGAGCTGTCTTTAAGACACTTACAATATGCTTGTCTTTCAATTAATAAATATGAATAGTTTTCCAATGTCAATATTATTTTCATCATTATTTTAAGTAAATAAATGTGAAAAATAATGAAATTAAAAATAATGATATAGGGTGGTCTATTGTATCTCTTCTCCGGTTCACCCACACTTGTACACTGCGGTTACGATTTTAGCTGTCATTCTGTTTGCACATGCACTTAAATGCTGTGTGTAGTTTCATGTGTCTACCACCACAGTCAAGACAGCCCACCTGAATGTGTCCTTGCTTTGTCATGGGCACAACCCATGACCTAGGTTTGAGCCGGGCCTCTACTTCATTGAAGGAAACTTTGTTGATATGGTCCCCCTCTCTCTGTCTTAATGTTTAAAAAAAGTCAACATAGAGTGGTAAGCCCTAGTGAAGATACAAATAAATAACCAACACTTGAAGAATGGGTGTGGAAAAAATAATGTACTGCACATCAGAGCACCGCTGACTCCAGAGCAGTGCTGAGATGAAGAAGGAAAATATTGTGGCAGTAATTGTCTTCTTCCACCTTCAGCTCTCTGCCTCTTTGCATGACAATGCATACCAAGCACTTCACTGTTGAGAAAGCTAGTGACAATTCGGCAGTAGAGAAAGTAGTTCAGTTCTGACTGCTCTGTGTATTCTAGACCTAGAGAAGACTATAAGACTTGGTTGTCTTGGGGCCGGGTGGTGGCGCACCTGGTTGAGTGCACATGTTACAGTGAACAAGGACCCAGGTTTGAGCACCCAGTCCCCACCTACAGGGGGAAAGCTTTACAAGTTGTGAAGCAGGGCCACAGGTGTCTGTGTCTCTCCGTCTTTCTCCCTCTCTGTCTCCCCTTCTCAATTTCTGGCTGTTTCTATCCAAAAAAATAAAGATTAAAACAATTTTTTTTTTTAAAAAGACTTGCTTGTTTTGTTGTTTTGCTTTAACTTTTAGTTTAATTTTAACCAGGGCACTGCTCAATTCTGGCTTATGGTGGTGTTGGGTATTGAACTAGAGACTTCAGAGCTTCAGGCATGAAAGTCTTCTTTGTATAACCATTACACTATTACTCTGGCCTTGTTTTGATTTATTTTATTTTATTTATTTATTCTCTTTTGTTGTCCTTGTTTTTTTTATTGTTGTAGTTATTATTGTTGTTATTATTGATGTCCTCATTGTTGAATAGGACAGAGAGAAATGGAGAGAGGAGAGGAAGACAGAGGGGGAGAGAAAGACAGATACCTGCAAACCTGCTTCACCGCCTGTGAAGCGACTCCCCTGCAGGTGGGGAGCCGGGGGACTTTTTTTTTTTTTTAATTTATTAAGGAGAGAGAGGAAGAAGGGAGAGGAGAGAACTAGAACAGCACTCTGGCACATGCACCTCATGCCTGATCGTCCCAATGCTTTATTCAATGCACCTACTTTTTCCTACGCCCTATCTTAATGTTTCTCATCACCCCCATCTCTTTCCTTTGGGGTGGACCCTGGATTCCTCTCCTTTACAGCCGACTGTTTGTACAGTTGATGAGCTTTCTTTCTTCCTACAGAGGCCTTCTTGCTTCTCCACTGGATCAGAGACATTCGACAGTGACAGTGAGGAGAGCAGAGCTTTACTGTGAGTCTCTGTTTTCAATAATGTGCTTGTTCTGCAGTTAGTCATTTAAACAGACCTCATCCCAGATCATGTTCTTAGCTAGGGTTGCACTTAAATAAGAGGAATAACAACATCTCTGACCATCCATCAATTTAATATTCTTTGTAATTAGGCTTTGACTCTGGTTTCCCACCCACAGGAATACCGTCCACATTACACACTGGGCTGTTGCTACATTGTCTTCCAGATACTTTAGTAGCAAGAATGGCTGCCACATAGCATGCTTTCTCCCATCCAGTAGTGGGGTTTTAGCTCTCCTGACAGCTGTCATGTCACGTCACCTCTAGTTTTTGGATTATAGCAGGCATTTCCAAGATGAAACTCATTGGGGGAGAGTGAGTGGGCATTTTCCTTCACCTTTTTTTTTTTTAAAGACTTATTTATATGTTAATGGGTAGGGGAGGGAAGGAGAGTGGGCATGTGCACACCAGTGCATCACTCTGGCGCATGTAGTGCTGGGGATTGAATTTAGGACAACGTTCTTGAGAGCCTAACACTCTAGCTACGGCATGACCTCCTGGACCACTCCTGTATCTCTAACCCCCCCCCCACCCTCCCCCGTTTAGAATTTATTTTAGAGCTGGATGGTTCCATTATGACATTAAGTAAAGGGTTAAAAAAAAAACTATAGATTGGGACTGGTCCCCACCTCCTGGGAGGAAGCTTCATGAGCAGTAAAACAGTGCTGTAGGTGTCTCTCTGTGTCTATCTTCCCCTTCCCTTTTGATTTCTCCATATATATATATATATATATATATATATATATATATATATATATATATATACACACACACATATATATACACTGGGAGCCGTGGATTCATTATATAGGCACCAAGGCCCAGGGATAACCCTGGTGGCAATTGAAAACAAAGCAACTATAGATTAGTAGTGTTTTCTCCTTGAGGTGGGAAGGAAGTTGCTAAGAGTTGGATTTGAATGCTGACAGAAGGGCTTGTGGATGAGAGATGCCAGGCTTGGAGATGACACATCTGGGTATGGGGTTTTAACTACCATGTCTGAAGTCTGGGTAAGTGTGGTGAAAAATGTTTCTGTACCATATTTTCTTTGTGCAAACTGTAATCACAGTCATATTGTCTGCAGTTACTTTTTTTTTTTTTAATTTTTCTTAGGACAGAGAAATTGAAAGAGGACTGGGAGATGGGGGGGGGAGATAGACACCTGCAGCCTTGTTTCACCACTTGTGAAGTGGACCCCCTGCAGGTGGGGAGTGGGGGCTTGGACCCAGGTCCTTGTGGTTGGTAATATGTGTACTTAGCCAGGTGTGCCACTGCCTGACTTTTTTTTTTTAAAGAAGGTTGGCTAATGGGGGTCGGGCAGTAGTGCAGTGGGTTAAGCACATGTGGTGCAAAGCGCAAGGACTGGAGTAAGGATCCTGGTTCAAGCCCCGGCTTTCCACCTGCAGGGGAGTCAATTCACAGGTGGTGAAACAGGTCTGCAGGTGTCTATCTTTCTCTCCCCTTCTCTGTCTTCCCCTCCTCTCTCCATTTCTCTCTGTCCTATCCAACAACAACGGCATCAGTAACAATGATAATAATAACCACAACAATGGTAAAAACAACCAGGGTAACAAAAGGGAAAAAATGGCCTCCAGGAGCAGTGGATTCGTGGTGCAGGCACTGAGCCCCAGTAATAACCCTGGAGGCAAAAAAAGGAGAAGAAGGTTGGCTTATGAAGGAGGAGGAAGACTAAAGAGCGAGTGAGAACCAGAGCCTCACTGTAGCACATGCAATGCCAGAACGTAGAACCTTATGCTTGAGAGGCCATGCTTTATCCACTGCAGTACTCTCGGGCTGCTGCAATTACTTTATTATTATTATTTTTTTAATTTTTAAAAATTGTGGTAACAGGAAGGAAAGGAAATCAGGTATACTGGTTTGATCTATAATGAATAGGACTAGAGTTTTAGTGGTGAATTTAACATAATAGCTATACTTGTACCACTCTGGGCCAACTTTTTCAGACGGGCAGGGGGAGAGAAAGAGATAGCAATATTAGGCTACTTCAGTGCAATGTGGTTGAGCCCATACCCAGGTCACTATGCTTGGTAAAGCAGATGCACTACCTGGGTGAACTATGCTTGTTGACTTTTAAAATGTGCACACCTGAAATTTATGTAATATTATAATTTACTGCTCTTTTAATTAAAAAAAAATGTGGCACACATATATGGGTGGTTAATGTATGACAGAGGAGCCCAGTCCATACAGGGGAGCAAGGAAAGTCTCTTCCAAATGGTTTCGGGACAACTGGACAGTCCACATGCAAAAGATCGAACCAGAACTCTCTCAAACCAAACACAGTAAAGAAGTAAAAATGCCCTGGGAGTCGGGTGGTACCGCAGCGGGTTAAGCGCATGTGGCACGTAGTACAAGGACTGCAGTAAGGGTCTAGGTTCGAGCCCCAGCTTCCCACCTGCAAGCAGGTCTTTCTCTCCCCCTCTCTGTCTTCCCCTCCTCTCTCCATTTCTCTCTGTCCTACCCAACGACAACATCAATAATAACAACAACGACAATAAAAACAAGGGTAACAAAAGGGAAAATAAATAAATATTGAAAAAAATTTTTTTAAAAAGTTAAAAAAAAAAAAAAGAAGCAAAAATGCCCTGAAGACTTGTATGTAAGATCTGAAACCATAACATATTTAAGGGAGGCAGGTTACACACTTTGAGGCCTTGACCATACAGGTATCTACTGGGATTTGCTTCCATTGGCAAGAGAAAAACAGAAACACATAAACAAGCAACTGGGACTACAGAAAACTGAAAAACTTTTGTAAACTGAAAGGAATGATAAGTAAAATGAAGTATCATCCTACTGACTGGGAGAAAATACACAATGTACATGTGACCAGAGATTGATACCCAAAATACATAGAGAACACGTACAGCTCAACAACCAAGAAATCAGTGCCATTTTATAAAAGGGGGGGGGGTGCTGGTGCTAGCGCAGTGGTTTAAGCACACATGATGCAAAGCGCACCGACTGGTGTAAGGATCTCGTGGTTACAGCCTCTGGCTTCCAACCTGCAGGGGGTTCACTTCACAGGTGGTGAAAGCAGGTCTGCAGGTGTCTATTCTCTCCCCTTTTCTGTCTTCCCCTCCTCTCTTGATTTCTCTCTGTCCTATCCAACAATAGCATAATAACAACTATAAAACAAGGGCAATAAAAGGGAAAAAAATAGCCTCCAGGAGCAGTGGATTTGTAGTGCAGGCACCGAGCCACAGTGATTAAAAAAAAAAAAAAAAAGGTGGGTGGTGGCTCCAGGAGTTGGCTCCAGGAATAAGACATTGAGTGCTTAAACATGAGGTCCTGACTTCAATCCCTGACATCACATGTAATTCTCTGACTCTTTTTTTCTCCTCCTCTCCTCTCCCCTCCCCTCCCCTCCCCTCCCCTCTCCTCCCCTCCCCTCTCCCCTTCTCTTCAATAAACATTAAAATAAATCCCTTTTAAAAAATGGGCAGAAGATCTGAATAGACACTTCTTCACAGACAACACACTGATGAACAGCATAACCTCAGAAAAAAGAAAGTACAGTATCATTTATGAGTGAAAGGTAAATCAAAATGACAGTGAGAGTTATCAGGGTAATGGAATAAGTACCCTTAGAGACTTACCTCCAGACTGGCTGATCACCTCAAAACTCAGGACAGGTCCCAAGGCCCGACCACCTGAGAGAGCCATAAACTGCCACATGCCAGCAGATGTTCATCTGTGTTGATTGCTGACACGTTTTCTGATAGATTTGAGACACCACCCCCCCCACCCCCCCACCCCCGCCAACTGTGCTGGAGATTTCTGAATGAGTCATTGAATTTCACACCTGAGTTGTTCTGGACATCATTCTCTTTCAGTGGGAGTCTGTGCAATGTGTCTGTCCTTGGGGATGTGGTATTCCTAGGCTGTGTGCTAGTGATTGTAATTCTTCCTCTCCAGGGACATGGGCTTTCTTTCTTTACATTATTTTATTATTATTATTTTTAAAGATTTTATTTATTTATGAATGGGAAAGAAAGGAGGAGAGAAAGAACCAGACATCACTTTGGTACATGTGCTGCCAGTGATTGAACTTGAGCTCTCATGCTTGAGAGTCCAGTGCCTTATCCACTGCACCACCTCCCAGGCCACACTGGACAAGGGCTTTCCACTCACGCATGTCCACCCTCTTCACATGACACAGTCAGAATCTTTTCTGTGAACTTACCTTTCTAGTGATGCATCTATTAAGTGATAGCACTCACTGTTTCAGCAGACTGCAAGGTATTTCTTCATCTGGAATGTCATAATTGTTCTGTTTTTGTATATTTCTTATAGAAACCCCATGGTACTAAGATAGGGGGAGAGGGAGCATGGACACTGGCTGGACAATGACCACCTGTGTCACAGTTGGTCATTCTTTCTTCCTCTTCAATGCAGTAGAATGAACAGATCTTTTTAATATGCAGATCACAGGGCAGGTGCCCCTGAGATTTCAAAAGGTGAATGAAACATGATCCCTGCTATTTATTTTTTTAAATTATTTTTTAAAATTTATTTGTAAAATGGAAATATTGACAAGACCATAGGATAAGAGGGGTACAAGTCTACATGATTCCCACTACCAGAACTCTGCATCACATCCCCTCCTTGGAAAACTTTGCTATTCCTTATTCCTCTGGGAGTATGGACCCAGGATCATTATGGGGTGCAGAAGGTGGAAGGTCTTCTCCTGGTATTTATTCTTTGAGATTTATCTACTTATTGTATGTGAGAGAGAGCAAGACACGTACTACTTTTCCCACTAAACCACCTCCCTAAGCTTATGTCCCCGTGTGTATTTATTTATTTATTTATTTGAGAAGTGGAGAGAAAGAACCAGAACATCCTATTGGCACATAAGATACCAGGGATTGAAATCATGATTTCATGCTTGAGAGTTCAACTCTTTATCCACTGTGCCACCTCCTGGGCCTCCCGTGTCCCCGTTCTTAAGAACCTTTCAATTTAACTGTTCTGTCATTGCTGTGGGCTCCAGATTTTCCAGAAACATTATTTTGGTCATACTACCAGTCTTTTCAGAATAGTAAGATTCGTACTTCTTTTTTTTTTTTTTTTAAGATAAATTTTCTCTTAAAAAAAAATATTGGATAGAGACAGAAATTGAAAGGGAAGGAGGAGATAGAGGTGGACAGAGACAGAGAGATACCCACAGTACTGCTTCACTGCTCATGAAGCTTTCTCCCCTATAGGTGGGGGCTGGGAGCTTGAACCGAGTCGCTGGGCATGATAATGTTTGCATTTAACCAGGTGTGCCACTGCCAGCCCCTAGTAAGAAAACTTCTTATTGCTTGTCAGACAAGGCCCAAACTCCAGACCCCAGAAGTTAAGGCTGTTTGTGATCTGACTGGGTCACACACTGTCTTCTTAATCTTCGTTTTCCTAAACTAACCCATTTACCACTTTCTGAAAATACATGGTGCTTTCCCACCATTGTGCCTTTGCCCTTTGGCTAGAAAATCTTTTTTTTTTTCTTCTTCTTCTTCAAGCAGTTTAGGGGAAATTGCCTCTGCTCCATGAAATAATGAATTCCTAGAATATAAATTAAGCCCTTTTGTGTGCGAGGGATTTAGGGATTCAGCGCTGGTATCTGTTTTCCCAGAGCATTTTGACTTTTTTGTTGGTAATTTATAAACTTTTATTTTGCCTTAGTTTTTTTTTTTTTTCATATCTGTTTAATCTTTTTGCCAGTCTATTGGGCTGAAGGATGTCTTAATCAGACTTTTCTGAAGAAAAGCCAGCTGGACTTGAATACTCTATTTCTTCTTTTCAGCCTTCACTGGTTAGTGAATTGGAAAGTTCAGAGCTGGTTCTGCTTATTGCCTGTGCCATTGTTTGAATAAACTGAGAGGAAGACAAAATAGCCTTCACATTTGGTTTAGCTCAACTGCTATGTATTACTCACCAGTAGCAAGACCCAGTGTCCACAAAAAATTTGGAAGAAATTCAAGTAGTGTTTAGTCATCTCTGTTCACTGCACTCTTGAAAATTTTCTTAGTAACAAACATCTGATGTTTTATAACTGTCTTTAATTGCATACACTGACACAAGTGCTTTATTTTTCTAGCTGTGGGGCCTTGGGCATGTGTGATTTCACCATTACCAGATTGCATTTTCATTGGAGAAACAGACAGAGAGGGAAAGACAACACAACACTGGAGCTTCCTTCATCCAGTGCATTAGCACCTCCTTAAAAAAAAAAAAAAAAAAACAAAGGGAGTCGGGCAGTAGCGCAGCAGGTTAAGCACACGTGGCACAAAGCTCAAGGACTGGCGTTAGGATCCCTGTTCGAGCTCCTGGCTCCCCACCTACAGGGGAGTTGCTTCACAGGCGGTGAAGCAGGTCTGCAGGTGTCTGTCTTTCTCTCCCCCTCTCTGTCTTCCCCATCTCTTTACATTACTCTCTGTCCTAATATCGGCGACATCAATAACAACACCAATAATAGCTACACAAAATAAAAAACAAGGGCAACAAAAAGGAAAATAAATAACTATTAAAAATTTAAAAACAAAAATCAGCTCAGCTCAGCTCTGGCTGATGGCAGTGCAGGGAATTGAACCTGGCTGGTACCTTGGAGTCTCAGGCATGAGTCTCTGCAGAACCATTATGTTATCTCCCCTGCCCCATAACACCTCTCTTGAACTAAGGCTGTGTACATGGCTGAGCTATTTCTCCAGCCGAGCACAAGGTGCTCAACAGCTGCAGAACACATTTTGCCTTCATTTTAAGAGGCCAGACGCTTTCCTCCCATTTTTACCTGTTATGCCACTCCACAAAATAGGATTTTCATGCCTGTTTTGTAGACAAGGAATCTGAACTTCAGAGATGAAGAACTCACTGTGTGTCAGTCGGTAACAAAGCTGGGGTGCCTCCTGGCATACCCTGCATAACCCCCTCAGTTCATGCCATTATTTAGGAAAAAGCGGGAGAAGCTGCCCAGTTCTTTTGCTACCTTTCAAAACTCTCTACATACCCAGCCGACTTAGCCAGTCTGATTGCTCACCTTGTTAATTTTCTTTATGTATTTGTTCATTTCTTAGATGGAGACAGAGAGGCAGAGAGAACAAGTTGAAAGAGACCACAACAAGGAAGCTTCCTTCAGTGCAGTGGGGGCCAGGCTTGAATCCAAAGCAGCGCACTATCCAGGGGAGCCCTCCTCACTCACTGTGTGAATACTGCCCTTTCTGAACTTGGTTTTTTCTTTTGAGGGGTAGAGTGTCCCAAGTCTTACTCTTTTTTTTTTTTTTTTTAAATGTTACTATATTCTTTATTTATTGGATAGACAGCCAGAAATAGAGAGGGGAGGGAGAGGTAGAGAGGGAAAGAAACAAGAGAGAAATCTGCAGCCCTGTTTCACCACTAATGAAGCTTTCCCCCTGCAGATGGGGACTAGGGGGGCTGAACCCAGGGCCCTGCACACTGTAACATGTGAATAAATTCTTCTAAAATAAGGCTAGCACAATAGCTCACTTAGGTAGTGTGGTGCCTTGCTATGTGTGTGACCCAGGTTCATGTCCAGCCCCACCACAGTGAAGGAAGCTTTGGTCCTGTGTCTTTCCCTCTCTGTCCCTGTCGCTTTCTTTTTATCTGACTGTGTCTGATAGTCATCCTGCAGCAGTGAAACCCTGGTGACAACCACACACAGACATACACACACACCCAACGACATGTTAAACATAAAACAGTTTCTTCAACCAAAAAAAAAAAAACCAACCACAGAATTTTATGGGAAAAGTTGGAAGGGATATCTGTATGTTAAAAGAATGAAACTAAGACTTATCAAACTATGAAACTAAGACTTATCAAACTATGAAATATGTGAGCTTTATTTGGATCTCAATACAAGGGGAAAAATCATAAAATGAGTGAGACAAATAAGAAACTGAAACTGACTAGGTAGTTGTTATCAAGGAATTGTTGGTGATCTTGTTCAAAGGTGATATTATGTTGTCATGTTGTAAAGGTTTCTTCAAAAGAGTCGTTACCATTTAGGGGTACTTATTAAGGTCTCTGTGATAAGACAGAGGGAAGACAGGAGTGAAAGAAGATTGGCTCTCACCCAGTGGCCTGTGGTGGAGGACAATGACAAGTAGATGGAGGAGAGTGTGGTGTGCTGGCATCTATCTTATGGAAATAAGAAACTGTATCTGTTAATAGCAATAGTGTCATAAATCATCATGTCCCCAATAAATTTACACTGGAAAAAAAAAATGCCCTGGTCAAAAATTTGCCAGCAATGTGTTTGTGTGTGTGTGTGTGTGTGTATACACATTTAAAAAAATATTTATTCCCTTTTGTTGCCCTTGTTCTATTATTGTAGTTATTGTTGTTGTTGGATAGGACAGAGAGAAATGGAGAGAGGAGGGGAAGACAGAGAGGGGGAGAGAAAGACACCTGCAGACCTGCTTTACTGCCTGTGAAGCGACTCCCCTGCAGGTGGGGAGCAAGGGGCTCGAACCAGGATCCATATGCCGGTCCTTGCGCTTTGCGCCACCTGCGCTTAGTGCGCTGTGCTACCGCCTGACACCCCCACTTTTTATATTTAACCAAAGCACTGCTCAGCTCTGGCTTACGGTGGTGCTGGGGATTTGTGGCTCCAAAGTCTCAGGTATGATGAGTGTCTCATTGCATAATCATTATGCTATCTGCTAAATAGTTACAGCACATGGTGATAAACTGTTCTTGTAATGTGTTCTCCATAATCCTCTATTATAGTACCTGGAGTACTTCTCTGCAATAAAAAATATATATTTTGTCTTTTGGAACAAACGAATGGAACTGGGGTTATATGATTAGTGAAACAAGAGGTGAAAGAAAAAAAAAAAAGAAAAAAAAAGAGGTGAAAGAAAACTACCAGATGGTTTCACTTATTACCTAGAGACCTGAAACACATGAACTTGCAGAAGAAGGAGGACGAGGAGGAAGAGGAGGAGGCTTAAACTGTCTCTAAGATGTGAGAATAATGGTGGTTATCATTGGGAAGGTGAGGGCATGGAACTTTGGTGGTACGTGCAGTGTAGAACCCAGTAATCCTACAATCTTGTAAGTCACGATTAGTCACAAATAAAAATTGCCTAAAATAAATAAATAATTTCCTCCATGGTATGGCTAGCAAAATAGCTCACTTGGATAGCGTGCTGCTCTGCCATGTGGATGGTCCAGGTGCAAGCCAGGCTCCTACCACATTGAAGGAAACTTCAGTGCTGTGGTGTCTTTCACTCCCTTTCTCTCTGCCCCTGTCTTTAACATGATGATCATGATAATGACCATTCTC
Organism: Erinaceus europaeus; assembly: GCF_950295315.1. Classification (NCBI taxonomy): domain Eukaryota; kingdom Metazoa; phylum Chordata; class Mammalia; order Eulipotyphla; family Erinaceidae; genus Erinaceus; species Erinaceus europaeus. The sequence continues at coordinate 81,562,242 of NC_080164.1, read as the reverse complement.
CATTATAAAGAAATTTTTTAAAAATATTAATTTTATTTATTTATTCCCTTTTGTTGCCCTTGTTGTTTTATTGTTGTAGTTATTATTGTTGTTGTCGTTGTTGGATAGGACAGAGAGAAATGGAGAGAGGAGGGGAAGACAGAGAGGAGGAGAGAAAGATAGACACCTGCAGACCTGCTTCACCGCCTGTGAAGCAACTCCCCTGCAGGTGGGGAGCCGGGGTTTGAACGGGGATCCTTATGCCGGTCCTTGTGCTTTGCGCCACCTGCGCTTAACCCGCTGCACTACAGCCCGACTCCCCATTATAAAGAATTTTAAGTACAGACTTTGTGACATTGTTCCTGACCCCAGAATACAGCATGAAGCTAAATATGGAACGAGACTAAACACCCTGCACTTTTAGCTGGAACTTTATTACCCTTCAATGGTCTAAAGCCCAGATAGCACCTGGGCTGAACCACCCCTCCAACATCCTGTTAACAAGACCTCTGATTAGCAAGGTCATGACCACGACAGCTTGACTTCCTAAGAGCTTAATAGGCTGACTGGTTTTCACATCTTAAATAAGTGACAATAGAGCTATAGGATCATTTACTTGCACAAATAATTACAGTGCAGTGTGTGGTCTCTCTTTAATTATAACAACATGTTTTCAGTCTATACTCATGGTCTAAGGCATTAGACAGTATGTACAACAAATGTATTTGGAATTGGAAAACATGTCCCCAAATGCAGTCTTCTTGTTTGTTTACTATTTATGAAAACAGCGAGAGATGCAGAGTATCACTTTGGCACATTTGATGCTGGGGCTCAAACTCCAGATTTCATGCTTGAGAGCCCAACTCTTTTTAAAAATTTTAAAATATTTATTCCCTTTTGTTGCCTTTGTTTTTTTTTATTGTTGTAGTTATTGTTGTTGTTATTGATGTCGTTGTTGGACAGGACAGAGAGAAATGGAGAGGGGAGGGGAAGACAGAGGGGGAGAGAAAGAGAGACACCTGCAGACCTGCTTCACCGCTTGTGAAGTGACTCCCCTGCAGGTGGGGAGCCAGGGGCTCGAACCTGCGCTTAACCCGCTGCGCTACTGCCAGACTCCCTCTTTTTAAATTTTTAAATATATTTATTTCTTATTGCATAGAGACGGAGAGAAATTGAGAGGGGAGGGGGGGAAATAGGGAGATAGACACCTGAAGCCCTACTTCACTTGTGAAGCTTCCCCTCTGCAGGTGGGGACCTGGGACTTGAACCTGGGTCCTTGTGTACTATAATGTGAGCACTTAACCAGGTTCGCCACCTGACCCCGAGAGAGCCCAACTCTTTACCCACTAGGCCACCTCCCGCTTTATAGCAATTTTATATATGCAAGCACAGCTAAGAGTTCAAAATGAAAACAGAAGATAGTGTTACACACAGGTACACACACATTGAACTGAAGTAAATTTAATATGATCTGACATGTCCTCTAACTCAAGAAGAAAACAATCTGGTTAAGCCATCTTCAAGACACAAATCAGATAAAAAGAAAGCGACAGGGACAGAGAGGGAAAGACACAGCACCAAAGCTTCCTTCACTGTGGTGGGGCTGGACATGAACCTGGGCCACACACATGGCAAAGTAGCACACTACCCAGGTGAGCTGTTCTGCAGACAGAAGTTGGGTTATTTAAAGAATTAACTGCAGTCTGGGTTTTGAACATTGCTTCACAGTCAAGTTTAGCATCTTCTCTTGTTCTTGTTGCCTATACGTGTGTCTTAGGACCACTTGACACTCAAAATGGCTGAAGACCCTGAAGAATTTGTTGATGTTTGATACGTGTTGAGTTTAAAAAAAAAAAGTTTGGATGTTAACATAAATAACATTTTATAATTATTCATTCCCCAGAACGAGAAGAGTGGCTTAAAACTTTTTTTTTTTCAGCTTTTTCTCTCTTTTTTGTCATCTTCAGGGATTTATTGCTTTGGGGTGACTTTTTTAGACAGAAAGAGTGAGACAAAGAGAAGGAAAATCACCACAGCACCAGTTTCCTTCAGTGTAGTGGGAGCTGGACTCAGTGTAGCACTCGTTAGTGTCCTCCTTGAAGAAAGAAATATGGAATACTATTAAGAACATCAGGCCAGAGACCAGCAAAATAACTCACTTGGATAATGTGCTGCTTTGCCTTATGTTTTACCCAGGTTTGAGCCAGCTTACCACAGTGAAGGAAGCTTCAGTGCTGTGGTCAATTTCACTCTGTCTCTCTACTCTCTGTTTATATAATAAATAAGTAAATAAACAAGTGGAAAGAAGAAAGAATCTCATATGAAATAAATAAGTAGTATCAGGACTTAGTGGTGGTGCACCTGGTAGAGTGCATGTTACTGTGCATTTAGGACCTGAGTTTACTCTCCCAACCCTCCCCCTCATCTCTTTCTGTCTTTCACCTCTACCGAAAGAAAGAAAGAAAGAAAGAAAGAAAGAAAGAAAGAAAGAAAGAAAGAGCGAGCTACTGGCTGCCTAGAACAGTGGACTTGTGGTACAGGCACTGAATCCCAGTGATAACCCTGGCGATAAAAAATTGTCAATCTAAAGAATAGGAAAGTGGGGCCAGGTGGTGGTGCACCTGGTTGGGCACACATGTTACAGTGTGCAAGGACCCAGGTTCGAGCCCCTGGTTCCCACCTGCAGGGGGAAAACTTCATGAGTGGTGAAGCAGGGCTGCAGGTGTCTCTCTCCTCTGTCTCCCCCTTCTCTCTCAATTTCTGGCTGCCTCTATCCAATAATAATAATAAAAAAAAATAGGAAAGCTTTCAAGGGATGGGATGGGATATGGAGTTCTGGTGGTGGGAATTATGTGACATTATACCCCTCTTATCCTATGGTCTTGTCAATATTTCCATTTTATAAATAAAAAAAATTACCAACCATCTGACAGTGATTTTAAAGCAGTTATAAGAGTTCTTCAGGGAATAGTTGTGACCATGCTTAAAAAACTCAAGAAATAGAAAAGCCACAGCAAATGCAAATTCTGCAGCTGGAAAAAAAAACCCCAAAAACAAAGTCACCAAATTTAGTTTAGGAATGAGCTCAATATCAGGTAGGTTCAACCGGAGGGAACTAAGGAAGAAATCAGTGAAACATGACAAGAAATAATAGAAATGATTGAATGTAGACAACAGAAAGAAAATAAAATGGAGCAAAAAAAAAAAACCCAAAAAACAAAAAACCAGCAACAGCCAGGCCATGGCACACCTGGTTAAGCACACACATTACAGTGCACAAGGACCCAGGTTCAAGCCCCTGGCTCCACCTGCAGGAGGAAAGCTTCACGAGTGGTGAAGCAGGGATGCAGGTATCTCTCTGTCTCTCCGCCTCTATATCTCCCCCCCCCAATTTCTCTCTGTCTCTATCCAGTTAAAAAAAAAAACACGCCCCCCAGGGACCTGTTGAACTTTATCAAAGAATCTTTGTGTCATCATTTTCTCAGACAGTGTTTTTATCCAATTTCATGCTAGCTATCTAACTCAAACAAAGATTACCATAATTGTGGGCCCCTAGAAACATGCCTAAAATGAATTTCCTAGCTTTCTTCCACCCAAAGATCCCTTATCTTATCTACTCTGTTCCTACTTTTTGGTTCCTGTTCATTAACTATTTTGTCTCACTTTATGTCCTGCCACCTTCCAGACACCAAGTTGCAAATGCTACCATGATTTCGCCCTGACTTCTCTGGGCAGATGACCTCACCAATGTGTCTTGGAACCTCAACTCTTTAGAGCCCTACCCCATTAGGGAAAGATAGAAATAGGCTAGGGCTATGGATCAATCTACCAACATTCATGTCCAGCAGAGAAGCAATTACAGAATTCAGGCCTTTCACCTTCTGCACCCCCAAAACAACTTTGATCCATACTCTCGGTGGGGGAGAAGTGATAGGAGAAAGAGGATAAGAGGGCTCCGAATTCCAACTCTATTAGGACCTGCAGAGAGAGGAGAAAGGGAGAGACATTTGGATGTAGTAATAGGGTTATGTGTGGCTTGGAGGGGAAGAGAGGACTGAACCTGGAAGGAAAATGGGCAGTTATATACAAATATAGACAGATAGTTGTAGAGATGACAGTTAACCCATGTCTGCAGCCTTGGGAGAACTGAGGTGGATTGCAATGGAAGGACTTGGGACTCAGAACTCTGGTGGCAGGGATGGTGTGTTATTATACCCCAGTTGACATGTAATTTTGTAAATCAATATTAAATCTCTAATTAAAAAAAAAGAATCATTGGAACCCCAGAAAGAGAGGAGAGAGAGTGGAGTACAAATGTCCTAGAGAATGTGTATGACTTTAATATCTCACAATTGGTAAGAACCACAAACCTGCAGATTCAGGAAGTTTTCCAAACCCTAAACAGGATAAACCCAAAGAAATCTATTCTTGAAAAGTAACACCTACGTATATGGGCACAAGTTAAACTACCACAGACTTTTCATCAGAAACTATGGAGGCAGTAACTAGAGTCCAGAGAGAAAAAAGTGTCAGTGTAAAATACAAATGCTTTGAAAGTTTCAGGAAGTGAGGGGACTTAGTACACTGAGATGAAGAAAAGCAAGGACATTTGTCACTATAGGATTGACCACCTTTGACAGTTGATAACTGTCATAACATTATGTATTGTTTTGTCTAGTACTGGGCTTGAGATGTGTATACAGAAATATACATGATTTCAGCTCTGTGTGCCTAAGGACCACTCCTAATCCCATGTGAATGGAGTCCCCACATTCCGTGACATAGACTGTTGTTTTTTTCTTTATTAGTGATTTCTTACTGGTTTATAGAATTACACGATAACAGGGGTACAATTTTACATCATTCCCACCACTAGCGTGGTTCTCCCAAGGTCACAGATATGGGTTGACTATTATTTCTATGTCTGCCTGCCTGCCTGCCTGTCTGTCTGTCTGTCTGTCTGTCTATCTATCTATCTATCTATCTATCTATCTATCTTTTTGCCCATTTTTTCTATGGCCCTGCCTTCTCTTCCTTTCTTTTTTTTTTTTTTTTTAAATTTCTTTATTGGGGGATTAATGTTTACATCCGACAGTAAATACAATAGTTTGTACATGCATAACATTTCTCTGTTTTCCACAAAACAATACAACCCCTACTAGGTTCTTTCTCTTCCTTTCTAAGTTACATCTACACCTATTACTACTTCCAAATGTCTTTCCTTTTTTTCTCTTCTCTGTCTGTGGACCACTGCTTCTTTTATTAGGCTGTGTTCCTATTCAGCTCTTGTCTTATGAGCCCACCTAGTTAGGGAGATGTTTACTGCTTCCAGGAAGTACAGTGGAGTGTGCTTAGCATCTTGTCTGAATATAATTCCACAGCTTTCCCACTACCAGAGTTCTGTGTCCCCATTGTCTCCACTGGAAACTGCAGTAGCTCTCCCAATATCATAAGTGTGTGTTGGCTATTATATATATACTTTCTTTCACATATACATTATTTTATTTTATTTTATTTTATTTTATTTTATTTTATTTTATTTTATTTTATTTTATTTACCAGAGCACTGCTCAGCTGTGGTTTATGGTAGTACAGGGGATTGAACCTGGGACTTCGGAGCAAGAGAGTCTCTTTACATAATCATTATGCTATCTACCCCCGCCCCTATACCCATTTTAATTTCTATAGTTCTGCCTTCTTTTCCAAGTCACATCTACACCTATTACTACTCTTTCCCTTTTTTTTTTCTCTTCTGTCTCAGGGTCTAGATGGAATTCAGAGCCCTCTGGTCATCTTCCCCTAACATTTCTCCCCCTCTGGAAGTATGGACCAAAGATCTTTATGGGGTGCAGGAGGTGGGAGTTCTGCCTTCTGTAATTGCTTTGCCACTGGACATGGGCATTGGCAGGTGGATCCATACCCCCAGCCTGTTTCTGTCTTTCCCTAGTAGGGTAGGGCTCTAGAAAGATGAGATTCCAGGACACATCGGTGAGGTTGTCTGCCCAGGCAAGTTAGGTTGGCATTATGGTAGCATCTGCAACTTGGTGTCTGAAAGGTAGTAAGATATAAAGCTGAGCAGCATCTTTTTTGCCAGTGGTATATAAGTAGGACCTTGTTAAATATTATGTAGCTTGATTTTTTTTTCAATGAAAGATATTTTAGAAACCTGTTAATGGGAGCTCAGCAAAATACTCATCCAGATTTGAGCCCAACCCCTACCATAGGGAGGAAGCTTCAGTGCTGTGGTTTTTCTCTCTCTGCCTCTCGCTTGCTTGCTCTTTCCATTTGTAAAAGACCTAAGAATGCCTTAAAAACAAACAAACAACAACCTCTTGAACTCATACTATGCTGCTTGTGGGAGTGCAAGTTGGTAAAATTATTTTGGAGAATAGTAAGGAGAATCCTTAAACAAATACAAATGGAAATTACCTTATGATCCTGCAATTCCATTCCTAGGCATTTACCCAAAAGATAGAATAACACTGATTCGAAGGGATATATGTACCCCCCCCCCCATGTTCATAGCAGCTTTATTCACAACAGCAAAAACCTGGAAACAACCAAAATGCCCTGAGACAAGTGACTGGATAAACAAGTTATGGGACATATATTCAATGGAGAATTACTCAGCAATAAGATGATAGTGTGTTCTTTGAGATAAAGTGGATGGAGTTGGAGAAGATTATGTTTAGTGAAGCAAGTAAAGAAGCAAAGGTCAACTACAGAATGGTTTCACTCACATGGAGAATATAGAGAATTGAACATCAGAATGTGGGGGAAAAAGTCAACCTCTAAGACTCTGGGAAAATTATAATGGTTATCTTCAGGGGTGGGGGTGAGGACACATAATTTTGGTGATGGGAGTGGTGAGGGGAAAAAAAAGGAGATATAGTGCTATTATCCACAATATTCTTCAGTATTGTATTTTAGCAGGGATTTTTTGAAACATAAAAACTGTAAGTAAAAGATACATTTGAAATAATACAAAAAATAAAAAACCTTCTTAATGGGAAAAATAAGCTGTTCATGAAGTCTTGGAAAGCATCTTCAAATCACATGTGTGTTAATGTTGTCTGACTTTCTAATTGAAAACAAAATATCCTTCAGTGTGTTGCATTTAAATTACAGCTTCCTCATTTTTAGTAGTTGCCGCGCTTGTCTGTAGTCATGTCTGTGTGACTTAGGTAATTCTGGTTTCATTCAGTGGTAAGAAAGGATGATGAACCTCACTGGGTAAACTTGTGTTTTGAAATTAAATATAACAGGGGCTGGGTGGTGGTGCACCTGGTTGAGAACACATGTAGCAGTGTGCAAGGACCTGGGTTCAAGCCCCTGGTCCCTGCCTGCAAGGGGGAAAGCTTTGTGAATGGTGTAGCAGGGCTGCAGGTGTCTCTCTGTCTCTCTCCCTCTCTATCACCCCCTTCCCTCTTGATTTCTGGCTGTCTCTATCAAATAAATAAAGACAATAAAAAGTTTTAAAAAAGAAATAAAATGTAACATGGATTTGAAAGTCAAGGGTTTTTCTCCACCTTTGGATTACAAAGTAGCAGGGAGACTGACTTTGGCACAGACCAGCCTTCTGCCACATTTCCTCTCAGTGCTTGCTGAGAAGTTGGACAAGGTATGTGGGAGGTTAGTGGGCAGCCAGGTGGGGCTTCATTGGAAACTACCCGTGTTCTACCCCTTAGCACCAAAGGCAAGTATTGTGAGAGGTAGAATTGAATGTTGGAGATGCCTGACTTTTTTTTTCCAGTTCTTCGGTGACTCATTGTGAATAGATTGCCTGCTTTGTAAATTTAAGGTGCTGGGTTTGATCCTGGTTCTGTCCCCAGCACTGCATATGCTCATTCTCTGTATCTTCCTCTCTCTCTCATTAAATCGATAATCTTTGAATTAAAGTTACATTTAAAAAATATATATTTATTTATTCCCTTTTTTTTGTTGTTGCCCTTGTTGGTTTTTTATTGTTGTCATTGTTGGATAGGACAGAGAGAAATGGAAAGAGGAGAAGAGGAAAACAGAGAGGGGGAGAAAAAGATAGACAACTGCAGACCTGCTTCACCTCCTGTGAAGCGACTCTTCTGCTGGTGGGGAGGCGGGGGCTAGAACCGGGATTCTTAAGCCAGTCCTTGCGCTTCGTGCCACCTGCGCTTAACCTGCTGCACTACCACCCGACTCCCTAAAGTTACATTTTTTACTTTCTTTTTATTTATTCCTTTTTTATTGCCCTTGTTTTCCCACTGTTGTAGTTATTATTGTTGTTGATGTCGTCATTGTTGGATAGGACAGAGAGAAATGGAGATAGGAGGGGAAAACAGAGGGGGGAGAGAAAGACACCTGCAGACCTGCTTCACCACCTGTGAAGTGATTCCCCTGCAGGTGGGGAGTTGGGGGCTCGAACTGGGATTCTTAACGCATAGTGTGAAACGCAAGGACCACGTAAGGATCCTAGTTCTAACCCCAGCTCTCCACCTGCAGGGGGGTCATTTTGCAAGCCATGAAGCAGATAAAGCCCTCGGCTCCCCACCTACAGGGGAGTCGCTTCACAGGTGATGCGGTGAAGCAGGTCTGCAGGTGTCTATCTTTCTCTCCCACTCTCTATCTTTCCCTCTCCTCTCAGTTTCTCTCTTTCTTATCCAACAACAGCAGCAATAACAACAATGGAAAAGATGGCCGACAAGAGCAGTGGATTCGTAGTGCTGGCACTGTGCTCCAATGTTAACCCTGGAGACAATAAACACAACTTTGGAGACGCTGCTTCTTGATGCAAATTTAAAACAAGGTTTATTACATGACTGTACAGTAGTACAGAATGATAAATTTTAGGTACAGCAAAATAAGCATTTATTGCCAGGGTTAAGACTAAGCCAGGCCCATGAATCCAAAAGTTAATTACCAGACTTCAGCCAAATGTGTACACGTCCTGGGAGGAGCAGCCATGGTGGACCCTGGGGGAGCCGAGCAGACATGGAGAGCACAGGAAGAGAAGGAGCCTTGGGAAAAGGGAGACTTTGGCAGGCTGGAAGTTAAGTTGGTTTAGGTAAGTCCATCAGCCTGACCCTGACGTTAGCCATGTGCTAATTATGTTCTCACAGTCAGCCTCAGCTGTGTGCTAATCAAGTCTCAAAATCCTATTCACGAGCTGTGCCACAACAGTAAAGCAGCACACTATCCAAGTGAGCTGTTTTTTAAAAATTTAATTTAATTTGCCAGCCCGAAAGTCTTGGTTTTGTTAAGAATATGGTGGGGGCCAGGCAGTGGCACACCTGGCTAAACACACACAATACAGTGTGCAAGGATCCGGGTTCAAGCTCCTGGTCCCCACCTGTGGGGGGAAAAGCTTCACAAGTGGTGAGGCAGGTCTGCAGGTGTCTCTGTCACCCTGTCTCCTCCTTCCCTCTCAATTTCTCTGTCTCTATCCAATAATAAATAAATAAATAAATAAATAAATAATAAAAAAATGTAGGGGGTTGGGTGGTAGGGGAGTGGGTTAAGCGCACGTGGTGCAAAGTGCAAGGACTGGAGGAAAGATCCCAGTTCGAGCCCCCAGCTCCCCACCTACAGGGGAGTCCGTTCACAGGCGGTGAAGCAGGTCTGCAGGTGTCTGTCTTTCTCTCCCCCTCTCTGTCTTCCCCTCCTCTCTCTATTTTCTCTGTTCTATCCAACAACGAACGACATCAACAGTAACAATAATGACCACAACAAGGCTACAACAACAAGGGCAACAAAAGGGGGAAAAGAATAAAAAGGGGGGGGATGGCCTCCAGGAACAGTGGATTCATGGTGCAGGCACTGAGCCCCAGCAATAACCCTGGAGGCAAAAAAAAAAAATGAGGAAATTTCAGCATAGCTTAGCTTGCTGACTGCTGGCTCCATGTGGCTGCATCCCCCTGGAGAGGTAGTTCTATTAGTGCTGGGGTCTCTCAGGGGCAGATGTAGAAAGATACAACAAATAAAGGCACCTTTGACATTTTGGTTTATACCTTCTTTCTAGCTGAGGTTTATACTTCACATGTTCTAGATGCTAAACCATAAGAGCACAGCTTAAAATCAAGCCTGATATATCTTCATATGAGTTGAATGCCTCTTTCAGCTATTAGAATGGAAAGATTTTTTTAGATTATTTATTTATTTATTTGAGACAGAAAAGTTGTGAGTGAAGGGAGTTGGCGTTACTCTCGATCGCACTCTGTCATTTCACAAACATCTCATAAAAACTGCAGCAAAGGTGGGCGCGAGGAATAACATCATTGCAAGACTGGCCAGCTCCTCATGGGGCGCGAGCGCTTCCACACTACGATCATCATCTCTGGCATTATTCTATTCCACTGCAGAATACTGTGCCCCAGTATGGTTCCGTAGCCCCCATGTCCACTTGGTCGATTCCAAATTACATTCCTCCATGAGGATAATTTCTGGAACCATCCGTTCCACCCCGGTTCCATGGCTGCCAGTCCTTAGCAACATCGCCCCGCCAGATATTCCTCGGGATGTGGCATCATCTAAGTTCATTTCCCACGTCTACGCTAGACCGGACCTGCCAATATACACGGATATCTTCGCCCACCCTGTCCAACGCTTGACGTTTCGTCACCCAATCTGGTCCCCTACACCTACACTGAACTTCTCTGTTCCAGTCTCTTGGAAACAGAGCTGGCAGTCAGCGGAGGTAAAGAACAAACTCCTCATCACAGACCCCTGCAAGTGTCAACCCGGCTTTGACCTAGCACGTTATGATTGGGCCCTCCTCAATCGCTATCGAACAGGCCATGGCTGGTGCGCCGCTATGTTCCATCGCTGGGGAGCCAGAGACGACCCGAATTGCCCCTGCAGCTACAGACAGACTATGACCCACATAGTCAACGACTGCCACCTCTCCAGATTCAAAGGAGGTCTCGAAACTTTACATCAGGCTCAACCTGATGCTGTTGACTGGCTATGGAAGAAGGGCAAACGCTAGAAGAAGAAGAAGCGAAGGGAGAGATAGAGATGCCTGCAGCACTGCCTCACTACTCCTGAAGCTTTCCTCCTGCAGGTGGGGACCAGGAACTCCATCCTGGGTCCTAGAGCATTGTAGCATTTAAGTTTTACCAGATGCACCACCGATCTGGACCCTAGAATGTAACATTTTTTAACAAAGCAACTCATTCACTGTTCTTGATTTTTCTTATTTATAGAATGCCTGTGAAAACGTTAGCCAAATTAGCATGTTTTAAGGTCACTGCCCACATTAGAATACACTGAGTGCCTCGGAATTCAGTGGATTGCTATCAGAATAGTCCTTTCTTTGGAAAACAATGTAGATCTTGTAAAACTGAAGCATGATTTAGGGAATATAAAGTAGTGCTCAGTAGAGTCTTAAGATGGAACAATCAGTCCAGCAAAAGAGCAATCCATCTTTTGTTTCAAGGAGTGTGGGTCGTGATATTTTTTTAAATATCCACGCATCCTTTGTAAACATGGCTGGAGGTGAGTTTCCTCTTTTTTACAATAAGTTCAAGAAAATGAGAGCTTTAAGCCCAACCCCGTGATATCTGGAAAGTTATAAAGGCTTTTAGTCCATTTTAGGTGATGGGATATATTTACCTGACTGAAGATAACGATGAGAGAAATGTGCCAAAGTTTTAGCAAGATGTATGTAAAGGACACTGGACTGTCTGTTTTATAAGATACTCCAGGGCTAATAACCTTGACGAAGGTAAAAGACTATTATTATTACTATTACTATTTTGCCTCCAAGGCTATACCCCAGCACCGTGCCTGCACTATGAATCCACTGCTACTGGAAGCCATTTTTCCACTATTGTTGTTAATGTTGTTGTTGTTGGATAGGACAGAGAGAAATTGGGAGAGGAGGGGAAGACAGAGGGGAGGAGAGAAAGAAAGACACCTGCAGACCTGCTTCAAGCTTGTGAAATGATTGCCTTCAGGTAGGGAGCCCAGTTGGGATCTAGTTGGGATCCTTGCGCTGGTTCTTGTGCTTTACACCATGTGCTCTTTACCTGGTGCACTACTGCCTGGCCCCCGACTAATAAAGATTTATTTATTCATTAATGAGAGTGAGATGGGGGGATAGGGGGTTGGCATTCAGGGAGAGAGCACCAGAGCATCGCTCTGGCACAGCAGTGCTGGAAACTGAACTCCAGACGTTGTACTTGAGAGTACAACACTTTATCCACTACACTACCTCCCAGACTGAAGGAAGACTAGTCTCTGATACTTAATGGTGTTACTGGACTTAATGCTTTTTAAAAATCTAATATTAAAACTAATATCAGGAAATGAGAGCATCTTTTGCCTTTGGGGCTTTTGCCAGATTTGTACAAAGCATAACACATCTGTAAGTATTTATAATTGGTTGTCGGAAAAATCATCATACATTTTTGCATAGAAAGACAGCTGTACATGTCATTACTTTTCCAACAACCCCTTAGGATGTTTAGCCAGGAGTGCTTGTATATCGCATAGTTATACGAAAAGTACTTCATTTTTTCTTTGTTTTAAGACCTGGGTTTTCCATTACTTGTCAGGTATTTTCCCTTAGGGAGTGTTGCTGATGATTGCAGAGGACACTGGTGAAGTGTTTAGGACCATGCTGAATTTTAATGCATAGCTCTCTATGGAATTTGACAAGAGGGAAATGTCCCTGTGACCCTTCAAAATTTCAGAGGTTTACTTTTTCCCACAGGGGTCAACTTGGGGACCGTGTGAACAGACTTTAGAAGAGTTTTTCTGAGCTGGAGCCCTTTTGATTTCTGAAATAAAGAGACACCCACATCTCCTTCTGATAGTGTTTGGTCATTTAGAATATTTATTTCTCTGAAGGAAGTGGTGGTGGTAGGCTCTGGAATGTGAAGGCTGCAGTGAGCAAGGGTGGTCAGGAGGGCAGTGGGGATTCCCAGGGCTTGGGAACTGTTTGGAAGCACTTCCTTTTTGCTCAGCCAGGGCTAGTCTTCCTTTCCAGAGGAAGCATTTGTGCTTTGTGCCTGGCCAGTGATATCTGGAAAGTTATGTGAGTTCTTAGAGTGTTACAGGAGTCTGAGTATATTTACTGAGGAGAGGAGTGAAAAATGTGTTAAAATTGTCGAAAGACAATTGTAGGAAAGATGGGCTGCATATGTGACAAAGCAGAGCACAGTCTGAGTAAGCTACTTCACCAGCCCAGGTGATGTGTTTTACAGGATGGTCCAGGGCTATCATAAAATAACGTGGAAATAGGTGAAAGACTAATGTATTTTTACTTATTTTTATTTTGTTTTGTTTTTTTGTTTACCAGATCAGCTTTGGCTTATCATGAATTGGACCTGGGACTTCAGAGCCTCAGGAATGAGAGTCTCTCTGCATAACCATTATGCTGTCTACCCCCACAAGACTAATGTATTTTTTTTTCTTTTTGTCTCAGGGTTATTACTGGGGCTCAGTGAATCCACTGCTCCTGGAGTCTATTTTTTCCCTTTTGCTGCCCTTGTTGTTTGTCATTGTTGTTGTTATTGCTGTTACTTTTGTTGGATAGGACAGAGAAAAATGGAGAGAGGAGGAGAAGACAGAGACGGGGAGAGAGAGACAGCTGCAGGCCTGTTTCACTACTTGTAAAGCAACCCCCCCTGCAGGTGGGGAGCAGGGGGCTCGAAGTAGAGAACTCAACATCAGACTGGTGATACTAGGGGTCACATGGAATGATTGCTAGGCATTTAAAATGAAAATCATAAGGTTGGAGTTTTTAGCTTCCTTTTGATATAGAGGTTAAGTTCTCTTTATTTTATTTTTTTATATTTTATTTATTTTTATTGTTATTAACGCCATTGTTGTTGGATAGGACAGAGAGAAATGGAGAGAGGAAGGTTCTCTTTATTTTATTTATTCATTTATTGGATAGAAATAGAGAAAAATTGGGGCCAGGCAGTGGTGCACTGGGTTAAGCGCACATAGTACGAAGGGTAAGGACCTGCACAAGGATCCCAGTTCAAGCCCCCGGCTCCCCACTTGCAGGGGGGCTGCTTCACTGTATGTAATTGTAATAATACCATACAAGTATAGTATTTCAGGCCAGGAAGATAGCTCACTTGGATAGTGTGCAGCTTTGCCATGTGTGTAGTTCAGGTTTGAGACCTGCCCCCACTGCACTGGAAGAAGTTTTGGTTCTGCGGTGTCTCGCCCTGCCTCCCCCTTCTCTTTCCCTGCCTTACTATCTCTAAAAGACTGTTTTAGGTCCAGGAGGTGGCATAGTGAATAAAGCATTAGACTCTCAAGCATGAGGTCCTGAGTTTATTCCCTGGCAGCACATGTACCAGAGTGATAGCTGGTTCTTTCTCTCCTCCTATCTTTCTCATTAATAAATAAATAAATGAATATTTTTAAAAGACTGTGTTTAAGTATAGTATTTCTTTTCTAAGTAATTAGCACAGGAAGAGTTATTTGACAGGGGAGGAAGAAATCTTTTATTTTTATTTTTTTACTTTTATATTCATTTATTTATTTTCCCTTTTTGTCGCTCTTTTTTTATTGTTGTTGTCATTGATGTCGTCATTGTTGGATAGGACAGAGAGAAATGGAGAGAGGAGGGGAAGACAGAGAGGAGGAGAGAAAGATAGACACCTGCAGACCTGCTTCACCGCCTGTGAGGCGACTCCCCTGCAGGTAGGGAGCCAGGGGCTCAAACCAGGATCCTTACACCAGTCCTTGTGCTTTGTGCCACGTGCGCTTAACCTGCTGCGCTACCATCCGACTCCCTGGAAGAAATCTTTTAAATCAGACATTACACTTGGGGCAGGGGGTGAAGGATTTCAGTTTTCCTTACGACCATCTAATTGCAATGCTATTCTCGAAATTCTAGGTTAGAGTGCATTGGGTAAAGTTGACAGAGTGATCCTGAAGTTTCTTTGGAGGAAGAGTCAAGAATAACAAAAAACTAGCTCTTGAAAGGAAGTATGATAGTCAAAGAAGACAGTAGTCTTGCCAACTATTTCAACATGTAGGTAAAAGTAATACATGTAACCTGGGGTAGGATTCATTGTGTCAGTATAGCAGAACAGCTAGCCAAAGAGAGAATTTGTGGTAGGAGCTATATGAATGACATGGTTTCACAGTGGGGCAGAGGAACATTATTCCATTAACGTTCCACAAATTACGCAATCTTCTGTTAGAGGAAAAAGCAATCTGCAGCTTTATATTTCATCAGGAAAAATTACAGAAGGGTGTAATAATAGTTTGCAAAGCCAAATCAGAAAAACACCCTTAGAATACAATGAAAATGTGTTTTTAATGAAACTTTTAGAAAGAGAAATTTTTTTTTTCTCCTCCAGGGTTATCGCTGGGGTTTGGTGCCTGCACTACAAATCCACTGCTCCTGGAGGCCATTTTTGTTGCCCTTGTTGTTATTATTATTGTTATTGTTGTCATTGCTGTTGTTGTTGTATAGAGAAATCAAGAGAGATGGGGAAGACAGAAAGGGAGAGAGAAAGATAAACACCTGCAGACCTGCTTAACCACTTGTGAAGCAACCCCCCTGAAGGTGGGGAGCCTGGGGCTCAAATCAGGATCCTTACACAGGTCCTTGAACTTTGCGCCATTTGTGTCATCTGCACGTAACCCTCTGCATTACCACCAGGCCCCCTGAGATATGTTTTGTTTTTTTTTAAGTTTATGAGCTGTAAGAACACACTCCAAAAGGAAAATATAGTAGAATACAAAGAAATTAAATTAGATTCAAAACACAAGGCAGCTTGGAAAAAAATAATTGGATTTGCAGTCATGCTACAGAGTGTTAAAGTGAGCTGATCAGAATATAGAAATTCTGGTACATGTGCAGGGGGTGGAGGGATATGAATTGAGAAAATAAAGTAAGCGAGAGAGGAGGGAGAGGGGTGGGAAGGGAGGGAGAAGAGCGTGGGATGTGGCTAGAGCATTGAATTTGGAAGCATGAATCTGAAGTTTGATCCCCAGCACTACATACGCCATAGTGATGCTCTGGTTCTTTCTTCCTATCCTCTCTCATGTTATTAAAAAATTACATTAAAAGGGGGGTTAGATGTTAGTGCACCCGGTTGAGTGGACACATTACAATGTGCAAGTACCCAGGTTTCAGCTCTCAGCTTCCACCTACAGGAGGAAGCTTCATGAGAAGCAAAGCAGTGCTGCAGGTGTCTCTTTGTCCTTCTCTGTCTTCCCCTTCTTTCTCAATTTCTCTTTGTCTAAATAAATATATATATATGTATTTATATATATATGAATAAATATCCTAAATAAATAAACATAAAAATGTTTAAAAAATGAGAAAACAGAATTAATGTACAAAATTATAAAAACATAATTAAGGACCCAGAGGTTAGTGATTCAGGAATGTACGTAAAATGGATGTCATCAGTTGTATACAATATTGGCAGACCTTGTTAGAAATCTGGTTATCATATATTGTTGGTATGGAGATACATTGATAAAGTTTGATGGTAAATTAATTTGGCAGTACGCCTCAACTCAGTAATTAACAGTTTTCACTTCTGTAAATCAAACCCAAGAAGGCAGTTCTAAATGTGAAGAGAGGTTCATGTGAAAAGGTCTTGGCATCACTATTTATACTAGTGGAAAGTTCAAAACTATATAAATAAACAATAATAGAGGACCAATTAAAATAGTTGAAATTACAGTAGGTATTTAAGATGATTGATATTAAAGTTTTATAACATCGAGATCACGATTTCTAGCTAATTTTTAAAAATCATGGGCTTCTGGAGATGGTTCAGCTGGTAGAGCACACATTTCACCAAGGTGTGAGGACCTGAGTTGAATTCACCCAGCACCATATGGGAGCACCCTGCAGAGGGGAACCTTCATGAGCACTGAAATGATGGTGTTGTCACATTCTCTCTCTCTCTCCCTCCCTCCCCTCTCTCTCCTTTTCTGTTTCTCTCTGTCTCTGAGAAAGAAAGAGTCTGTGAGAGCTGCTGGGGAATTTACAGGTGTGAAGCCCCAACAAAGCCCTGATGGAGAAAACAGTTGCAATCTGTGAAACTGAAATGTGGTTTGGTTACAGCTTTCTACTTTCCAAACACAGAATGATTAGGAAAATAAAAAGTACTTAAAAACTTAATTGAGATATAATTTACATCCCATAAAACTCATCCACTGTAGGGGCCAGGAGATGGTGCACCTGGCTAAGCGCACTCATTACAGTGTGCAAAGGACCCAGGTTTGAGCCCCCGGTTCCCAAGTGGTGAAGCAAGTAGTGAAGCAGTGTTGCAGGTGTCTCTCTGTCTCTGTCCCTCTCTGTCACCCTCTTTTCTCTTGATTTCTGGCTGTCTCTAGCCAATAAATAAATAAAAAAAAAAAAAGCCAACCTCATCCACTGTAAGTATGCAAGGTTTGCTTATATTTATAGTGTTCAGGCATCACTACATTCCTTTTGAGAACATTTCTATCAACCCCAAAGATCTTTCACTCGTGCTCTCACCCCACCCCATCCAAAAAATTGTCTTTTTTCCCCTTAAGATTTGTTTATTTATTTTTAAGAAAGGGACACACACCAGGATACTGCTTAGCTTTGGCATATAGTAGGATTGAACCTAGGCCTTAGTTTATTTTTTATTTGTTTTTGAAAATATATTATTATTTTATTTTTTAAAAAAATATTTATTTATTGCCTTTTGTTGCCCTTGTTTTATTGTTATAACTATTGATGTCATTGTTGTTGGTTAGGACAGAGAGAACTGGAGAGAGGAGGGGAAGACAGAGATGGGGAGAGAAAGATAGACACCTGCAGACCTGCTTCACCACCTGTGAAGTGACTCCCCTGCAGGTGGGGAGCTGGGGGCTCAAACCGGGATCCTTACTCCGGTCCTTGCGCTTTGCACCACATGGGTTTAACCTGCTGCGCTACCACCCAATTCGCTAAAAATATATTTATTAAGGAGAGAGAGAAGAGAACACACCAGAGTGCTAGCCCCATTCAGTGTGTCACCTCCAGAGCTACTGATTGCTTCTCTGTATAAATCTGCCTTTTTTGGACTTTTAACACTCACGGAATTTGGATGATGTAACCTCTAACCTTTGTCTTCTTTGAACATAGCATGCTTGTGAAATTGAGGAGGGAAAGCTCATTCTCCCTCCAGTACTCTCTCCTCACTCAACATTCCTGCCTCTGGCAGTCTGTCCTGCCCTTTAGCTCATTTGAGACACTGTCTTGCTGAAGGTAGTGTCAGTTCTCCCAGGCTAAGGATTCAACCTCCATCAGATGCAAATCACCAGCAGTGGCCACTCAGATGACCTGTACTTCTGTCTGACTTCTGTCCCTCTTCTTTTCTTTCTTTTTGATAGAGGGAGGAAAGGAGAGAGGACTACTACTCCACTACTGAAGCTTCCCCCCAGCAGGGAAGGCTTGAATCTGGATCCTTGTACTTGCATGTGTTCTACTGCATGAACCACCATCCAGCTCACCACCTCTCTCAGAGTTAATTCTTTGACAGCATAACCTACAGAGGCAAGGAAAATTATAGTTTGCCAGTTTACTGTATGATAACAGTTATGGTAAGGAATACAGGTGAAGTGCCCTGTGGAGCAAAGTCTGGGGAGACCCCATGCTCAAGAGCAGGAGCTTCTGTTCTGGTGGAGTCGGGGTTGTGTCTCTTCCCTGGTGTGGATGTGTTCTACAGCCTGGAAGGTCTCCAGACTTTGGGGATTTTTTTTTTTTTTTGAGGCTCCATGTACGCATTTTCATTCCCTCTTTCTAGAAATATGGACTGGGGCTCAAAACCTCAGCTTTCTAATGGTGATTTGGTCTTCCTAGTCACAGCTCCTACCCAGAAAATTCCAAGGGATTTAGGGAGCTCAAGAACCTTTGTCTCAGGAGCTAGGGTCAAAACCAAATATACACACATGCATATGTATATGTTTTTTTTTCTTTTGGAGAGAGGGAGGGAAGGAGGAAGAGACACCAAAGCACTGCCCCACCATTCATGGGGTTCCCATGATGCTGTCCTTGGTGAGCCCATGTTGTGCTTGGTATCAGACCCAGGGCCTGAGGCGTGAAAAGACACGCTTTGCAGTCACTGAGCCATACCCAGGCCTGTCACTGGCTTCTTGATTACAGCTATTTTAGTTGATGTGAAATTCTAACCTATACCTGTTTCCAGTGTTTCCCTGTTTTGTTTCGTTTTTTAATTTTGGCATGTCACACAGGAAATTTATTATTTTAACCATGTTTAAGTGCACAGTTCCGTGGCGTTAAATCCATTCATAATGTCTTGCAACCATTACCATCATCTATCCCCAGAACTCTTATCATCTTGTGAAATGGAAACTCTTGCAACCACTAGACACTAACTCCTCATCCTCTTCTCCCCCCCACCGATGTCTGCATTCTCTGTAACTATAGACACTCCAACTACTTCTCATACTGACATCACACTGTATTTGTGTTTTTTTGTGGTTGGCTGATTTCCCTTATCAAGAGTTTACCAAAGCTGCAGCATATGCCAGAGTTACGGTCCTTTTAAGACTGAATGAGTCGGGCGGTAGCGCAGCAGGTTAAGCGCATGTGGTGCAAAGCGCAAGGACTGGCTTAAGGATGCCAGTTCTAGCCCCCGGATCCCCCACCTGTAGGGGAGTCGCTTCACAGGCGGTGAAGCAGGTCTGCAGGTGTCTATCTTTCTCTCCCTGTCTCTGTCTTCCCCTCCTGTCTCCAGTTCTCTCTGTCCTATCTAACAGCAACGACATCAATAATAACTACAATAATAAAACAAGGGTAACAAAAGGGAATAAATAAATAAATATAAAAAAATTTAAAAAACAAAAAAAGACTGAATGATGTTCTATTATGTGCATATATTTTACATAGGACATTTTGCTTATTTGTTCATCTGCTGTTGAGTACTTGGATTTCTCTACAATTTAGCTATTGTCAATAGTGCTGCTATGAACATAGGTGTGCAAATACCTCTTTCACTGTGGTTTCAATTTGCACTGAATGACTAAAGATGTTGAGTATACATAGTGCTTGTAAAAATTCCTGTATCAGTGTTTTCTTTTAAATTGTCAACCTGATATATATATATTTCTCATAGTAGCAGAACAGAAGAGTGGTTTGAGAAATCTTAGCAAATAGGCGGGGCAAGTCATGGGCTCTGGATGCTGACGTGAAGGTTAAGTAGGTGCTAAAATAAATATATGTACCATAAATAAACATGACATTTCAGGAGTTGTTGGTTTCCAGTTTCCTCTTTTTATTTTATTCACGAGCCCTTTTATGCAAAGAAATCAAGTGATGGCTTGAACCTTATACAGAAATAGATCATAGGTTCAACAAGGTACTGAGTTATCTAGTTATGCTAGACTTGCTAGCATGTCATGACTTTATGCCGTACAGTCTGGTGGGTTGTTTTAATAGGCATGTTAGGACTGCTGAAATAGCCCATTTAGGTAGTGCACAGCTTTACCATGTGGTAACTTAGGTTCAAACCTGACCCCAACAGCATTGAAGGAAGTTTCAGTGCTGTCATTTCTCTCTCTCTCTCTCTCTCTCTCTCTCTCTCTCGGCTGGGCACCTAATGAGCATACATATTATGATGCACAAGGACCTGGGTTCAAGCTGTAGGAAGGAAGCTTCAAGAAGAGTGCAGCAGTGCTGCAGGTCTCTACCCCTCCCCCCCCAGGGTTATTACTGGAGCTTGGTGCTGGTACTAAGAATCCACTCCTCTGGGGGTCCGGCGGTAGCAGCAGGTTAAATGCGCATGGCGCAAAGCAAGGACTGGCGTAAGGATCCCGGTTCGAGCACCCGGCTCCCCACCTGCAGGGGAGTCGCTTTACAGGCGGTGAAGCAGGTCCGCAGGTGTCTGTCTTTCTCTCCCCCTCTCTGTCTTCCCCTTCTCTTTCCATTTCTCTCTGTCCTATCCAACAACTACCGACATCATCAACAACAATAATAACCACAACAAGGACAACAAAAGAGGGAAAAAAATGGCCTTCAGCTAGCATTGGATTCATGGTGCAGGCATGAGCCCCAGCAATAATCCTGGAGGCAAAAAAAAAAAAAAAAAAATCCACTGCTCCTTGCATTTTATTCAGTAGGGCAGAGAGAAATTGAGAGGGAAGGGAGAGAGAAAGACACCTACAAACATGCTTTGCCTCTTGTGAAGCGATATCCCTGCAGGTAGGGAGGTGGGGGTTCGCACCTGTATACTGGTATGGATCCTTGCTCTTAGTACTATATGCACTTAACCAGGTGCATCATTGCCCAGTCCCTCTCCCTCTCTATTATTTCCCCTTTCTCTCTCGATTTCTGTCTCTATCTAATAAATAAATAAAATAAAATGAGAGTTAAAAATAAATAGGCAAGCATATTGGTACTGTGGATCTTCTTACCTGCTTGTACAATAAAC
This sequence comes from Erinaceus europaeus, assembly GCF_950295315.1. Taxonomy (NCBI): domain Eukaryota; kingdom Metazoa; phylum Chordata; class Mammalia; order Eulipotyphla; family Erinaceidae; genus Erinaceus; species Erinaceus europaeus. The sequence continues at coordinate 81,540,895 of NC_080164.1, read as the reverse complement.
ATTGTTAGTATTATTTTGTTGTGTTAACTAAGACATGTATTGTTATTTTGCTTAGAAGCAACTCAAAAGAAAAAAAGATCAGGAGTCAGGCAGTAGCGCAGCAGGTTAAGCACAGATGGTGCAAAGCGCAAGGACTGGCATAAGGATCCCGGTTCGAGTCCCAGCTCCCCACCTGCAGGGGAGTCACTTCACAAGCGGTGAAGCAGGTCTGCAGTGTCTCTCTTTCTCTCCCTGTCTCTGTCTTCCCCTTCTCTCTCCATTTCTCTCTGTCCTATCCAACAATGACAATGACAAAAAAAAAAAAGCAAGGGCAACAAAAAGGGAATAAATAAATATTTAAAATAAAAAGGTACTTTTTAAATCAGAACTGTTTCTTTTTTAAATATTTTTTATTTTCCCTTTTGTTGCCCTTTTTTATTGTTGTTATAGTTATTATTGTTTTTGTTATTGATGTCATTGTTGGATAGGACAGAGAGAAATGAAGAGAGGAGGAAAGATAGACACCTGCAGACCTGCTTCACCACCTGTGAAGCAACTCCCCTGCTGGTGGGGAGTCGGGGCCTCGAACTGGGATCCTTAATGCTGGTCTTTGCACTTTGCACCGCCTGCACTTAACCCGCTGCATTACCACCCGACTCCCTGCCAAAAAAGATCTTCTAGCTGGTTATTGTTTTCTTCTTAGCCGACATTTGTGTTCTGATTCATCACCACTGTACAAAAGTGTTGAGTTATTGAGATGGTGTTAAGAACTGTAATTATATAGGTGCTCAGGAAGTGGTTTAGCACAGTATTGGACTCTCAAGCATGAAATCCTGAGTTCAGTCCCCAGCATGGTATGTTCCAGAGTGATGTGCTGGTTCTCTCTCCCTCTCTCTTTCTCCTTAATAAGTAAATCTTAGGCAGGGGCAGCAACACCCAGGTATGTGGAGAGCCAGGGGATTGAACTGGGATCCTTGCTCAGGTCCTTACACTTAGTACTATGTGCTCTTAACCCAGTGTGCCACCACCAGTCCCCCATTTGTTATTTCTCTATGTGGAGAAGGGGGAAAAATTCCCTCCAGCAGTGTAAAATGAGGAAGTAGGTGTTTTTCCCCACATTCTCTTTCTTGTGGAGCCCTCCTATTTCTGCTATGGACCCAGGCCTTCCAGCTCCTAAGTAGCTGTCTCTCTTTTCCCTCCCTACCAGCTTGACCTTAGTACTGAACTTCTTCCTGTCTCAGATTTTTCCTTCTATTTCACACAACTTCAAGTGAATGGTTCTCATTTTTCTCCTATTTATTTATTTGCCTCCATGGTTATTGCTGGGGCTTGGTGCCTGCACTACGAATCCACTACTCCTGGAGGCCATGTTTTTCCTTTTGTTGCCCTTGTTGTTTATCGTTGTTGTTACTATTACTATTGTTATTGCTGTTGCTGTTGTTGGATAGGACAGAGAGAAATGGAGCGAGGAGGGGAAGACAGAGAGAGGGAGAGAAAGACACCTGCAGACCTGCTTCACCGGCCGTGAAGCAATCCCCCTGCAGTTGGTGGGGAGCTGGGAGCTCTAACCAGGATCCTTATCTGGTCCTTGTGCTTTGTGCCATGTGCACTTAACCCGCTGCGCTACTGCCCGGCCCCCTCTCCTTTTTATTTATATTAATTTTTTCATCTTTTTAAATTGCCACCAGGGTTATTACCAGGGCTCAGTGCTGGCACTATGAATCCACTGTTCCCACTGTTTTTTTCTTTCCTATTTTATTGGATAGGACAAAGAGAAACTGAGGGAGGAGGGAGGAGTAGAGAAGGAAAGAGAAAGAGAGACATCTGCAAACTTGCTGCTGTTGCTGAGTGGGGGCTCCAACCCGGGTCCTTATGCATAGTACTATGTGCCAGTAACTGGTGCACCACCACCCAGCCCTCTCCTTTCTTTAAAAAAAATACTTATTTATAGATTGGTTACATAGTAGAGTGGATATGGAGGGAGAATTTCATGGCTGAGACACCAGAGTTTACCAGTTCAAAACCCAATTCCACCAGAAGCCAGAGGCTGGTGTGGCTGCTGTTGTGATTTAAATATATATTACTGAGAGAGTGAACCAGAGTATTTCTCTGTGTTGCTGGACACCTGTGTGATACCAGAAATCAAATTCAGGACTGCAGGCTTGAGAGTTTCCTGCACCACCTCCCAGACCACCTTTCTTTCCACAAAAGAAAGGTTACCTCCTATGAGGTAACCTCTCAAACCATTACCAACCTTTTTCTACTCAAGTCTCTATTAGATGTTGGTGCTTAACTTCTTTATGAATCTCACATGACTGATTGCTCTTGCCTTTCTTTTCTGTCTCTTTTTTTTAAAAAAATATTTTTTATTTTATTATATTAATGAGAGAGAGACAGAGAAAGAGCAGAGCACTGTTTATAGTGGTGCTGGGGATTGAACCTAGGACCTTGGTGCCTCAAGAATGAATCTTTTGCAAACCATTATGCTATCTCCCTAGGCTGCTCTTGTTTCTCCTAAAGTCTTACTTTGACTTTTCTGTTACTCTCTTTTGATGATTCTCCTGCTAATGCATCTACCATTCTCCCTACAATATTGGATTGTTGTCTTTTTCTTTTAAATCATATATGTGGCTTGCTTCTTGAACTTCAGTTGTGCTAAATCAGTTCCTAAAAAGTCAAGCCTAGGGGACAGGCGGTGGCACAGTGGTTAAGCACACACGTTACAGTGCAGAAGGATCCAGGTTCAAGCCCCTGGTCTCCACCTGCAGGGGGAAACTTCACTAGTGGTGGAGCAGGGCTGCAGGTGTCTCACTGTCTCTTTCCCTCTGTTTCCCCTTGCTCTCAATTTCTCTCTGTCCCTATCCAATAATAAAAATAAATAAATAAATAAATAAATTTTAAAAAAGTAAAGCCTGGGGAGTCGGGCAGTAGCGCAACGGGTTAAGCGCAAGGACCTGCGTAAGGATCCCAATTGGAGCCCCTGGCTCCCCACCTGCGGGGGAGTTGCCTCACAGGCGGTGAAGCAGGTCTGCAGGTGTCTGCCTTTCTCTCCCCCTCTCTGTCTTCTCCTCCTCTCTCCATTTCTCTCTGTCCTAGCCAACAATGACATCAATGATAACTACAACAATAAAACAACAAGGACCACAAAGGGAATAAATAAATATAAAAATAAATAAATATAAAAAATGAAAAAATATAAAAATAAATAAATATAAAAAATGAAAAAAAAATCTTTAAAAAAAAGTAAAGCCTGATGATTCTCTAGAGTTGGCAAATCAGAGCTCTGTTTCACCAAACTGTACTCTGTCTGTTCTTTCTTCTCACATTTACACACATTGTTCTACCTGAAACTGACTCACCACCTATATATTAATTATATTATATTATATTATATTATATTATATTATATTATATTATATTATATTATGTTAATATTATTTTTACCAGAGCACTGCTTGGCTCTGGCTAATAGTGGTGCGGGGCATTTGAACTGGAGATCTTGGAGCCTCAGACATGAAACCTTTTGCATAACCATTATGCCATCTCCCCATCCCAATTCACTTTCTAATGCCTGTGTAAGTAACCCACTGATTATATTATCATGGACTTTAAGACCCTCAATAATTGCACTCTGTATCATGAGTTCTTTAGGCCAGTCTGATCATCACATATGTCAGAGTGATGCTCATTCTATCTCTCTCTCACTCTCCCCCTCTTTCTCATTAATAAATAAGTGACACAAAAATACCCTCAACAGTCTATTCCCAACCTGTTTTCCTGTTAATTGAATATGGATCTCAGTACCCTCTTTTTCTGCCCCTACTGCTTCTCTACCTTAAAGAACACTTCACATTCCCATCCTCCCCCCACCCAAATATCTCAGCTTACTGGTCTACACTTAACTTCCTTTATCCTTATAAGTTCCTAAATATATTTAAGACCTAAGTCAGAAGCCCTGAGTTCCCTTTCCCCAGTACAAAACCAACTCTTCCCAGTGTTTGTAGTCTAGTGGCCCTTCATTTACAGTATTGGTAGAGTACCCATCCCATGGCATTTGATTTGGTTTATTCTCATTTGTCCCTGTCGAGGTTGTGAACCACTAGAGATACTGTCTTTTTCATGTCTAAATTCCTAGCATAGCCTCTTGACACTCAGAAATGTTGAGTGGAGTAGGTCAGAGTCAGTAGTCTCAGTTGAGCACAAGTGTCTTTTTCTGAAGTTCACTTTTGTCCCCTTCTTCTTTTCCTCTGCACAGCTGAGGACGTTGCACATTAACTCACATGGCAAAGTCTTGCATTTTTGGTTTCCAGGAGTGTCAACTCTGTGTGGGTTATGCTATAGCACTGTAGACTCTTCCAGTGTGCTTTTAGTGACATGCATGGGGTTCCATTCTCTGGAAGCACTGTTCTTTTTTTAAAATTTTTTATTATCTTTATTTATTTATTGGGTAGAGACAGCCAGAAGTCGAGAGGGAAGAGGGGACAGAGAGGAAGAGAGACAGAGAGACACCTGCAGCACTGCAGGTGGGGACCGGGGACTCGAACCTGGGTCCTTGCACATTGTAACATGTGCACGCAACCGGGTGCACCACCACCTGGCCCCTTGGAGGCACTATTCTTTAGATGTCTAAAGCACCACCTTTGCCCATAAAGTACTCAAGGAACATCTCCAGAAGAGCCAAATCTTGCTCCTAGATTTAGTCAACTCAGCAAAATGTTGGAAGATGGCAGGTTGGACTGAAAGACCTCTTTGGAGACTTTTGTGAGGATTTCGTCAGTGCCATTCAGCTGTGAGGCCAACAAACTGGACTCCTAGACTCCTCTCTAATTAGAATAATGTCAGTGGGACAGCAAAATAGCTCACTTGGATAATGTACTGCTCTGCCATGTATGTGAGACCCAGGTTCAAGCCCAGCCTTCATTGCATTGAAGGAAGCTTGAGTGCTGTGGTGTCTTTCACTCTCTCTGCCTCTATTTAGAAAAGAAAGAGAGAATGTCTGTTATTTCTGCTTCGAGCAGTTCTCCAGTTTTGCGGCTTTTGCTCTGCTCAGGAGAAAGAGCCCTTCATTTTGTAAACTGCCCTGATGAGTGTCATAAACTGCTAAGGAACAGGAAATTCCAAGCTGCAGACTAGCACAAGGCTAACCAGCCCCCCTGTAGTCTCTGGGGACCTGGCTTCCGGTCAGGCACCACTGGACCCTGTGCTTTCTCTACAGTGGACAGTAATTGTGCATGGAGGGCTCAGGACTGAAGGAGGCTTCAGGGCTGTTGACAATTACAGAGCTCCCTGGACTCTGAGGGCACCCAAGATTGCTTACCCAGGCAGTGACCTTTGAATGAGATGAACAAACATTTGTCTGTGTTTTACAATATTAAAATTTTTATTTATTTATAAGAGACAACCAGAACATCACTCTGGACACATGCAATTCCAGAACCTAGGACCTCATGCTTGAGAGCTCAGTACTTTATCTACTGTGTTACTCATGATTTGCAAGGCACTTTTTTTCGTATGCCGTTTTGTTGTTGCATCTTCACAGTGTTGGAGACATTTGTGATTATCATCATCTGCTTTTTTTTCAGATGAGCAACAGAGATTCAGAAGCTTATTCTGGTCATACAGCTGTGTTGTGAAACAACAGCACTGAAGTTTGACTTGGATCCTAGATTTTAAACCCCATAGGTTTGCCCCTGAACAGCCCATTCAGTAGCCAGGAACACCAACTTTGACCTGTTTATTCTGCATTAAAAAATAAGTATATATTATATATACATATATATATATATATAGTTGATGCTTTACAGTGCAGTCATTGATATATGAGTATAACTTTATTATGCATACTGACCCCACAGATATTCAGTATTTTTATATATATTTATTTATTTTCCCTTTTGTTGCCCTTGTTATTTTTCATTGTTGTTGTTGTTGTTGATGTTGTCGTTGTTAGATAGGACAGAGAGAAATGGAGAGAGGAGAGGAAGACAGAGAGGGGGAGAAAAACATAGACACCTCCAGACCTGCTTCACCACTTGTGAAGCGACTCCCCTGCAGGTGGGGACCCAGGGGACCCGAACCGGGATCCTTATGCTGGGGGCTCGAACTGGGATCCTTATGCTGGTCCTTGCGCTTTGCGCTTAACCTGCTGTGCTACTGCCCAACTCCCTATATTCAGTATTTTAAATAAGATTTATTTACTTACAAGAGAGTTGAGAGAGATAAAATATGTGATGCCAGGGATTGAACTCAGATCTACAGGCTTGAGTATCCAACACTTCATCCCCTGGGCACTAAGGAGAGGCAAGGAAAGGTAGGGGCAGGAGAGGCAACTCCCAGTGGGTGTCATCTCGTTATGGAAATCTTCTAGAAAGTCTAAGAGATATTGCTGCTAGCACATGCCACACTGTCCTTTTGCTCTTCTTTTTCTGTTCCCCGTCCTCTTCCTCCTCTTCTTTCTTGGTGGGGAGGAGAGAAAGGGGGTAAGGGAGGCAGTGTAAGAAAGAAAGAGAAAATGAAAGAGGCTTCAGCAACAAAGCTTCCATCACCATGGTGGAGATCGGGTTTGAACCTGAGTTATGCATATTACAAAGCAGTGCACTATCCAAGTCAGTGATTTTGCCAGCCCTCTTTGTCTCTTCTTTGGGATAACTCAGACCACCTTCCAGCTCTGTTCTGTGTTGCCAGAGGCTGCACCCAGATCCCAAGGATTTGTACCCACTGTTCTAGATTTTAGCCCACATCTTGATCAGTGTGGCTGCAGGGCAGCCTGTCTCTGCACAGCTGTGTATGCCTTGACTCCTGAAGCAGGAATTATACAGAAGGGTGAGAAGTGTAGGTGGCTAATAATGGTGTGTCTTCTGAGCTTCAGCTCATGGCTTATTCATCACCATTGATTATTTGCACCAAGTGCATTGTGTGAAAAGCATCTCTGTGCTGGATGCCTAGGAATAATTTGCCACCTCCGGTACTGAACTTCAGTTGCTGACTGGTAAAACCTGGAGCCCAGCAGCTGGGGGAAATAGCTCAGCTGGTGGACCATGTCTGAGGTCCTGTGTCTGAACTCTCACCACATGAACCAGAGTGCTCTGGCTTCTGTGTCTCTCTCATGTGCAGATCTTTCATATGCAGTCAATAAAAACAATATGAAAAAATCTTTTTTAAAAAAAAAAAAAAGTCTGGAGCCCACTCAGCAAGCAGCCTGACCAGATGGAGCATATGCCAGTTTCAGGAGACTGCCAGACACTCAGAACTTGAGGGACTTGAGTTTCTAAGTTAAAGATACACACACCAAATCAAAGCTCCTCCAGTAGAGTGCACATGTCGCCATGCACGAGGACCCAGGTTCAAGCCTTCAGTCCACACCTTCACAGGGGAAGCTTCATGAACAGTGAGGCAGTACTGCTGGTGTTTTTCCTTCTTTCTCTCCCTCTCTGTGTCTTATGCCCTCTGTCAAAAGCAAGAATTAAAAACCGGCCACCAGGAATGAGGGAGTTGTGCAGGCACTAAGCCCCAGTGAATACCCTGGTAGCAAAAAAAAAAAAAAAAAAGAAAATTCTCTGTGGTACAGGGAATGAACTGAGGGCCTCATGCATGTGTGGTGCCACTGAATGGCTCACATGTCCCAGGAGGCCCAGTTTAAAAAATCCTATATCTCTGGAGAGGGAAATGGAGAAAGAGAAGAGAGGAAGTGGTATCAGAGCTCTGCTTCGCCATCCATGGAGTTCCCTTGGCGCTGCCTCATGCTGCCTGAGGTTGAATCCCAGGGCCTCATGCCTCATAATGTGTGCCCTCGACTTACTGACCTTTCTCCTGACCCAAAAGTCTTTATGTATGGGTAATTAATGTAGCCACCATACCTAGAAGACGACCACTTAGTGTGCTTAATCTGTCAAATTAATAAAACAAAACAAAAAGCGAACAAACTTTTTTTTTTTTTTTTTGCCTTCAAGGTTATCACTGGGTCCTATACTATGAATCCACGCTGTGGCCATTTTTCAATTTTTTTTTTTTTGGATAGGACAGAAGTTGAGAGTAGAGAGGGAGAAAGACACCTGCAGATCTGCTTCACTGCCTGTGAAGTGACCCCCTACAGGTGGGGAACAGGGAGCTCAAACCAGGATCCTTGAGCAGGTCCTTGTGCTTTATATTATGTGCACTTAATCCGCTGTGCTACCGCCCGGTCCTCCGAACAAACTTCAGTGTTTTTACCTGAACTATGCTTAAAGTAGGGCCAGAGTGACACTTTCTGTGTGTCTGTCTCTGTATGTGTGTGCTCTGATCAGTGACCACTGGTTTTGCTAACCTTCTGACTCAAGCCTGATTCTGTGGAAGATGGTCTGGACATTCCCTCAGAATATTAGAAATGGGCCTACCTACCAAATTTGGTAAGTCCTCTCCTAAGATCTACCTAAATTAGAACACAAAAATGCCTGTTGTAAGAAATGTCCATATCTTTTTTTTTTTTTTTTTTTATATAGCAGCACCATTTGTAATAGCTCAAACTTAGAAACAACCCAGATGCCCTAGCACAGGCAGTTGCTTAAGAAAATTGTGATAACAAGATCAGAAGTGAAAATACAAGTAGAACCGGAACTGGAATTGGCGTATTGCACCAAAGTAAAAGACTCTGGGGTGGGGGAGGGGGGAGAGAGACTACAGGTCCAAAAAGGATGACAGAGGACCTAGTGGGAAATGTTATGCATATACAAACTGTAGTATTTACTGTCGAATGTAAAACATTAATTCTCCAATAAAGAAATAAAAAAAAAAGCTTAAAAAAAGTTGTGATAAATGGACACAATGGAATACTAACTCAGCTCTAAGAAATTCTGGAATTTTCTCCTGTGCCTTATCTTGGTTAGATCGTGAAGGCATTATGGTGAGTGAGATCAGTCAGAGTGGAAGGATGAATACCAGATGATCTCACCTTTATAGGTGGACCTTAAGAAACAAGGAGAGTAATGGGAAACACAGGGTGAAACGTGGAAGTGGGGGTGGTGTATTGCAACAAAGCCAAGGACCCTGGAGGAGGGGACTCAGAGGCTTAGAGAGGACACAGGTCTAGTGGACAGTGTTGCAGATGGGAATGACACCATTAAATATACAGACACCATTAAATATACTCAGGTGTCAACCACTCTACCACTATTTCTCCAGTAAAATAATTTGCAAAAAAACTTATTTTGAAAAACAACCGAATATTAAAACAAGTGTGTGTGTGTGGGGGGGGGGTAGGGCGATAGCACAGCGGGTTAAGCATACATGCACAAAGGGCAAAGAAAGACCTGAGAAAGGATCCTGATTCGAGCCCCCAGCTCCCCACCAGCAGGGGGGTCACTTTACAAGTGGTGAAGCAGGTCTGCAGGTGTCTGTCTTTCTTTACCCATCTCTGTCTTCCCCTCCTCTCTACATTTCTCTCTGTCCTGTCCAACAACAACATCAATGACAACAATAATAATAACCAACGACAATAATAATATCCAACAACAATTAAAAAAAAAAGCAAGGGCAACAAAAGGAAAAAAAAAAAGCCTCCAGGAGCAGTGGATTCATGGTGCACTGAGCCGCAGCAATAACCATGGAGGGGGTAAAAAAAAAGATGTGGTGGGAGAAAATTTCATTTTTAAAGACATTGAGATTAAAAGATCATATAAACCAGTCTTTGGACATATGAAGTCATTCTCTTAATCCGATGTAATTATTTAATTGAGCTTTAGGACAGTGACCTTATGGTCTGCTTTATATGTTTTGTGTCATCCCCGCCTCCCAACACCTTTTATTCATTTGTTTGTGGCACCCAGGCCATGGCCTTGAGTATGTGCAATTCTACTACTCTTTTTCATTCTGTTTTCTATAGAAAAAGAGAGTGAGAAAGACAGAATGGGGGGGGGGCTTCCTTCCACACCCCCCATCCCTCAATGCTCCATGTGGTGCCAGGACTTGAACCCAAACTTCATGATTGTTGGTAAGGCACACACTCTACCTGGATAGCTATCTCCAAGTCTCTGCCTGTTGTTTTTCTGATGTCAGATTATAATTTTTTTTTCTGCACTGCTAACTGTCTCATGTCTATTTAAAGTAACATTAGGTGAGTCGGGTAGCGGGTTAAGCGCGGGTGGCACAAAGCACAAGGACCAGCGTGAGGATCCCGGTTTGAGCCCCTGGCTCCCAACCTGCAGGGGAGTCGCTTCACAGGCGGTGAAGCAGGTCTGCAGGTGTCTGTCTTTCTCTCCCCCTCTCTGTCTTCCCCTCCTCTCTCCATTTCTCTTTGTCCTATCCAACAATAATAATAACTACAACAATAAAACAAGGGCAACAAAAGGGAATAAATAAATATTAAAAAATTAAAAATCCTTAAAGAAATAAAGTAACATTGGTGGAGTTTGGTTCAATGAGACCACTTCTCTGTTTCACTCTTCTCAGCAAAGTGGGCATTAGAATCCTATCTGCTCCCTTCCTGTGGGGTGAGCTTCTCCCCAACCCTCTTGCCACAAACAGAGCTCACTCTGTTTATCCTTTAATTGAGGTTTTACTGTTTTGATGGTGCTGTAGCCATGCTGTCCCAGGGGTTGGGGTGAAGGAATCCAGCCCTGAGTTCTGCATGTGAAGTTCTCAGCAGCTTTTTAAGATCAATTATTCATATCTTCATTTATATATAGATTAGGAAACTGACTCTCAGAAGTTAACTCGCCCAAGGCTTTACCAGAAGAGGCAAAGATAGCTGCTGTTTAGATGTGAGTCTATAAGACTCAAACCTGTTTTTTTCCCCCCAAATATGGCATTTTTGAAAATCATTTTATGGGGGGGAAAATAATGGTTTACAGTGCAGTTGTTGACACATGGGTATGGTTTCTCATCTCCTCAAGTTAGGTGACTGCAGAACACTCTCCCCACCAATCAGCTTATGTCCTTTTCCACCATAAGGCTCTCCCCACCCCCTTTTTTCTGCTAGCATATTTTTAAAATGGCAGCAATCTGTGTGTGTGCATATGCGTGTGTGCGCACATGTGCACGCGGTGTGTGTATTTGTGTGTGTGTGTGTGTGTGTGTGTGTGTGTGTGTGTGTGTGTGTGTGATGAAAGCTTCATCATTTTTAAGTATAAGGTTTGGTGTTAAGTATATTGACATTGTTGTCAATATACTTAAGCTCTAGAACTTTTTATTTTCTTTTTGTTTTTTAGAAGAGTTTATTTATTTATTCATGAGAAAGATAGGAGGAGAGAAGGAACCAGGCAGCACTCTGGTACATGTGCTGCCGGGGATCGAGCTCAGGACCTTATGGTTGAGAATCCAATGCTTTATCCACTACGCCACTTCCTGAGCCACTCTAGAACTTTTTCATCTTGCAGAACTGAACTCTCAGTAAGCAACCCCCCTTTTCCTCTTGTTCCAGCCCCCAATGGCTATCATTCTCTATTTTTCTTTATCTAGCAACTTCACTGCTTCAGTTCCTCAAGTTAGTAGAAGCATTCTGTACATGTTCTTTTGTAAATGAATAACTTAGATCACGTAGTGTAGTGTCCTCTTAGTCCATCCATTTTACAGCATGTGACAGAATGACCTGCTTCATTTGAGCTGCATCAAACACACACACGTTATGTATCATTATCTATTAGAGGGTGAGAGACAGAGTAGTAGGGGGGAGAGGGGACAGACACCTGCAGCACTGCTCTGTGAAACTTTCCCCTGCAGACAGAGACTAGAGCTTGAACCCTAGTCTTTGTGTATGGTAATGTGTGCTCTCTAGCAGGTGAGACCAAGACCTGACCCCAAGACTGTGGAGTATTTCATCTTCAGTGTATATCACATTTTTGTTTATCTACTCCTCTATTGATGATATTTGGGTTGCTTTCACCTTTGGTTGTTGTATATGAGTTACTGTGGATGGAGTGTGCAGATAGCTCTTTGGGACCCTGCTTTCAGTTCTCTTGGTTGTATGCCCAGATGTGGGATTGCTGGATTGCATGGTAGCTGTTTTGAAATTTTTTGAAGTATGTCATACTATTTTCCAGAGCAGTTGCACCATTTTCCAAACCAGCCAGCAGTGCACAAGGGTCCCAACTTCTCTCCACCCACCAATACGTGATACTCTCTATTTTATTGTTGTTGTTTACAATAATCATCCAAGTGGTATCTCATTGTGGTTTTGATTTGCTCTTCCATGATGGTCAGGAATGTTGAGCATTTAAAAAATTCGCTTGTAGGCCTTTTGTATATCATCTTTGGAAAAGTCTTTTGCCTCGTGTTTTAGTCTGGTCATTTGATTTTTGAGGCTCAGTTGTAGTTCTTTCTTTATTTTTAATATTTTTGTAAGAGGACCAGAGCATTACTCTGGCACATGAAGTGATAGGGATCGAACTCAGGACCTCTTGTTTGAGAGTCCAGTGCTTTAACTACTGTGCCACCTTCTAGGTTGCTATATATTTTGAGTAGCAGACCCTTAGCACATAAATGCTTTGAAAGTATTTTCTTTCCATAATTGACCTTTTTTAATCTTTACCCTGCCTTTGTATCCTTTGATATTTTTTATGTTTGTCATAGTCCCATTTGACTACTACTTTTTTTTTCTTTTTGGTTTCTTTAATGAGAGAGAGATCAGAGCACTGCTTTGGCATAGGTGATGCTAGGGATCAAACTTGGGCCCTCAGGCATGCAAACCTGGCCTCTACCAGCTGAGCTATTTCTAGGGTGACTGATAGTCTGTTTCTTGTTCTGTTGACTGAGCTTTGGTATTCCATCCAGAAAATCCCTGCCCAGTCTAGTGTCATCCAATTTTCCCCGTGTTGTCCTCAAAGAGTTGTAGAGTCCTGAGTCTTAACATTTAGGTCTGCAGTGTGTCTTATTAATACATGTATATAGTTGGAGGTAAGGATACAAGCTTATTCTTTCGCATATGGATACGTGATTTTTCTCAGCTTTGTGTGTTGGATAGACTCATTTCTCATCAGACTTTTTGTGTTTGTTTATAGAGCCTTACTTAATTTTATGTGAGAGACAGAAACAGAGACCAGAGCATCAGTCTGGCAGATACTATTCTCAGGGCTGGAACCTAGTACCTCATGCATGGAAGTCCTGGGAGCCACCGCCCAGCTGCACCACCAGAGCATTTATTATTAAAAATATCTATTTATTTTTATTTATTTGAGAGAAAGAACCAGAGCATTACTCCAATACTTGTGATGCTGAAGATTGAACTCAGGACTTTATGCTTGAAAGTCCAATGCTTTATCCACTGCACCATCTCCCAGCTGTTTTTTTGTTTGTTTGTTTTGTTTTTGCTACCAGGGTTATTGCTGGGGTCCCAGTGCCAGCACTATGAATACACTGTTCCCCGCGGCCACTTTTCTTGCTATTTTATTGGGTAGGATAGAGAGAAATTGAGAGGGAAGGTGGAGATAGAAAGCAAGAGAGAAGGGTCAAGAAGGGTCATCTGGTGGAGCGCACATGTTGCAATGCAAAAGGACTTAGGGTTGAGCCCCCAGTCCCCACTTGCAGGGGGTAAGCTTTGCAAGTGGTGAAGCAGGGCTGCAGGTGTCTCTCTGTCTCTCTCCCTATCACCCCCTTCCTTCTTGACTTCTAGCTGTCTCTATCCAATAAGTGAAGATAATAAAAAATTAATAATAAAATTAAAAAAAAAAAGAAGCATTGCCCCTGCAGATGGGGAGCTGGGGCTCCAATTTTGGTTTTCGTGCATGGTGATGTGCTTAACTGGGTGCACCACCTACCTGCCCCCCCCCCCCCAAGACTGTTTGAGAAAAGAGAGTGACAAGAGAAGGTTGAGAGGGAGGTGTCTGGGGAAGAAGACAGTGCTGAAATGCTTTTTGTCTTGTTTATTGCTGCACACACGGGGAAAGGTCTACAGAAGTCTTTGCTCGTAGGATGTGTTTACAAGAATCATGGAGGGTTTGTTTTCTTGAGCTGGCCAGGTTTAAACCATTTATATTTGTTTGTGTGGAGAAAAATGAATCAAGACATTACAGTAATACAATCTTCTGTCTGGCTCTGGGAGACCAGCTTTCCAGAAACTCAGTATCTGCTGAATCCAGAAGCCACTGGCAAGCTGGGGGGTGCGGGTTGGGGGGGAGGACCATTTTAATGGCAAACTAATGAGCTCCCAGAAGCAAACGGATGCAGAGGAGGAGCAGAGCCAAGGGAGAGAGCTTTCAGTCTGTGTCCCTTTGATTCACTGTGGGAGCTGCGCTTTCTCTGATGACTGTGGACCCCCAGGAGGCAGAGGATCAGGGCAGAAAAGACTCGTGTGTGTGCAGGTGGGGAGCGGGCACAGTGCAGACTTCCACGAAGGGGGACTGAACTGAAAGGTACCAGGTCCGTGGAAGAGAGCAGGAGGGGCTGTCTGCTCCAGCACCAGAAGCATCAGCCCTCTGCTAGCAAAATGGAAGCGACAGGAAATCTCAGCCTAGAGGAAACGTGAGTAGCTATGAAAATCAGGGAGAGGGCCAGCAAGATAGCTCACCTGGACAGCGTGCCTACATCATCACAGGCATTCTCCAGGTTCAGGCCCAGCCCCCACTACATTGAAGGAAACTTTGCTGTTCTAGTGTCTTTCTGTCTATCTCTGTATCTGTCCTCTGGGGGGCGGGGGGGGGGGAAGTTAACCTGAATCAATAAAGCTTCTGTGACAAGAAAATTAATAAATAAAAATAGAGTGTGTCTATTTATGTATCTTACATATACACTAGTGTATCTTTTATATTAACTTTTTTTTAAATGTGAGAGCACTTCTCCAAGTTGCTGAAAACATTTCAGATGGGCATGTAGGAACTATTGTATTTACTGTCAAATGTAAAACATTAATTTCCCTATAAAGAAATTAATAAAAAAAATGTTTTGGAGGTTAGAGAGATAGCTCACTGGGTGGGGGAGGGGTGGGCCTTATCAGTATGTTCCCTGTTTGGAATTACAGCACCTTGTGTGAAGAAGGGCTGTGGCACCAGAAGGTTTGTTCTCTTTCTCTCTCTCTTTCTCTGTCATCCTTTTTTCTTTCTGGATGAAAAAATGGCCTAAGATAGTGAAATTGCATCGGTGTGTGGTCCAACTCCAATATATATTTTCAAAATTTCAAAATTTGCTTAGTTAGTCCCTCATTTTGGGAGAGAGGTAGAGGGAGAGGGAAAGGGAGAGGCAGTGCGCACGCCAGGTTGGGGACTCAGAAAAAAAAAATTCAGATTGTTGACTTTCTTGTTTAAATCTCTGGGTTGTCAGTAGGCTTATAGAAAGCTTTCTCACTGAATTCTTGCCTTTTTTGCAGTATTATTTGTCTTTGTGTATGTGTTTTCTGTGAAGGATGCTTGTGTTACGCTTTCTTCCCCCAAGGGTGCAGTAGAGAAGACAGAATTCTTATAAACAATGTTAACAGTGAAATAGACAAAAATTATCTTTTTATTTTTGTTTATTTTAAAAAGGTATTTATTAATTATAGGGAGAGTGTGTATGGGAGGAAGAGAGAAAGCCAGTATATTGCTCTGACACAAGCCAGGGATTGAACTCCAGACCTCATGCTCAAGAATCCAGCACTATATACTGCACCAGCTCCCCAAGCCCCAAGAAGCTGTTTTTTTTTTTAGACTGTCATTTGAGGTCATCTAAAAGAAGATATATATATACACATATATTTTTTTGCCTCCAGGGTTATCTCTGGGGCTTGGTGCCTACACTATGAATCCACTGTTCCTGGAGGCCTTTTTTTTTTTCCTTTCCATTTTTGTTGTCCTTGTTGTTGTTAACGTTATTGTTGCCATTGCTGTTGTTGGGTAGGACAGAGTGGAGGGGAAGACTGCTTCACCACCCGTGAAGTGACCCCCCCTGCAGGTGGGGAGCTGGGGAGCTGGGAGCTGGAACCAAGATCCTTATGGTGATCCTTGCGCTTCTCACTATGTGCGCTTAACCTGCTGTGCTACCGCCTGGCCCCCCATGAAGAGAATATTCTGTATAAGATATTTAACCCCACTATATAAGACATTTAACTCCACTCTCTTTATGTCTGTGTGAGAGTTGTGGTGGAAAGAAGCCTGGCAGTGGATTGGTGAAAAAGGTTGTTTTGGGAGCTGGGGGTTGGTTCCTGGTTGAGTGCACATGTTATTATCATGCATGAAGGATCTGGTTCAAACCTATCACAGTGGGGAGCTTCATAAGTAGTGGAGCCATGCTGCAGCCATGCTTCTCTCTCTCCCGCTCTATAAAGAAAGAAAGAAAAAAAGACTGCCAGGAGTGGTGGAGCTATGCAGGGACTAACACTAGTGATGACCCTGGTGGGGGAAAAAGGAAAGGTGGGAAGGAGGGAAAATGGTTGACTTGCCAGTCTGAAAGGTTGTGCAGTATCAGAGCATAGGATTTGCAAACCCACGGTCCCATGTCTGAACCCTGGCCCTGCACGTGTCCTGTGTCCTGCCTCTCTCTCCTTCTTGTTAATGAATAAATCAAGGAAGAAGAAGGCAGGGGTGGAGGATGTGGGGAGACCTGCCCTCTTCCTGTGAATTCAGTAACTTAAGATGATGGAGTGCCATCTGCTGGAGGGAAGCAGACCTATTCCTTCACAGTGTGTGAATGAAAGTGAATGTCTCTGTCATAGAGTGAAGTCCTTTCTGTCTGCCAGGTGATGCATCCTTAGGCTCTCGGACACGGATGTTCAAGAGAAAGCTCCAGCAGCCAGGTGAAGGAAAACAATGTTATGAACAGGGAGGAGGGCATGGCGGGAAGGCCCATGTGGGTGAGGGGCAGGGAATGCCTTTGATGGTCTGGAAACTAAAGAAATTGAGGTGAAAATTTCCAGGGGAGCAATGTTCAGAAATGCCAGATGTAAGCTAAGGGTTGAAAATTAATTTCCATATTTGTTTTTTAAAAGATGATTATGGGGGCTAGGTGGTGGTGGTGACCTACCTGGTTGAGGGCATATGTTATAATGCACAAGGACACTTGCAGGGAGAAGCTTTGCAAGTGTTGAAGCAGTGTTGCAGGTGTCTCTCTGTCTCTTTCCCTCTCTACCTCCCCCCACCTCTCAATTTCTGGCTGTCTCTATTCAATAAATAAATAAAGATAGGTGGCGCAAAGTGCAAGGACCGGCATAAGGATCCCGGTTCGAACCCCGGCTCCCCACCTGCAGGAGAGTCGCTTCACAGGCGGTGAAGCAGGTCTGCAGGTGTCTGTCTTTCTCTCCTCCTCTCTGTCTTCCCCTCCTCTCTCCATTTCTCTCTGTCCTATCCAACAACGACAACAACAATAATAACTACAACAATAAAACAACAAGGGCAACAAAAAGGAATAAATAAATAAATAAATAAATAAAATATTAAAAAAAAACAAAAAAACAAAAATAAATAAAGATAATAAAAATATTTAAGATGATTATGGGGGTCAGGTGGTGGTAAATGTGTGAAGACCTGGGTTCAGACCCCTGAACCCCATCTAACTGCAGTGTGGGTAGTTTCATGAGTGGTTGGAGCAGTGCTGAGTGTCTCCTTTTTAAATTTTTTTTTTAATATTTATTTATTTATTCCTTTTTGTTGCCCTTGCTGTTTTATTGTTGTTGTTTTCACAGATGCCATTGTTGTTGGATAGGACAGAGAGAAATGGAGAGAGGAGGGGAAAATAGAGGGGGAGAGAAAGACACCTGCAGACCTGCTTCACCATTTGTGAAGCCACCCCCCCTGCAGGTGGGGAGCCAGGGGCTTGAACTGGGATCCTTTGGCTGGTCCTTGCACTTTGCACCACCTGTGCTACCGACTCCCAAGTATCTCTTCTTTTTTCTGTCTCTTTGTCCTGTAAATATTTATTTATTTATTTATTCAATTGTTACTAGTTACTATTGGGGTTTGGTGCCAAAATGATGAATTCACCGCTCCCAGTGAGTTTTCTTCCTTTCTTCCTCCTCTCTTTCTCTCTCTCTCTCTCTCTCTCTGGGGAGGGGAAGATAGAGAGGGATAGAAAAAGAGAAACACCTACAGACCTGCCTCACCACTTCGGAAGCTTCCCTCTTGCAGGTGGGTAGTGGGAGCTTGAAACCAGGTCCTCACACATGGTAACACACATACATTCAACCAGGTGTGTTGCTGCCTAGCCCTCTGTCTCTCTCTGTCTCTTAATCTTTCTAAGAGATAGAGAAAGACAGACAGAGAAAGATGATTGTGCCCTAACAAGAGGTTTTTCTAGATTGCTGTGAATGGAGAGTAAATAGAAGTGAGGCTGGTCAGATCTATCTGGCTGAAGAGCCGAGGTGGGTGGTGAAAAAATGCTAAGGAAGAACTGAGGCTAGACTGGACCACCCTCCTGAAGTATGTGCGTCCCCTGTGTTTATTATAGTGCCTGTTTACTTCTGTAACAGTGTGTGGCGACTCACAAGGAATTGGGACTCCGAAATGTCTGGTATTTTCACCTGAATATTAACTACAGTAACCTGGGTTACTCCCCCGTCCCCTCCACAACCAATCTCTGTCAGCTCTTCAAGTTTCCTCTTTTTTCTTTTTTCTTTTTTTTTTTAGTTTTTTAAAGATTTATTTATCCATTTATGATGAGAGAGAGAGAAATGAGGGGAGGGAGATGGAGAAGTGATGCTGGGAATTAAACTCAAAATCTCATGCTTCTAAGTCCAGTGCTTTAGCCACTATATCACCACTTCCTAGGTCTCAGCTTTCTTGTTTTTTAAAGGTTAGCCTCAGATGTTGCTGTCATCCCTAAAACAGCTGGTCAATAAGGAAAGTGGCTGAAGAGCTTTCTTGTATTTTCAGTGAAACAGGACAACTGAACTTCCATTCATAAAGAGGAAGGCTGAATTAACTGTGCAAGTTCTTTCTCTATTTCTGCCAAAGATCCCTTTATTCTCTAGTGGAAACTTGGCACTGAGGAATCCTGGGAGCTGGCTCAGTCTGTGTGAAGCTTCATCTGCAGTGGCCTTGCTCCCTTGTTAGGGGTCTTGGGCAGCCAGGCTCAGTCTGTGTGAAGCTTCATCTGCAGTGGCCTTGCTCCCTTGTTAGGGGTCTTGGGCAGAAGGAGCTATTTTACTCTCAGTCAGATAGTGTGGCCTGCCTATCTCTAAACTGGACCACACTGCCTGGAAGACAAAATGCAGAGAAGAATACCCCTGAGGGAGCTGGGAGGTAGCGCAGCGGGCTAAGCACACATGGCGCAAAGCCCAAGGACCAGCATAAGGATACCGGTTCGAACCCCCAGCTCCCCACCTGCAGGGGGGTCGCTTCACAGGCGGTGAAACAGGTCTGCAGGTGTCTATCTTTCTCTCCCTCTCTCTGTCTTCCCCTCTTCTCTCCATTTCTCTCTGTCCTATCCAACAATGACAATAACAATAACAATAGCTACAACAATAAAACAAGGGCAACTAAAGGAAATAAATAAATAAATAAAATATTTAAAATATCTTTAAAAAAAAAAGAATACCCCTGAAGTGATAGAGCATTCAGAGAAGCTCCACTAACTCAACCATGTAGTTATTACCACAATCCAGAAGGGTTGCCACTTTTTTTTTTATGAATGGTCACCTCTTTCTCTGCTGGTGGGTTCTTTTTCATCTTGCAGTAATTTTTTCCCACGTACTACACATACCTTCAATTCATTTGTGGATTCTTAGTAATATACATGATCCAGTTCAACAGGATATGCATTTTGACATTTAGGGGTGTTGTCTAATTGCTTCAGAATTGTGGTGTCATGGTGTAACATGCTATGCCACATGATTTGACTGAATAAAGGGGGAAACAAACCCTCAACTTGTTCTCATTGGTTCAAATATTGTGCAAGGCCACAGATGTGAAGTGAGATGTGGAAGTGCTTTTACAGCCTAGGAAACAAGCTTCTAAAGATAATTCACTGCAACATGAAGCTGGCTCTTAGTGCCCTGGTAAATGAGTGAGAATAAAAGACGTGCCCGGAAGGAGATTCTTCTTCATTTTGGAGTTAAGAAAAGTGAACGTGGAGACATACCAGGTAAAGGGCTTGATTTATTGACCTGCTGTTGCAGAGGTGGGACAATATGCAGAGTGGTTAAGAGAGAGGAGTGGACATTTGAGAGAAGCCGAGAGAAGGCAGACATGGACCTGATGGCCTAGACAAACCAAACAAGGGACACTGTTCTCTTTCTAGGTTAGTTTTCCTTATGACCCAGCTTTCTTAGTTACCTGAAAGATACACTGGCCTAAACGTCCATATATAGTTACAGGAAGGGTCTTTGGTAAGTTGTGGTATTAGCCACACTGATTTAAAAAAAAACAAAAAACTTTTCTCTGCTTACACCCTGTAGGCTTGTGTTTAATTGTTGAAAATATGTAAAAGCGACTATATTTTCTTGGTTTTGAAGAACGAAGCTGTGACTACACTCCTGGGTTTGCAAAGAAAACTTAAATTAACAGCCGTGGTCGTCTAGTGCATCGACGTTATGAACCTGCAGGTGTTTAGACTGTAAAAGACCTTACTGATTTTATTACCTTTAATGCACTCAATATTTAACCCAAATCCTGTCTAGAGTCTTCAGACAAACACACATGTATTGCTTAGCAGTGAAAGTTTAACAACTTTCATCTTGCCATAGAAGGAAGAAGCAGCTATGGCTAGTTGAAGGGTTACTCTTATTAATTAACCGATGTAATACTTCTTTTACTTATTAACCCATGCAACTGTTTGAAAATTGGCAGGGCATTTTTAAAGATATATGTGTGTGTGTGTGTGTGTGTGTGTGTGTGTATATATATATATTTTTTTTTTTTGGTGCCACCACAATTATCACTGGTGTTTAGTGCCTGTGTGATGAATCCATCAGTCCTGGGAGCCATTTTTTTTTTCCTTTTTATGATAGAGACAGAGAGAAACAGTAAGGGAAAAGAGAGAGGAGGAAACACCTACCTACCACTTGTAAAACTTCCTTCCATAGGTGGAAACCAGGGCTTAAACCAGGGTCCTCATTCATTTGGTATTATATGCACTCCACCAGATGAATCACCATCCAGCCCTTTTTAAGGGAATATTAATGCACCAAATCTACATTTGTAGAAACTTTTATTTATTTTATTTAAGAATTTATGTATTTATTCATGAGAATGATAGGAGGAGAGAGAGAAAGAGCCAGACATCACTCTGGTACATGTACTGCTGGGGATTGAACTTGGGACCTCATGGTTGAGAATCCAGTGCTTTATCCACTGCGCCACCTCCTGGACCATGAAGCTTTTATTAATAGGTGATTATTCACTTCCAGAGAATGTACTGCCTTACCTATGCTTTACCTGCGCTTAACTCGCTGCGCTACCGCCCGACTCCTGGTAAATTACTTTTTAATATATATATTTTTTGCCTCCAGGGTTGTCACTGGGACTCGGTGCCTGCACTATGAATCTGCTCTCAGAGGACATTTTTTCCCTTTTGTTGCCCTTGTTGTTGTTATTGCTGTCGTTGTTGTTTGATAAGACATAGAGAAATCGAGAGAGGAGGGGAAGTTAGAGGGGGAGAGAAAGATAGACACCTGCAGACAGGCTTTACCACCTGGGGGCTTGAACCGGGATCCTTACGCTTGGTCCCTGAGCTTTGTGCCATTTGCGCTTAACCCGCTGCACCACCGCCCAGTCCCCTTACATTTTAAATTTTATGCCTATGTATCCTTGTCTGATGTGTTTGAATTTCTTTCTGCCCCCACCCACCAAGTACCACCATATATTTGTAGCAGTGTTTGGTGTGCAAATGCTTAACTTAATCACTTACTCTGTAAGATACCCACAAACCCATTTTATTCTCATCACGTCACTGGATAGGGGGACTGCTCCTATAGACATCCTCATTTTGAAAATTAACTATCTGAATTGAAAGGCCAAGATAAAATGGTCATCCTCTTTTGACTTCTTTTTTTTAAATCCCTACAAAACAGTAAATTTTATCATCTTGATATTTATGACCATTCCACATCTCACGATGATGTGTGTATACTACATATGAATCTATAAAACTTATAAGACTTCCTGTGCTGCAGACCACAAGTGTAGGCCTTGGAGATTAATTTTAAAGTGAAGTTTTTATAAAGATATTTAAATCTTGAAGGAAAGTTACTGTGTAAGGTAACATCAGGGGGCCAGATGGTGGCACACCTGGCTAAGCGCACATAGTATTAAGCACAAGGACCTGTGTAAGGATCTGAGTTCCAGCCCCCAGCTCCCCATCTGCAGGAGGGACACTTCACAAGCAGTGAAGCTGGTCTGCAGGTGTCTGTCTCTCTCCCTCTCTAGCTCCCACTCTTTTCTCAATTTCTCTCTGTCCTATCCAATAAATTTTTTAAATGGCTGCCAGCAGCAGTGGATTTGTAGTGCCGGCACTACTTCTTCTTCTAGCGTTTGCCCTTCTTCCGTAGTCAGTCAACAGCGTCAGGTTGAGCCTGATGTCTGCTTGTTGCTGGCTTTGAAAGTGACTGGGATCCATGTGGATTTAGTCGGCTAGGAAGGATCGTCAGTTTCCCCAATAAATGGGTACTCACGGGATGCACCACGAGAAGGTCGATCCAATGCATCCCAGTGCCGGCACTGAGCCCCAGTGATAACTCTGGAGGCAAGAAAAAAACAAAAAAGAGGAAGTAAAACATCATCCCAAATGGGAGACTGTCATCAGGGCTGCCAGCTGAGCACTGCTAGCATAGCTGGGAGGAAGTCGTAATAAAATTTCCACTGACAAACCAGCCAGAGTAAATTCCAGACGGTCAAGTGATATGACAATGAAGTTGATTTTTGTTCCCTGTAGTTCTGACTGGCCAGTAGTATAAAGTCACCATTCACTTTTCTTTCCTTAAAGAAAATGACACCTTCTTCTCCTCCTTCACCTCTTCTTCCTCCCCCTCCTCTCACTCTTCCCCTTGGTCCCCCTCCTCCTCCTCCTCCTCCTCTTCTTGATAGAGACAAAGAGAAATTGAGAGGTGGAGATAGGGAAAGAGAGAAAGGCACCTGCTGCACTGCTTCACCACTGCTGAGGCTTCCCTGGAACTCTAGACGGTACCTGAAGGCTTTAACTGGGGGCCCTTGAGCATTCAATATGCTCTCTGCCAGATGCACCACTGCCCAGCCCTGGTTTCTTTTTTCCTTCTCCTTCTTCATATTTTGCCTTTATTTATTTTTTTTTGTTTAGTTTTGCCTTTATTTTAAAAAATATTTTATTTATTTACTGGATAGAGACAGAAATCAAGTGGGAAGTGGAAAATAAAAGAGGGAGAGAGGACCTGCAACACTTCTTCACCACTTGCAAAGCACTACCCCTGCAGGTACTTCAACCTCAGTTCTTGCACATTATAACTAACATGTGTGCTCAAATGGGTACACCACAGCCTAGTCATTAGTTAATTAATTAATTTCTTCTTATTCTCCTTCTCCTCCTCTACCTCCTCTTCCTCCTTCTTCATCTTCTTCCCTCCCCCAGACCACTGGTCAGCTTTGGTTTATAGTGGTAAGGGGTATTGTATCTCAAGCCTGGAGCCTTGAGCGTGAGAGTATGTTTGCATAACCATTATGCTGTCTACGTCACCCAGTCTCATTTATTTCTAAGACCATGAAAAGGTCTTTATCCATTTGTATCTGATGAGATGGTAGTGGAAGAAGAAGGTTGTAGCCATGCACCTTGAGAGAATGAATTGAGCACCCACCAAATAGCTGAGGTTATTGCAAAGCTGCATGTGATTTCCGCAGTAGCAGTGAACTCCTGACAACGATCCTACGGAGAAAAGGAGTGGAAGTCTGAATTTCATTTCTATCATGTATTAGTACCTGAACAGATGACAAGAAGTGAGAAGAAAGAAGACAAATGGTGGGAATAGTTCATGCAACTGTGGGAAGAAGGTTAGATTTTGCCCCCTGTCACGATGAACTTCATGGAAATAATTAGGGTGGTGAGGAAGAAGAAAAAAGAACATTGGAACTTTCCATGACTAATCCCAAAATGACTCAGTCAGCCACTAAATATGTCTACACCATTTCCAGAACCTTAAAAGAAACAGAAGTAACATTTACCAAAGACAGACTTTGTCTTGCTAAATGGTTAGATACTTTGCACCTGTTTTTTTCTTCTTCTTTTTCTTTTTTCCTGAAACAGCCCATGAGGCAGTTTTATTATGCCAGTGTCCAGTGTCATAAATGGAGGTTCTAACCAGTCCAGACTTTCCATGACTAATCCCAAGATGACTCAGTTAGCTACTAAACATGTCTATACCATTTCCAGAACCTTAAAAGAAATAGAAGTAACATTTACCAAAGACACTTTGTCTTGCTAAATGGTAAGGTACTTTGCACCTGGTGTTTTTTTTTTTTTTCCTTTTCCTGCAATGGCCCATGAGGCAGTTTTATTATGTCAGTGTCCAATGTCATAAATGGAGGCTCTAACCAGCCGATGAAGAATTCTCCCCTGTCTATTAAGAGAGATAATCAGGGTTCCAGTCCAGGCGGCCATTTACCCTTGCTGTGTAATTACAAATGAAAGAATACAAGATTCCTCTTCTAAGTTTGGACAGGATGTGCCTGAGTTTTCAGTGCCTCCTCTGCCAATGCTTTCTGGCCTCCACCCAGAAACAGTAAAAGAGATTTATATATTACCTCCATGGTGCTATCTAATAAGACTGCAGTGGGAGCCACATCACCTCAAGCATAGTTCATTTTAAAAAGATTTGTTTATTCATGTACTATTGGTGGGGTTGGAACAGAACATCACTGGCACATACAGTGCTGGGAATCAAACTCAGGATCTCCTGGTTGAGAGTCGTGCAGTATCTACCAGGCTGCTTGAATGTACTTTAACTTTTCCTGGTAGCCATGTACAAAAAAGAAACCCCTGGTTAAATTTTACTGATATATTTTGCCTAATTAAGTAGGCTAAACTGTATATGTGTATTGTGCAGTCATACTAAAAATTACTGAGTTTTTTTTTTTTTTTTCCTCCATGATTATTGTTAGGGCTGGTGCCTGCACTACAAATCTACTGCTCCTGGAGACATTTTTTTTTCTTTTTGTTGCCCTTGTTGTTGTTTGTTGTCGCTATTGCTGTCGTTGTTGTTAGTTAGGACAGAGAGAAATGGAGAGAGTTGGGGAAGACAGAGATGGGGAGAGAAAGATAGACACCTGCAGACCCGCTTCACTGCTTGTGAAGCGACCCTCCTGCAGGTGGAGAGCTGGGGGCTTGAACCAGGATCCTTACAACAGTCCTTTGTGCTTTGCACCATGTGCGCGTAACCCGCTGTGCTACTGCCCGACCCCCCACTGAGATCCCACCTGCATTTTACTATTAAAGCACATCTCATTGCGCATTTCACACATTCCCATGACTACTTGTGGCTGCTAAATTAGGCAGCAAAGATGGCAGCACCAGGCATCTGCTGTGAAGCGGGTAGAGTAGGAGAACAGCTTCACTGAAAGATGAGATACTCTGAAGAAGAGCACCACAGGCAAAAGACCCAAGGCAGGGCTTGGGTCTTTTAAAAGAAAGTGAAGACATTAGCCACATCATATAAGGACAGTACTGACTAAAAGGCCTTTTCTGGAAAGCAGTAAAGCCCCACTGACTTTATCACCACACCCAGTAATGGCCACAGAAGGGCTGTGTGGTGCTGACTGCCAGGTGCTGAGTCATAGTTGGGCAGAGTGATGATGGTAAGTCTATAAAGTGTCAAGAATGGAAACCACAGCGGTTAATGTATATATGGATACATATCATTGCCAAGTTATCTTTTCCTCCCAAGTGTCTGCTGCCTTTTTTTTTTCTTTCAGGCAGAGAGCTGGAATGTCTGCCTGTAGAAATCATCATAAAATAAATTCAGCAAGATAAGTCA
The DNA here is from genome assembly GCF_950295315.1 of Erinaceus europaeus. Classification (NCBI taxonomy): domain Eukaryota; kingdom Metazoa; phylum Chordata; class Mammalia; order Eulipotyphla; family Erinaceidae; genus Erinaceus; species Erinaceus europaeus. The sequence continues at coordinate 81,515,115 of NC_080164.1, read as the reverse complement.
CATTTTTCAGACCTCCAGCAAAACAGATTATTTTAAGATGTTCTTTGGAATTTTCCTTTCATTATCCTCCTTCTCTGGTTCAGCTTACTCTTGTCTTGGTCCCACTGTCTTTTCCTGTTGTAATTAATCAAAAAAAAAAAAGTTGTAGGGTTGGTGAAATAGCTCACTTGAATAGTGTGTTGCTTTGCCTTGTGCATTACCAGGCTCTAGTCTGGCCCTACCACACTAAAGGAAGCTTTGATGCTGTAGTCTCATCTGTCTGTCTGTCTGTCTGTCTATCTATCTGTCTGTTAATCTGTAAGGTATGCACTAGAGTTCAGAGTACCTTAGCCTAGCTCTTGACTCTCTTGACTTCAGTGGGACTTTATTTCTGCTTCTTAATTTGAAAGAGGGGAGCATTAGAATTAAAACTCTTTGTAATCTTGTAGGACCCTCAGTCTATATCTTAGATGCTTATGTTTAACACAGTCATGGTGAGATGAAAATGACATAAAGTTTGCCATCTTTATTTTAGATAGTATAACTCAGGGGCATTAAGTACATTCACATTATTGTACTTTTGTCTCTAGAAGTCATCTTGCAAAACCAAAACTCATCTCCCCATAGCTCTTACTTCACAACCCCCTCTGCCAACTTCTAGAAATCACTATTAAGTAGATTTATGTATGTATATAAGTGTATGCATGTATGTTGAGTGTGTCTGATGTATTGGATTTAGCAGGACTTCCTTAAAGTTCTTCTTCTTCCTTTTTTTTTTTTTTTTTTTTTTTTTGCCTCCAGGGTTATTGCTGGGGCTTGGTGCCTGTATTGTCCCTGGAGGCCATTTTTTCCCCTTTTGTCGCCCTTTTTTGTTTTATTGTTGTTATTGCTGTTATTGTTGTTGCATAGGACAGAGAGAAATCAAGAGAGATGGGGAAGATAGACACCTGGAGACCTGCTTCACTGCTTGTGAAGCAACCTCCTGCAGGTGGGGAACTGGGGGCTTGAACCAGGATCCTTACACCGGTCCTTGCGCTTTGTGCCATGTGCACTTAACCTGCTGCGCTACCCCCCTTACAGTTCTTTTATGTTATAACATGTATCAGAAATTTCGTTTTAAAGACTAACTAATGTTTCGTACTATACATGTGTTAGGGTGGAGGTAGATAGCATAATGGTTATGCAAAGAGACTCTCCTGCCTGAGACTCTAGTCCTAGGTTCAATCCCCCACACCACCATAAGCCAAACTTGAGCAGTGCTCTACTAAAAAAGATGAATAATAAATAAAAATAAAACCATAGTCCTTATACATGTGTCAGTTTTATCTGTTCATTTATCGATGTACATTGTACAACCTTCCAGTTTTCTAGAATAATGTTGCTATGACAGCAGCTATACAAGCATCTCTGGAGTGCTGGTTTTTAATTCATGTACGTGTGTGTGTGTGTGTGTGATTTCTAGTTATATGGTAACTCATTGAGCACTGCCAGACTATTATCCATAGAAAATGAACCATTTTACACCCCCAGCAGCTCTCTCCACATTCACAACACAGTTATTTGCTTGCTTTTTATTTTTATTTATTTATTTTTTTGTCTCTAGGGTTATCGCTGGGGCTCAGTGTCTGTACTACAAATCCACTACTCCTGGAGGCCAATTTTCCCATTTTGTTGTTGTTACTGTATTGTTATTGCTGTTGTTGTTGTTGTTGGATAAAACAGATAAATGGAGAGAGGAGGGGAAGACAGAGAGAGGGAAAGAAAGATAGACACCTGCAGACCTGCTTCATTGCTTGTGAGGCTACTCCCCTGCATGTGGGGAGCAGGGGGGGTGTTGGGACCATGTGTAAGCCTGATAGAGCTTAGGGAGAACCACCCCCGTCCCTGGATGGAGGTCTCAGAAGATAACCTCTTGCTAAGTCTCTCTCAACCGAGGTGAGCATAAGGGGGGAAACTCAGACTTGGTTCTTTCCTTCTTGACTCTCAGGTCCACAGAAACCCCAGTACTTCCCTCCATTAAACGCAGGCCACATGGCTGCAGATTCACTTATTCAAAGTCACCTTCTGATCACAGAAGAACACACTTTATCACACACTTCATCACACACCTCAGACCCCAGACAAGAGAAATTCCAAACTATATGGGTTTTTGATATCCATCTTCTCTCTGTCTCACCCTATGGGTTTAACCCCTATGCTTCTCTCAAATACCTTTGGATAATTGAGTTGCTTGTGTCATGGAGAATAACTGTCTTGTATCTCATCAATTCCTGTCATACCAGCCACCTACCTTAGGGGCATGCCGACCGTTAAGAAGCCTGTAATTTCTGACATAATTCAGTAATATTCCCTTCGTTTGCTTTTCTATTTAACTCATGTCCACTCTGCAAATAAACGGATTCTACGGATTCTAGGATTCTAGGCACGCTAAGAGTCCCCTGGTGTCTTTTACTTTGTGTCACCCCTGTCGTGAGTGAGAAAGAACCAGTCTGTTACCTTTCCCCTGGAGACCACCCCACCAGAGAGAGAGAGAGATACTGAAAGGGGGGCTCGAACCAGGATCCTTGGGCCAGTCTTTCAGCTTTGTGCTATGTGTGCTTAACCAGTTATTTGCTTTTTAATAGGAGCTGTCCTGATGAAGATATATCAGGTTTATAAAGTGCTATCTCATTATTATTTTTATTTCTCTAATCACTATCAATACTGAGTATTCTTTTGTGTACTTATTCACTATTTGCACATCTTCTTTTCTGTTTTTATTATTGATGGTGCTTTATTACCCCAGGCCAACTTTTTCAGGTAGAAAGAGAGACACAGGGTGAAGGAGATAGCATAATGATTATTTAAGGTTCAGTCCCCTGCACCACCATAAGCCAGAGCTGAGCAGTGCTCTTTTAACACACACACACACACACACACACACGGGTGGGGGGAGACACCACAGTACTGAAGCTTCCTCTAGTGCTGTGGGAGATGGGTTCAAACCTGGCTCATTTGTATGACAAAGATAGCCCCCTCTCAGTTGAGCTATCTTACTGGTCTAATCTTCCTTTTTTATTTGTTTTTATAACTTCCCAATGAGGTATTATTATATTACTTAAGATCTGTTTATGTAGTAATGAGCAAGAGAACCAAAGCATTACTCTGGCACGTTTGATGTCTAGATCAAACTTTGGACTGAATGCCTGAGAGTCCATCACCTAATCTAATACACAGAGCCACCTCTCCTTGCAATGCATTCAATCTCCTCCTCTGCCTCCTCTTTTTTTTTTTTCCTTTTTTTTTTTTTTCATGAGAAACCTGAACATTTCTCAGCTCTGCCATATAGTTGTGCTGGGGTTTGCACCTAAGCCTTGGGCTTTTGTTGCCCTTGTTTTATTGTTGTTGTTGTTGTTATTGATGTCGTTGTTGTTGGATAGGACAGAGAGAAATGGAGAGAGGAGGGGAAGACAGGGGGGAGAGAAAGAGAGACACCTGCAGACCTACTTCACCACCTGTGAAGCGACTCCCCTGCAGGTGGGGAACTGGGGCCTCAAACCGGGTTCCTTCCGCTTTGAGTTTTCTTTTGTATGTAGATATGGTTTGGTCCTTGTGGAGATAAGTCTTAGAAAGGTAGGAAAGAGGGCAAGAGTGAGATGGCTAAGTACAAGCATGTACAAGATGTTATCAGAGCCAAGAAGTGGGCGGTTGCAGGTTTTCTTTATTATCAATGGAGCTAAGGTTACTAGGAACCTTCCCCCAGCATGGCTAAAGGGCCTGGGTGAGTGATTGAGTCACTGGATGAAGCCAGAGGTCCGTGTTTGAATCCCATTAAGTGGAGTGCCATTATGTTCTAGTACTTGAACCCTCTACTCCCACTCCAAACTCTTTTACTTTGGTGCAATACACCAAACACAGTCCAAGTTTTGCTTTGTGTTTTCTTATTTACAATATATTTTTTTCAACATTGCCCTTTCTCACATCTACATATGAAGAAGTTGGTGGGGGGGTGATGAAATTCTGCTTGCATAGGGCCCCAATAATGCCAAAAATAAATGTTTTAGGGGTATACAGTCTCTATTTTAGGTGTGACTGGTGGACTTCTAGAAGTATTTCAATAAACCAGGGAACCCAGGATAAGTATGGCCCAAAACTAACCAGTTCTTCTCCCCCCCCCCCCCCGGCCCCCTCCAGGGATTCGACCATAGGCCTCTAGCTTCACATCCAGCAACTTTACCTCTCAACCACAGCCGTCAGCCATGCTGGGGGAAAGTTTGTAGTAATCTTAGCTTCTATCCATCATCAGGAAAACCTGCAATGACCCACTTCTTTCTTCCAATCACACCTTTCAGCTGTTTTCTGTTCTCCAGCTCACTCTGGCCCTCAAACTACCCCTACGTACTCATCATTTCACCTCTTTTTCCTTATTTATACTTTTGCTATATTTGCTTTTTTTTTTTTAAGTTCCGCATAAATTCTTGAATAAGCTCTTCACTTTCCTCCAATTATCTCATGGATTTAATAGGAATTCTACTGAATTTACAGACTGCAGACTGCTGCTGAGAAGTCACAGGGATCAGAGACTTCAAAACATAGGGAGGGACTCGTAGGGAGAAGAACTGGTTAGTTTTGGTCCATACTTATCCTGGGTTCCTTGGTTTATTGAAATACTTCTAGAAGTCCACCAGTCCTAAAATAGAGACTGTATACCCTTAAAACATTGTGCCCTCTGGCCCTGAGATGTGCCTGAGAATGCCTGAGAATACTCTGTGCTTGCAATGCCCTCTGGAGACTCAAGAGGGCATTAAGATAATGTGTACTTAAATACACACTCCAAGAGAATATGTTCTCTTACAATACAAAGCTGTAGAATTTCATAGAGCCTCCAAATACCTGTCACCTACATGAAGAATACTGTTCAGCTCTTTTGTCACAGACCCACAGTATTTCTTTTAGATTTCATGCAGTGAATATTACTGGTGTTACTAGGAAGGTTAGTGCTAAGGTTAGTTTGAACTGGTCGTTTTTTTTCCAGATGTGATCTAGGAAGTTCAGGTCTACGCAGTTTTAGTGCCTACTTGGGCTTCAGTTGCTTTTCAAGAGCTGTCAGAATAATTCACCTCTTTGCTGTGTACCCCACCCAGGTGCAGTCCCAGCCCCCAGTGCATGAAGCTTCAGAGCTGTGATTTTTTTACCTTCCCTGCCTCTCTCTCAGTCTTTCTACTTGGAAAAGTGACCAAGAAATGCTTTTAATTTTTGAACTGAGAGATGATGTGTAATAGGGTTCACTATGGCAATGGAACCTAAGACAGGGGTGGGGCAGAAATTTTGGCTTGACTTCTTGGGACACACCTCCCACATTCCAGTGCGGAGAGAAGAGTGAGGTCAGTTCTTCTGGGTTCACAGAAGGTCAGGTGTGCTGGCTTATGACTCTTGGAATGTGAAAATAACTTTCTTTTTACATACACGTACTTCAACTGTTGGATTTTCTGAAATCATGCCTTGGTTTAGAAATATGCTTAGCAGATATAGATGAGTGCTAATGTAAAAAAGGTAGATGAAAATATTTGTTAAAAATAATATCTGTTGTAATGTTATGTAGAAAGTGCTATCAAAACATGTGTCTTGGGCCAAATTGTGTTGACATCTCTATTCACAGAAAAAACAAATTGTTAAAAGGATTAAAAAAAATTTTTTTTGAACCAGGACACTGTTCAGTTTTGAGCAGTACCTGAGATTGAACCTGGGACTTCAGAACTTGAGGCATGACAGTTTGTCATAATCATTACACTGTCTCCTTTCCCTCACAGAGAAACTTTTGTGAAAAGACTGCCATCAGACTCTCTTTTAAAAACAAGTTCCTTTAGAGAATCAAAACTGTTTACAAAAATTTGACTCCAAGTATGGTTTAAAAAAAACTTGTTTACTGGAGCCAGGTGGTGGCACATCTGGTTGAGCACACATGTTACAATACACAAGGACCTGGGTTCAAGCCCCCAGACCCCATCTGCAGGGGGGAAAATTTATGAGTGGTGGAACAATGCTGCAAGTGTCTCTCTCTCTCTCTCATACACACTGTCTCTGTGTGTCTGTTTCTTCCCTTACCCTCGTGATTTCTGGCTGTCTTTATCTAATAAATAGAGATAATAAATTTAAAAAAACTTGTTTACTATATCAAAACACAGTATGTTGTGTATATTCTAATTTACCCTTAAGGCAGAACTGTACAGTCCTCCTGGGAACTTTTCATCCTTCCTTCCTTCCTTCCTTCCTTCCTTCCACTTCAGTGCTCTGTCGAGGAAATCTCTGTCGCATGTGTGTTTTGAGTTGGAATAACCAATATCGTGTGTGTGTGTGTGTGTGTGTGTGTGTGTGTGTGTGTGTGTGTGTGTGTGTGTTTACCTCTAGGGTTATTGCTGGGGCTCCGTGCCAACACTACGAATCCACTGCTCCTGGAGCCTCTTTTTCCCTTTTTGTTGCCCTTGTTTCCCCTGTAGTTGTTATAGTTGTTGGATAGAACAGAGAGAAATGGATAGAGAAGGGGAAGACAGAGAGGGGGAGAGAAAGATAGACAGCTGCAGACCTGCTTCACCACTTGCGAATCGACCCCTTTGCAGGTGGGGAGCTGGGAGCTCCAACCGGGATCCTTACGCTGGCCCTTGCGCTTTGCGCCATATGCTCTTAACCCGCAGTGCTACCGCCCAGCCCCCTGTGTGTGTGTTTTAAATATTTATGACAGGTAGAGGAGGACAGAGATCAAAGCAGGGCATCATTCTGGCACATGCAGTGCCTGGGATTGAACTCAGAACCTCACACTTGAAGAGTCCAGTGCAGTATCAATTGTGCCTAGTCCCAGGCCAAACGTGTACTTATTTCTATGAGGGGGGGGAGGGGTCGCATAGCTATCTGAGGAGAGTCAAAGGAAAAAGGAGAGCAATCAGAGCACTACTTCCTCACAGTCAGTGCCAGGAACTGGACCCAGGGTCTGGGGTGAAGGTGCTCTTCTCACTGAACTACTTTCTGAGGTGCTGTGTTTCTGCTTAGAGTGACAAGCAGGTTCTGACAAGTTTTTCTTAAGAGTTCAGCCTGTTCACTTGTGTGTGCTGGGGTTACAGAAAGCAGAAAGGCTGATTGACAAAAAAAAAAAAAAGGACATGGGCTTAGAATAGACAGTTGTAATATCAGCCACTTGGAAACAGAGCCGTGTTTTCAGTGACCTTTTTTTTAAACTGAGATTTTTTTTTTTTCTGAACAGTGGATTCTGCCTTATACTGGTTTTTTAGTTAATCTGAACTTGAACCTACTCACAATGGCATATTATAGTTCAAACCCTTTTGTAGCAAATCTGTTTACATTATAGAGTTCTCTCTTTACAGTGTATAGGGTTTTCTCTTTACAGTAGCATCCCAGAACTCTCTGGAAAGACTTGATCTAGGAAGATGGCATGACTAGGAGATGAGTATGTAATAGGGAGGAAAGATGCTCACACTGTGTTAGGGAAAGTTTGCTTTCTACTGTATATCATTATTTGTGAATTTTTGGGTTTTTTGCCTCCAGGGTTATTGCTGGGGCTCAGTGCCTGCACTATGAATCCACTGCTCCTGGAAACTGTTTCTTCCTTTTTGTTGCCCTTGTTGTTTATCATTGTTGTTGTGATTGCTGTCGTTGTTGGATAGGACAGAGAGAAATGGAGAGAGGAGGGGAAGACAGAGAGGGGGAGAGAAAGATAGACACCTGCAGACCTGCTTCACTGCCTGTGAATCGACCCTCCTGCAGGTGGGGAGTTGGGGGCTGGAACTGGGATCCTTAAGCTGGTGGTGCGCTTCACGCCCTGTGCACTTAGCCCACTGTGCTACCGCCCAGCCCCCTTATTCATGATTTTTAAAAAAATATTTATTTAATTTCCCTTTTGTTGCCCTTTTTATTGTTGTTGTAATTATTGTTGTTGTTATTGATGTTGTTGTCATTGGAGAGAAATGGAGAGAGGAGGGGAAGACAAGAGAGAGGGAGAGAAAGATAGACACTTGCACCTGCTTCACGGCCTGTGAAGCGATTCCCCTGCAGTTGGGGAGCTGGGTGCTCGAACCGGGATTCTTACACTGGTCCTTGTGCTTTGAGCCATATGCTCTTAACCCTCTGCCCGACCCCCTAATGAAATATTTTTAAAGGATTTATATACTGGAGTCAAGTGCTGGCTCAGTGGTTGAGCATACACATCGCCATGCACGAAGACCCAGGTTCAAGCCCCTGGTTCCTGCCTGCAAGGAGGAAACTTCACAAATGGTAGAACAGTGATGCAGGTGTCTCTCTCCTCTCCTTCTCCCTCTCCCTATTTCTGTCTCTATCAGTAAAACGAAAGAGAAACTAATAAATATGTTCAGTAAGTAACTTTATTTTAGTTAGTTTGTTGGTTGGTTTAGTGAGGGCAAGGTGGAGAGAGACCAGAGCTCCACGCTGTCATATGCAGTTCTAGGTATCAAACCCAAAGCCCCAAAGCCTTGTTCATTCAAGTCCAGCACTCTTCCCACAGGCTCATTTCCCTGTCTGCCTTGAGATGAAACTCAAACTAAAAAGGACCCACTTTCATTAAGTTCAATGTTAGTTGCAAAGCAAAAAAAAAAAAAAAGTTGGACTGTCAAGCATAAGGTCCTTAGTTCAATCTCTGGCATTGCATGTACCATTGTGATACTCTGGGCTTCTCCTCCTCCCCCTCCTCCTCTCTCTCTCTCTCTCTCTCTCTAATAAATAAATGATCTTTTAAAAAGATAGCCTAGTATTGGGCAAGAGGAAAGCTTCATGAGTGGTGAAGCAGTGCTACAGCTATCTCTCTGTCACTTTCTCTCCCCTCCCCTTTCAATTTTTCTGTCTCTATCCAATAATAAGTAAACAAATAAGTATATATTTTTTAAAAAAGATACCCTGGTATTAAATTCTTCTCCCAAAAGGAAAGTATGACTGGCAGAAGGTACTCTTCAACTCTACAAATATGACAAGCTTCTTGGTTTTTATAGCTCACTAAGAAAGTGAATTCTTCCAAAACTACAGAATCCGTGCCTTAAAACAAATTAACCAACAAGCCTTTTAGGTGGTGTTTAATGTTAAATGTAGAAAAGGTAGAAGTGGTGGTGACTGGGGGTGGGGAGGTTGCAATACTTAGTGTCTTAATCTCAAATGTACCATTGGCAAGCTCTCAAAACCAATTGCGTGGACAGCTAAGACAAAGCATGTGTTTGTTTAACAACTGCTGGTGTCTACTGCCTACCTAAGGTAGCCTTGAAGACACAGTGATAAATGAGATACATTGCTCTCCTCACACAATTGTTATTCTTTTTAAAATTTTATTTATAAAATGGAAATATTGACAAGACCATAGGATAAGGGGGTGCAATTCCACAAAACTCCTACCACCAGAACTCTGTATCCCACCCCCTCCCTTGAAAGCTTTTATTCTTGATCCCTCTGGGAGTATGGACCCAGGGTCATTATGGGGTGTAGAAGGTGGAAGGTCTGGCATCTGTAATTGCTTCTCCACTGAACATGGGCGCTGGCAGGTCAATCCATATTCCCAGCCTGTCTCACCAATGTGTCCTGGAGCCCCGCCTCCCCAGAGCCCTGCCCCACTAGGGAAAGAGAGAGACACTTGTTTTTCTAAGAGGAGAGGTGACCAAAGAAATAGCCCACTGGGTGAGGGAGATATCTAAGGCTTCAAGGTCCCAGGCTCAGTTCCTACCACCACCACAATAAGTCAGAGGTCAACAATGGGGGGGGGGGCATTCAATTGGATGCCTAGGGTATGGCAGCCCTACCGGAGATCCTGCTGGAGTATTCCAGAGCTGTATGTGGGAAGACAGCAAGTGAATGGAAAGGAGATAAACTCAGCTGCAGAGCGCAGGATTCTCATACCTTTGTCTCCTGCTTTAATCCAAATGGTGCTCTGGCTTCTCTCTTTCTCTGTCTTACCTGTGACTCTCTCATATGCAATAAATAAAAATAAACCTTAAAAAAAAAAGATGGGGCAGGCGGTGGCACAGCGGGTTAAGCGCACATGGTGCAAAGTGCAAGGACCAGTGTAAGGATCCCGGTTCCTGCCCCTGGCACCCCACCTGCAGGGGGTTCGCTTCACAAGTGGTGAAACAGATCTGTAGGCGTCTATCTTTCTCTCCCTGCTCTGTCTTCCTCCTCTCTCGATTTCTCTCTGTCCTATCCAATAACAACAGCAATAATAATAACAACAACGATAAACAACAATGGCAACAAAAAGGAAAAAAATAGCCTCCAGGAGCAGTGGATTCATAGTGCAGGCACTGAGCCCCAGCAATAACACTGGAGGCAAAAAAAAAAAAAAAAATACAGGCTGGGAGTATGGATCGACCTGTCAATGCCCATGTTCAGCGGGGAAGCAACTACAGAAGCCAGACCTTCCACCTTCTGTATCCCACAATGACCTTGTGTCCATACTCCCAGAGGGCTAAAGAATAGGAAAGCTATCAGGGGAGAGGAGAGGATACAGAGTTCTGGTGGTGGGAATTGTGTGGAGTCATACCCTTCCTATCCTATAGTTTTGTTAATGTCTCCTTTTTTAAATAAATTAATTAATTAAAAAAAAAAAAGACAGGAGGTGAGAGGAAGTTCCAGGCACCCTCCAGAATTATGTACAGTGAGGGTGAGGGAACAGGACACAGAACTTTTCAGAAGGTCTTTATGTGATTGATTCACTTCTCGTTTTCTTTTCTACCAGACCCCTGCTCAGCTCTGGCTGATGGTAGTGCTAGGTGTTGGACCTGGGACCTCACAGCCTCAGGAAGGAAGATCTGTTGCATAGACAGTTTGTTTTTTCCCCAGTTCACATTTTAAAAGAGCTCTTGAAAATATGGAGAATGGATTAGAAGAGGATAAGATCAGTGAGAGGAGTTGGCCCACCTGGTAGGGTGCATATATTATAACCATGTGCAAGGACCTGGATTCAAGTCCCCAGTCCATACCTGTGAGGGAAGGGGGTGTTTCACTAATGGGAGAACATTGTTGCAGGTCTCTCTCCTCTCCCACTTTATCCACCGCCCCCCACCACTTCTGTCTCTATCAAAAAAAAAAAAAAAAGATGAGAGGAGAAAGGGAAAAAAAAAAAAGATCAGTGACAGATTAGGAAGCTGAAAAGAAGTCTGGAGTCCTGCTGAAGTCAAGTCCAGCCCAGTGTGGGCTCATGTGTAGGAAAGGAGCCATTGAACTTACAAGCCTGGCACCATGGCGTCAGAGGCTCCCAGATAAAAGCTAAGGTAAAGTCCACCTGTTAGGTTCTGTGCCCACGTGTGTTCTCGGAGGGTTATTAGCTTTAGTCACACCTGAGAAAGGTCTGTGACCCTCCAGGGTGGAAAACTACTGCCAGATATTTGCCCGGCAGAACAAGGCCATGTGATATGCCATAAAGCTTTGTCTTAAGTCACTTCCATCATGAGCTTGAAACTACAAAGAACTTAACAGCTGTGCTGATAGCATCGACCTGGATCTGATTTTGTCGACATGAGACAAGTACAGTGGCAGGGGAGTGGCTTGATGGGTATAGCACATTTCTTGTGTCTAAGAAGCCCAGGCTTCTACCCCCAGCATATGCTGGGGTGGTACTCTCACTCCTTCTCTCCCTTTTTTCATAAAAATAAATATAATAAATAGTTTAAATAGATATACTTATTAGCATGAGAGAGAGTGTGTGTCAGAGGGGTGCTGGGTAGTGGTGCTTCTGGGAAACTAAACATGCTACAATGCTTGAAGACCCAGATTCAAACCCCCAGGAAGGGAAGCTTCATGAGTGGTGAAGTAGTGCCACAGGTGTCTCTCTCTCTCTGTCTTCCCCTCTCTATATTCACCTCTCCTCCCAGTTTTTCTGTCTCTATCAAAAGTAAATTAAATAAATATTGGGCAGAGAGAAGAAAGAAAAGAAAAAAAAAGAGCATCACTCTGGCACATATGATGCCAGGGATTAACTCACGACCTCATGGTTGAGGGTCCAGTGCTTTTTTTTTTTTTTTTTAATTATTTATTTCCTTTTGTTGCCCTTGTTGTTTTATTGTTGTAGTTATTATTGTTATTGATGTCATCATTGTTGGATAGGACAGATAGAAATGGAGAGAGATGGGGAAGACAGGGGGGAGAGAAAGATAGACACCTGCACACCTGACACCTGCACACCTGCTTCACTGCTTATGAAGTGACTCCCCTGCAGGTGGGGAGCCGGGGGCTCGAACACAGATTCTTACACCTGTCCCTGCACTTTGTGCCACCTGCGCGTAACCTGCTGTGCTACCACCGACTCCCTGGTCCAGTGCTTTATTCATTGTACCACCTCCTAGACCACCAGATAAATCTATAAAATTTTAATAAGCAAAGTGGAGCCTGGGAAGTGGTGTTGTGGAAAAAGCATTATACATTCAAACAAGAGGTCCTTAACTCAACCTTTCACATCACATGTACCAGAGCAGGGCTCTTATTCTCTCTCTCTCTCTCATTAACAAAATAAATCTTTAAAAAAAATAATAAAAAGCGCCGATTTAAAGAGATTGCACAGGAGGGACTAAAGACCTACACCTAGGTTCACAAGCCCACTGTACTATTATAAAAGTAAGCTTGAGAGGGCTGGGTGGTATCGCAGCAGGTTACGTACACATGGCACAAAGCGCAAGGACCGGCATAAGGATCCCAGGTTGAGCCCCTGGCTCCACCTGCAGGGGTGGTTGCTTCACAAACAGTGAAGCAGGTCTGCAGGTATCTATCTTTCTCTCCCCCTCTTTGTCTTCCCCTCCTCTCTCCATTTCTCTCTGTCCTATCCAACAACGATGACAGCAATAACAACAACAACAATAATATCAACAACAATGATAAACAACAAGGACAACAAAAGGGAAAAAATAGCCTCCAGGAGCAGTGGATTCATAGTGCAGGCATGGAGCCCCAGCAATAACCCTGGAGGCAAAAAAAAAAAAAGTAACCTTGCTCCTTGTGGTCCAGGAGGTGGTGCATGGATAAAGCACTGGACTCTCAAGCATGAGGCCCCAAATGTCAGTTCCTGGCAGCACATGTACCAGATTGATGTCTGGCTCTCTCTCTCTCTCTCCTCCTATCTTTCACATTAATAGATACATAAAATTAAAAAAAAAAAAAAAAGAAAGACAAAGAAACACATGCTTGCTCCTGATGCCTAACCATGGAGAGAGGGAGAGAGGGAGAGAAGGAGAGAGAGAGAGAGAGAGAGAGAGAGAGAGAGAGAGAGACTGGTGTAAACCTCAGGAGTTTTAGGAGATACTAAGTGACATACCAGTAGAGGCCTCAGGAGAAAAGAATCCCAAGTCATGACAATAGTAAGAATGATAGGTAAGAATTCTGCCTTGCATGAGAACCCACGCTGACCTCCAGAGACTGGCAGGAGGCTCACCAGAGAGAGTGGGTACAGTGTACATGCTCAAAGATCCAAGTTCAATCCAGGCTACTACTTCATGGCAGGCCCCACAAGAAGGAAGCTTCTTATGCAGTGGAGCAATACTGTGATTCCCTCCATCTCTCCTGGTCTCTTTCTTCCTCCTTATCTCTCGAATGACCCCTGCCCCCAAAAAAATCTGCTACAGAAACCAATAAACTTCAAAACCCAGACCACCCTCTGTTCTGTCAAAAGCTTGCTAAGATAGTTGGAAATTGGGAATCTCCTTGGCAGTCTACTTGCTCTGAGAGCAAGGCACTGGGTTTGACTCCTTTGTAGTCTCCTGTGCTCTCCTGGAAGGTGTTCCCCTTCCCTTATGCTGACTGATGGGACAGGAAGAAGGCTTTGTGGTGAGGGGTGGAACACTGGTGAATTTCCCTGGCTGTGTAGGCTTCCCTCGCTTGACCTCAAGCACAGGAAAATCACAATGCACAGCTCAATCTCTACAAGGGGAATAGACAAAGTCTCTCTCCTCTGTGTTTTTGGTCAAAAGGTTAAAAGAGCTTTGCCTTGGACTGTCAAAATAGCTCACCCAGATAATGTGCTGCTTTACCATGTGTGTGACCCAGGTTCAAGCCCAGCCCTCACTGCTTTGGAGGAAGCTCTGGTGCTGTGGTCACCACACACCTCCCTCCTTCTCCGCTGCGCCTCTTTCTCTCTCTCTCTCTTTATTTCTTTTTATGAAATTATAAGCTAATTGGGGTATAATTCCACATCTTTCCCACCACCAGAGTTCTATGCCTTCCCCACCCCCTCCAGTAGAAACTGCCATCTGCCTATCCTTTTTGCTTATTTTTATTCACTTCTACAGCCCTGCGTTCACTTCCTTCCTTTTTAATGTATTTTATTAGTAATTTATTATTGATTTATAAAATTGTACGTTAACAAAAGTATGTATAATTCCATTTGGTTCCCACCAACAGAGTTCTGTGTCCCATCCCCTCCATCCTCCCAAGGTCACCATTATGGGCTGATTCTATAATAATTATCTATCTATAACTTGTATATATATGTATACAAGTTTTTTATATATATAGTCTCTAGGGTTCTCACTTAAGCTTGGTGCCTGCACTATGAATCCACTGCTCCTAGAGGCCGTTTTTTCCATTATTGTTGTTGCTGTTATTATTGTTGTTGTTGCTACTTCTGTTGTTGGATAGGACAGAGAGGAATTGAGAGAGCAGGGGAAGACAGAGAAAGATAGACACCTGCAGACCTGCTTCACCATTTGTGAAGTGACGACCCCCCCCCCACAGGTGGGGGAGCCAGGGGCTTAAACCAGGATCCTTGAGAGGATTCTTGTGCTTCATACAGAATTACATTGTGTGCACTTCTTTCAGTTTTTTGAGAATGGAAACATTAATTTGCCACAATCCCATTTACCTATAGTTGTGAGGGTAAGAGTTGTTTCAGTTTTTTTTTTTTTTTTTGTTGTTGTTGTTGTTGTTATCCTTATTTATTGGATAAAGACAGCCAGAACAAGAGGGTGACAGAGAGGGAGACAGAGACACCTGCAGCACTACTTCACCATTCGCAAAGCTTTCCTCCTGCAGGTGGGCACTGGGGGCTCGAACCTGGGTCCTTACGCATTGTAATACATGTGCTAAACCAGGTGCACTACCACCCGGCCCCTCAGTTTGTCTGTTACATGACTTGGGAACCTTTTTTTTTCTATTCACATCCTTTTACCCGTAGACTCATCAAAAACAGGATTCATTCTCCACAGCTAGGTGTTTCCTATCTTTCTAGTCTGTAGTACTCATCAAGTTCTTTTGTCACTCTTTCTACTTTTCTTTAAAATAAAAGTCAGGCTATATTGTTTACATCTTCCTGTTGAAACAGTTCATATTTAATCATGAGGTTTTTGTGTTTTCCATGAAAGAAAGTATAATTAGTTTTCTTTTTATTCACCTGACATTCTATTTTGATACCTAGAATGGAAAAAAAGTGTGATTTTTCTCTCTTTATTTGTTCCCCACCAACAATTAAAAAAAAAAAAAGGAAAATGCTTTAGATATCCTGATTTTATTTACTTCTGTTACTGTAAACTTTCACACTTGTCTATATTTAGGCCTCACTGGACTCTTGGGACATTATACAAAAAACATATAAGTCTAAACAGTTTCTTTTTCTTTTTGAAAAGGTAGAATATTTAACATTCGGAAGGCACAGAGCATGTGTGACAAGAAAGCTTTTTCTTTCTGCTACTGTCCTTAAGTCCTCCAGAAACCTCCAGTATTTCCAGTTTTTTTTATGTCCGCTTCCAGAAAGAGATACAAAGTCCACCTGTTTTTTTTTTAATTTATTTCACTTAGTGAAATGAAATGTAGT
Source organism: Erinaceus europaeus (assembly GCF_950295315.1). Classification (NCBI taxonomy): domain Eukaryota; kingdom Metazoa; phylum Chordata; class Mammalia; order Eulipotyphla; family Erinaceidae; genus Erinaceus; species Erinaceus europaeus. The sequence goes on along the minus strand of NC_080164.1, from coordinate 81,499,361 downwards.
AACAAAATTAATCATCATTCTCTGTATCTTTAAAAACACAGATGCTTGAGTGGCCCTGGCAGGTGGTGCAGTGCACACAGCATTGTGGGCCCTCAACCATGAGGTTCCAAGTTTAACCCACTGCATCTCATGTCAGAGTAATTCTTTGGTTCTCTCTCTACTTCTCTCTCCCATAAATAAATATATATACACAGTGTATTTAATGTTGGCAGTCAAATGTTGTTTGCTTCCCATTGGGACTGTGGAATAAGTATGTTGAAAGGGTAACCTAAGGGGAGGCTGTCCTGAGTGAAGTAGAAAGGATATAGACTCCCCTTGTGGCACCGCTTGATCTTCGTGGCTATGACACAAAGCAGAATGACTACGTTAGCTCTAACCCTTGGTGTAAAAAAAGTTGCAGACTTTATTTCTCTGTGTTCTTATTTGGGGGGATTCTAGCAAAGAAAGAATCAGGTAAAAGTCACTTAGAGAGGCTAAGGGTGTCACTCAGCCCCACATGTAAGAGGCACTGAGTTTGACCCCCTTTGTGAAAAACTAAGCCAGATTGCCCAAAGAGGAACTCCTGGAACCCTAAAGTCAAACCACTGCTAACAACTTCCCACCCTGCTAGCCCATGTTTGTGATGTGGTAATTGTATTGACGTTGGAAGGTCATGTGATATGTACTAGCGTTATTAAGAGCTGAGTGATGGATTTGCCCCATGCTCTCTGGCCCTCTGTTGCCTGTCCCCACCCCCTGCCTCCTACACACACTGGTCTGCGCCTGCACACACAAACCACCTTCTTAACCGTGTCACCACGTGGCATCACATTGGAAGAGCCAAGGTGAGGGGCACATTGTATGGAGGAAATGACCCAAATTGGGTGACTAGAGTCAGAACATCATTGAATGGAGGTTGCCATAGGATGCCACTTTTCTTTCAGTTATGAAGTTTTGAGTAATATTTAATGGTGCAACAGGGGAAGCACTTCCTTCTAAAGAGGATTGAGATCAGAGTGGTGAGAGGGAGAAATTGAACTGCTTCCCTTTACAACACAGCTTTTATTTTATTTTATTTTAAAAGGAATTTATCCCAAAGAGCTCCTGATCTCTAAACTGGCAGCAGCCTGTGAAAAGTTAATGGGTGTTCTGGCCAATAAAACTGGTCAGGACTCTCCTGTAGTTATCAGAGTGGAGCTTCTTTGCCCCTTTAACACAGGCAGATGCTGGAAAGAGACTCATAAAGGCATCAGTGTGATTACTCATAACAGTTATGTCTTGCTTATTAGTCAACATATGAGCAGCCCAGGTCGGGGAGGCCTCCCCTGCTTCCACCCTCCCTAGGTACAGCTCTTAACGATAAGCCAGCCTGAGGAGGGTGTGTGCTAGAGAAACAGGAAGTCAAACCTCAGTGCTGGCAGCCTGAGGTTCCAGCTCTCCGCAGGTGTGCAGAGGCCCCAGGGCAAGGGACACTGGCTTCTAGAGCCTGGACAGTCACACTGCTTCTGAGTGTCAGGAATTGATTAACGGAGAAAACATGACCGCATTACAGCTTAAAGAGCTCTCGCATTCAGGCCTCTATAGGAGGAGGCGGGATCGCCCAGACAACCTGAGACCCAGTGGGCTACCAGAGGAAGAAATGCTTAGGTGAGTGCAAAATCACCACCAGGGAAAGGTCAAGGTTCTCAGGGACTATAGGACAGTCCCTCCTAAGTGGATGTGGTAACGAGGTACCACTGGGAACCTGCTGTCTGTGATTAGAGGCTGTGATTCATGGGAGCTGTGAGGAGCTAGCACACTCTTTCTGCCATTCATTCACTAACTGCCCCCTCCATGCTTCCCCTTGTGCCTTTAAAATGATAGAATCACCAGAGTCCCATTGAAAACTGGAAATAAGGATCTTCCGACCCCCACCCCCACCCCCCAGACACACACACACACTTTAATTTGAACACAATCTACTTTGAGGAAGAGTATAAAGGTGAGAAATACCTTTGTGATTTGTGGTGGGGAGGGCAGTGTGTATGGTTAGGGCTGCTCACAGAGGATTCCTTGTTATTGAAAAGGACTTTGCAGAGGAATGCAGTGACACTGCTCTCTGCAACCCCAGGGCAAAGGAAGGACACAAACAGCCTGGACACTATCTTAACCTAAAAGTTTAGGGTTTTTTTTTTCTTTTTCTCTTTCTTTGTTTTTCTAAGTAAATGTGCCTAGAATGACACATCTTTCATTTTTCTGTTGAACTACTGAAATTTTGTGTGAATTTAGGTTCTGAAGAGGTTCTGCAGCATTCAGCTATATGTTAATGCTCTCAACTGTGAACGGTGCAGGTTTTCTGCTGCTGTTTTAGTATAGACAGGAGGCTGCAGTAAAAGGAAACTTATTTTTATTATATTTCCCTAGTACCTTTTTTTCCCCCCATCTCTAGGGCTTCACTGCTCTGGGCTGACTTTTGCAGAGAGAGAGAGAGAGAGAGAGAGAGAGAGAGAGAGAGCTCCCATGTGGTGGGCACATGACACAGCAGTGCACTACCCCGAGTCAGCTAGTTGGCTTGCCCTTGCTACACAAGCACTGTGATTTGTTTCTGGCTCTGGCTTAAGTGTCTGAATAGTCCAATTGGGTGATGGGAGAACTGTTTGCATTTTGTGTACTACTGACCTTTTTTTCCTATAAACTCGTTTTTAGAGTTGCTTTTTGATTCTCTGTCTAAATTTGACCTGAAAGTGGCTCATTGCCACACATGTGTAAGACCCTCCCTCCCCAGCACTATATGTAACCAGGACAAAAACAAGCCAAAACGATCCCCCTCTGCCCATCCCACCCCATTAAATTATTAAATAGAGAGCTAGGTAAATAATACAGGATACCCAGGTTTAATCCTAGCTTCCTACCTTGATGGGAGCTTCACTGCTGTGGTCTCTTTTCCTCCTTCTCTGTCTCATTCTTTCTATATGTATGTCGGGGGTGGGGAGTGGGGGACGACAACAATGATGACAACAACAAAATAAAACAACAAGACTCAAAGCAGTGAAGCTCCAGAGGTGACCAAACCACATAGATAAAATTGAGAAGGAAAAATGGCAAAGAGGTTTGTGATTGTGGGGGGGGGGGGGTGTAAGTGTGTGGGCGTTCAGGACCTCACACCTGCAGTTTCACCTCTCCCCAGATGAAATTTGTTTAAATTAATTTTTCACATATAGAGAGGGAGAGACATCACAGTTTACTTGATAATTATTGGTTCTTCGGGAGTTGGGCGGTGGTGCAGCTGGTTAAGCACATGTGGCACAAAGCCCAAGAACTGACGTAAGGATCCCGATTCGAGCCCCTGGCTCCCCACCTGCAGGGGAGTCACTTCACAAGTGGTGAAGCAGGTCTGTAGGTGTCTCCCTTTCTCTCTCCCTCTCTGTCTTCCCCATCTCTCTCCATTTCTCTCTGTCCTATCCAACAACAACGACATCAATAACCACAACAATGTTAAACAACAAGGGCAACAAAAGGGAAAAAAAATTACTGGCTCTTAGACTACTGTTTGCAGAGAAAGGGGGCATTAAAGGACAGTTACTGATTATAACATCAGCAGAGTACGTTCCCTGCTATGTCAGGAGTTTCCTAGCAACATTCAAAGTATTGACTTTGAATCGGTTGTATTAAACAGAATTTAAAGGGGCCAGGTGGTGGCGTACCTGGTTGAGTACACGTTACAATGTGCAAGGACCTGGGTCCCAGCCCCCAGCTCCCACCTGCAGGGGGAAAGCTTTGCAAGTAGTGAAGCAGTGTTATAGGTCTCTGTCTCTCCCTCTCTGTCACTCCCTTCCCTCTTGATTTCTGACTGTCTCTATCCAATAAATAAATAAAGTTTTAAAAATTTTAATTAAAACGTCAGAATTTGAAGAGTTTAGACTTTCACTTGTTATATGTTTGAAGTGTGAGATTTGGTGAAACATTGAGCTTTCTCTTGCTAATCAGATAAGCTTCTAGAAGTTGACTGAAATTGAAGCAGGGCAAACAAGATGGGGGCCCAAGACCATCATTTCCTCACCTTCTGGATTCCAATGGCTGAGCAATGCTCTGATCAGTGTTGCTCTCTTTCCTTCCTTCCCTCCCTTCTCTCCTTCACTCTTTCTCAATTAGAAAAAAAATAAAAGTAAAATAAAAAGCTTTAAAACTTCATTATTGAACATCAATTATTTCATAAAATTATCACCACAAATTTCATGAGGAAGGAGTATTGTTGTTGACAGTTGATGTAGGAGCAATTATTTTCATGCACTGAATTATTTTCCTTCTCCTCCTTTCTTCCATCCTCTGTCTTCTACTAGGACACTGCTCAGCTGTGACTTGTCATGTTGGGGATTGAACCTGGAACCTTTGGGCCTCAGGCATGAACATGTTTTGCAGAACTACTTTGTCTGGGCCCCATTCAACTTGTTTGCATTGTGTGTCTGCTCAGCTACTTGAAGTTACAGCAGTGAGCCAGATACAGTGTCTTCCCTCAGAGAATACCTCAGTTCTGGCCTTTTGAACATCACCACACACACACACATGACTACCAGAGATCTCTTTTTCTAGTATTTTATTTATTTATTTATTTATTTAGCCTCCAGTGTTATTGCTGGGGCTCAGTGCCTGCACCATGAATTCACTGCTTCTGGAGGCCATCTTTTTTTCATTACTATTATTGTTGTTGTTGCTATTGTTGTTGTTGGATAGGACAGAGAAATGGAGAGAGGAGGGGGAGAGAAAGATAGACACCTGCAGACCTGCTTTGCTGCTTGTGATGCGGCCCCTCTGCAGGTGGGGAGCCAGGAGCTCTAATTGGGATTCTTGCGCTATCCTTGTGCTTTGCACTATATGTGCTTAACCTGGTATGCTACCTACTGCCCAACCGCCATCTTTATTTATTTATTTATTGGTTAGAGACAGCCAGAAATCAAGAGGGAAGGGAGTGATAGAGAGAGAGAAACACCTGCAACATTGCTTCACCACTCAGGATGTCTTCCCACTGCAAGTGGGGACCAAGGACTTGAACCCAGGTCTTTGTGCACTGTAACATGTGTGCTCAACCAGGTGCACCTCTATACCTGGCCCCCAGAGATCTTTCTATCTCACATTCCTGCACTTACTCCTCTGTACTCATACTTCTCTGAGTGTCTGTGGACTCCAGCAGAAAACCTTCAGAGACTAGAGAGAACTGTGCTTACTGCCAGGAAACACTTTTTGTTTAGTTTAAATAAATGGCTTTGCTCCAAAACAGTGTACTAGTCCATAGAAGACTATAATAGACATGGAATTAGCTCTGACTTGAGACTTGAAACTGTTTTGAACAGAAGCATGTAAGAAGTAGCATGGAAAATCACTATCGATTCTTAGTGTAAGTTATTAAAAACAGTTGGAAACTTAACTATGATTCTTGCATATTTACTGTGTTTAAGAATTATGTTATAGCAAATTATCTTATTGAGATAGTAACTGCCATATCTCATACAAAGTGTCCACTGAGGTTTTACCCTGAGCTCTAGAACATGTGCTTAGAAGGACCCGGGTCCCCGGGTTCAAGCCCCTGGTCCCCATTTGTAGGGGGAAACTTCATGAGTGGTGAAGCAGGGATCCATGTGTCTCTCTGTCTCTTTCCTTCTCTGTTCCCCTTCCCCTCTCAATTTTTCTCTGTCTCTAGTAATAAGTAAATAAAAAGGTTTTAAAAAGTCGTTAACCCATGTCTGCAAACTGCGATGGCTTGCAATGGAGGTGTTGGGGATTCAGAACTCTGGTGATGGGAATGGTGTGGAATTATACCCCTGTTGACATGTAATTTTGTAAACTAATATTAAATCACTAATAAAATTTTTTAAAATCTTTAAAAAAAATGTGCTTAGTTGTGGCCAGAATGGGATATGCCTGAGAAATAACTGAAGGGGCAGAGTGGTGGCACAGCTGGTAAACTTACAAGTTACCATACACGAGGACCTAGGTTCAAGTCCACAGTCCCTACCTGCGGGAGAAGAAGCTTCATGAGAGGTGAAGCAGCGTTATAGGTGTCTCTCTTTCCCTCCCTCCATCCCCCCCACTTCTGTCTCTAGCATAATTTAAAAAATAAAAACTAATTAAAAATAAAGAAAACCTTAAAAAAGAAATAACTGGAAATTGTTTCCTCATGAGACTGATTGTTACAGATTTAGGTCAAGCATGGGTATTCATTTAAGTGCAAGCTTCTCCACATACACTGTATATATGCAGATTATCTGTATGTTCACGTCCTTAGGACTGGGGTGAGTTTTAGACCTTGCAAGCTTGTCTGGAGGCCCTAGGAGGGGAGCAATCTGGGGTGACAGATGTTGCAGCCAGGTCACCCTCACATCCTAAGGTGCCTTTCAGATTTAAGCAGTGAACTCAGAACAATATCTGAAAATAATCCTGGTATCTGTGATGTATGGTAGTGCAATCTAAGGTGGACATGGGGCATATATATATATGTGTGTCTTTATACCAACTCCTTAGCTGTTTATTGGTTATTTATTATGTCTCTGAAATTTAAGTTGTGCTAAAGTACAGTGTTTTTAGAGGGGAAAAAAATTTTAGAAAGAATTTAGGGTAGAGACGTTGGATCAGAACATCACTCTGGTACATGTGGTGCCAGGGGCTTAACTCAGGACCTTGTACCTGAGAATCTGACACTTTACCCACTTTGCCACTTCCCAAGTCACACACATTGTTTTTTTGAAAAGACCAGAACAAAACACACCAATTCCCACTTCCCTTCCTCTCCTTTAAACTCTCAAGGTTACTTTTGTTCAGCCTCTTTAAATAGCTGATTGGACAGACACTATCAGATTCGAAATTCAAATCTTTGCTGACTACATACAAAGCATAATTTAGTTTGGGTTTTGAAAACTGGCAATTAGGCCAAATCTAGCCCACTGTTGGCTTTTGGACAGCCCACAAATTTAGGATAGTTTATGTTTTTCAACGCATGAGCAAGAATCACAAATATTTCATGACATGTACAAATTACATTAAATCCACACTGCAGTGTTGATAATGCTTTCTTGGCACACAGTCATGCTCCTACAGTCATGTCTTGTTTCTGTGGGAGTTGCGACATAGACTCACGTGCCTGCCAAAATAGTGACTCTGACCCTTTGGACCAAGTTCCTGGTCTAGTGCTAAATGAACCCTTAGGTCCCTTCAGCCCTGCATCTGCCCTCCTCACCAGCTGTGACCCAGCTCACAGGTAGACTGATTGTGCCTGAATAACATCAGGGCTGCATCAGTCTTGTGAATGGAGTGTGAGTCAGGAAAATGCACTTGGAGATGTGGGTTCCTTCATGGTGTCTTTCCCTGGCAGATGTGTAGCTGTGGCAAGCAGAAAATACTGAGAAAAGTGACCTTTAGAACCTATTCATTAAAAAATTAAAAAAAAATAAGCCAACCTGAGGTTGTATCTGTCTTGATATTGCTCATAATCTTTTTCAAATAGTAGGAATGCCCTTGACTTGGTTTAAAAATAGAACCCTCGGATTACGTGTTCCTGCATAACACATTCCCATAGACTGAGCCCTCCTTAGGGATCAAGCACTGTTTTAAGAACTTTGCTGGCTTGTTTATTTTTATTTGTCTTATTTTTAACTCAACAACCCTTTAAACCAGGGAGAACATCCTTGGGCTGTAAGGGACCATCATCATTGTATAAGCAGTTGCTGTGCTCAGTTTTTTTTTGTTGTTGTTAATTTGTTCGCTTGTTTGTTTGTTTTTTACCAGAGGACTGCTCAGCTCTGGCTGATGGTGCTACAGGGGATTGAACCTAGGACTTCAGAACCTGAGACATGAGAATCTATTTGCATAGCCTTTATGCTATCCACCTCCCTCCCCCGCCTACTATCACTGACTGAAATGAGTCAGTGCTCAGGATTCTGTGGAGTTTGGAGTGGGCTGCCCTGCATGAGCATTTCCTTTCACTTTGATCATCATTTAGTGACTTATCTTTCGATTGAAAAATCAGCATTTGTGGTTCAGTTTTAGAATTGGGCAGGTGGGGGGGGGGTCTTCAGCTATGCAAATTTTTCCCCCAGTTCTTGTCATTTGATAGTTAAAGGAGAGCACTTTACCTACTTATTTATTTATTTTTTAGGTAAAGGCAGAGAGAGAGAGAGTGAAAGAGACCACAGCACTGAAACTTCCTTCAGTGCAGTGGGGACAAGGCCGGGCTTTAACCTGGGTGCCCATGTGGCAAAGCAGTGCACTATTCAAGTGAACTACTTCACTGGCCTGCGAGCACATTGATCTGTCTAACGATGACAACATCACACAATTAACAGCAAAGATTTTTTAATATCTTATTTTTTTAAACATTTTATTTATTTATTAATGAGAAACATAGGAGGAGAGAGAAAGAACCAGGCATCACCCTGGCACATGTGCTGCCTGGGATTGAAATCAGGACTTCATGCTCAAGAATTTGATGCCCTATCAACTGCACCACCTCCCGAACCACAAAGATTTTTTTTCTCTTTGTGATAGAGAGCCGTTAGTTTCTCGGTGTCGCTTTTTAAGGCAATAGTGCTTGTTTTTATTCTTCTTTTTCCTTTTCCTACCTTCCTTCCATCCTTCCTTCTTCCTTTTCTTTCTTCTTTCCTTCTCTACTGGGTCTTTGTGCCTGCATGATTCCACCACTCTTGCAGAAGATTTTTATTTTATTATTATTTGTTTATTTTCTGGTAGAGGATGATAAGCAGAAAGGTAAAGACAGAAAAGAGACTTGACAGCACTGCTTGGCAGCTTGTGAAGCTTCCCCTTTGCTTGGTGCTCCCATGTGGTGACTAGGGGCTTGAACTCGGATCCCTGCACATGGTATAGTGTGTGCTTTTCCAGGTGAGACGTCTCCAAACTCAGCAATAGTGTTTTCTGAAGTTATGTGTTCAAGGATATAATTAATATATACTGGGGCCAGGAGGTGACACACCTGGTAGAGTGTACTCATTACATTGCACAAGGAGCTGCAGGGACAAAGCTTCAGGAGGAGTGAGACAGTGCTGTAAGTGTCTTTCTCCCTCTTATCTCTCCCCCTTCTCCTTTCTTTTTCAGTTTCACCAGAGAGAAAAAGACCAGTACTATATGATGTCATTTATATGTGGAATCTGCCAACAGCCTGAAGTAGTACAAGTGCTAGTGGTGGTTACCAGAGGCTGAGGGGAGTTAGGAGGGCATGTCTTGGGGAGATGTTTTATGGACAAAAAATTTTAAATTGTAGATAGGTCAGTTCTAGCGACTAATATATAGTAGAGTTGTTACAGTCTACCATGCTGGATTAAAAACTTTAGATTGAGCAAGAAGTTAAATCTTGGTTGCTTTCTACATAAAAACAAAGTGTAATCATGCAACATGATAGTGATGTGTTACCTGATAACAGCTGTAGCTGTCCTCTTGCAGTATAAAATGTATCAAGCCAACTTTTGTATACCTTAGACTTACATAATATTATATATCCATTTTCCCTTTCTTTAAAATTTTTTATTGGGGGATTAATGATTTATAGTCAACAGTAAAATGCAATAGTTATATGTCCATTTTCTCTCTCTCTCTCTTTTTTTTTTGTCCTGGTAGAGACAAAGAAATAGAAAGGGAGATAAAGAGACATATGGAGCAGGGGTAGATAGCATAATGGTTATGCAAAGAGACTGTCATGCCTGAGGCTCCAAAGTCCCAGGTTCAACCCTCCACCACCACCATAAGCCAGATCTGAGCAATGCTCTGCTAAAAAAAAAGAAAGAATGAAAGAAAGAGAAAAAAGAAAACTAAGGTGTCACCCTTGCGTATATGATGCTGGACATTGAACTTGGGCTTTCCAGCTCGAGAGCCCAATGCTTCATCCACTCCACCACCTGCAAGGCCACTGCCCATTACTATCTTGATTAAAAGATTCTTGGAGTGTAATGCACAGGTATTCAAACTGTAATGACCCTTCCTTCCATTCTCATCCTGATTAATAAAGAGGATTATTCAAAACCAGTGGCCTCACCTTACTTCTTTTGTGCCTCTCAAGCAAGGGCCCTATTGCTGCTCAGTTTTTACTATCTATTTCTGTTTGCATGAATAAAGGAGTGTGAAAATAAAGTGGCTTAGAGGTATTGCTTTTATTCTAGATAGAACTATTTTGACACTTTTTTTAGTCTTAATTATTGACTGATAATCTCTGTTCACTATCACTCAGAGAGAGAAGCATAGTCCAAACCTGGAAGCAACCCAGGTGTCCAACAACAGATGAGTGGCTGAGTAAGCTGTGAGTGAGATATACACACACACACACACTGGAATACCACTCAGCTGTTAAACTTGGTGAATTCACCTTCTTCACTCCACCCTGGATGGAACTTGAAGGAATCATGTGAAGTGAGATAAGTTGGGAACAAAAGGATAAATATGGGATGATCAGACCCATAGGTAGAAGTTGAAAAACAAGATCAGAGAGGAAAAAATAAGCAGAACTTGAACAGTTGGACTGGAGTTGTTGTATTGCACCAAGTAAAGGACTCTGGGGTAGAGGGGGGAAGGGTTCAGGTCCTGGAACAAAATGGCAGAGGAGGACCTAGTGGGGGTTGAATTGTTATGTGGAAAACTGGGAAATGTTATGCATGTAGAAACTATTGTATTTTACTATCAACTGTAAACCATTAATCCCCCAATAAAGAGATTTTAAAAAAACAATGAGTTTGGGCTGTCAGGGTTGAGACTGACTTCAATACCCAGCATCACATGTGCCAAAGTGATGCTCTGGTTTTTGCTCTCTCCTCTCTGTCATTAAAAAGAAATATATATATATATATTATATATATATAATTTTTTATTTATAAAAAGGTAACGTTGACTAAACCATAAGATAAGAGGGTACAACTTCACACAATTCCCACCAACAGAACTCTGAATCCCACCCCATCCCCTGATAGCTTTCCTATTCTTTTTTTTTTTATTATTTATTCCTTTTTGTTGCCCTTGTTGTTTTATTGTTATAGTTATTATTGGTGTTATTGTTGTTGGATAGGACAGAAAGAAATGGAGAGAGGAGGGGGAAGACAGAGAGAGGGAGAGAAAGATAGACACCTGCAGACCTGCTTCACCGCTTGTGAAGGGACTCCCCTGCAGGTGGGGAGCCGGGGCTCGAACCGGGATCCTATGCCAGTCCTTGCGCTTTGCGCCACCTGCGCTTAACCCGCTGCACTACAGCCCGACTCCCAGCTTTCCTATTCTTTAACCCTCTGGGAGTATGGACCCAGGGTCATTGTGGGATGCAGAAGGTTGAAAGGCTAGCTTCTGTAATTGCTTCCCCGCTGAACATGGGCGTTGACTGGTCAATCCATACTATCCATACTTCCAGCCTGTCTCTCTCTTTCCCTAGTGGGGAAGGGCTCTGAGGAAGCAGAGCTCTAGGACACATTGGTGGGGCTGTCTGTCCAGGGAAGTCTGATCGGCATCATGCTGGCATCTGGAACCTGGTGGTTGAAAAGAGAGTTAACATACAAAGCCAAACAAATTGTTGACCAACCGTGGACCTAAAGGCTGGAATAATGCAGGTGAAGAGTTGGGGAAAGGGGTCTCTGTTTTGTAGATAGCTAGTAGGCATATTTTAGTTATATTCCAAAGGACCTGTGGCTATACTAGTTATACTAGTGTTTTTTGGTTTTTTTTTGCCTGAGCCTGAAATCTGATATGCAGGTGAATCATAATTATTGTCTGGGGAGATGATGTCATGGCTGGAAAAAGGACCAGAAAGCTGGATCAGGGAAGAGAGTAGCTCCCTAATATGGGAAAGGTGTATAAATGTTGTTGATTGTAAACCCCATCGATTTGAGATTTGATGTGATCTATGGGGCCCATACTCAGCTTAGGAACCTATGTGACCTCTGCATCCCTATAGATCTGAGTTCACATTCTGTGGTCATAAGTAGGAATGTTCCAAGCTGCCGCAGGAACAACACAATAGACCCCTTTGTGGGCCCCCATAGGACCTTGCCCTCAACTTGGATCAACAATGGTAGAGAATGTTCTATCCTCTGAAGGGAGGCTGGACAGTATACTCTACGCTACACCTGAGGAAGATGGATCCTGATATTGGTACAGCTTGGAACATTCCTACATATATATAATTTTTAATGGTATTATATTGCAGTCAGAGAGATAAATCCACACTGGTATGCAGGACTTGCAGACTTGAAGCCCTAGATTTGACCCCTAACACTACATAAAAACAAGAGGGACATCATATTAGGAGGTGGCACAGTGGATAAAATATTGGACTCTCAAGCATGATGCTTTGGTTCTCTCCCTCTGCACCTCCCTCGCTCTTGTTAATACATTAAAAGATATATTTTTGGGAGTCGGGCTGTAGCGCAGCGGGTTAAGCGCAGGTGGCACAAAGCACAAGGACCGGCATAAGGATCCCGGTTCAAACCCCGGCTCCCCCCCTGCAGGGGAGTCGCTTCGCAGGCAGTGAAGCAGGTCTGCAGGTGTCTATCTTTCTCTCCTCCTCTCTGTCTTCCCCTCCTCTCTCCATTTCTCTCTGTCCTATCCAACAACGACGACAACAACAATAATAACTACAACAATAAAACAAGGGCAACAAAAGGGAATAAATTTAAAAAAAAGATATATTTTTTAATCTTTTTAAAAATATTTATTTTCCCTTTTGTTGGCCTTGTTTTATTGTTGTAGTTATTGATGGATAGGACAGAGAGAAATATCCTTGTTGGATAGGACAGAGAGAAATGGAGAGAGGAGGGGAAGACAGAGAGGGAGAGAGAAGGACACCTGCAGACCAGTTTCACTGCCTGTGAAGTGATTCCCCTACAGGTAGGGAGCCGGGCCTAAACTGGGATCCTTACTCCGGTCCTTGCGCTTTGTGCTACCTGCGCTTAACCCGCTGTGCTGCCGCCCAACTGCCTAAAAAATATTTTTTAAGAAGACAGAAACCTTTAAGAGAACAGTATTTCTCAATCATCAGAGAAATTAGACAAACTTGAGAGGGAAATATAACAAGGGAGCTTTTAAAAATTTCTGTTAAATTTGTTGTACACTACCGAAACTATACTTGGGGAGGAAAATGTTTATTTGATAATTTCTGACTCTTTGATGACTGCAGAGGGTTGTGGCATTAAAGAGATGACACTTAGGCTAATGTTAGTGGAGTGGATTCCCTGTTGTTTCAGGGGGCTCCTAGCAACATTCAGAGTATTAACTTTACATTGGCTGGTTTAAACAGAATTGAAAGGCTTTACAGTTTGATCTGTATTTAAGGGTGAAATCCAGTAAAAACATTGAACTTCCAAGGTCTCTCAGGCTACAATGATTATGAAAAAGACATTCGTGCCTAAGGCTCTCAGGCCCCTAGTTCAATGCCTAGCAGCACCATAAGCTAAAGCTGGATAGTGCTCTGATTAAAATCGACTCTTGCTAACCAGATAGGCTGCTGCTAGAAGTGACTCTGAAATTGAATCTGGTGTTACACCAAGCCAAACACTGTCCTGCCAGCTTTTTTAATAAGAGAAAGGCTTTGTTGCTGTTGAGCTAAGCAGTGGAGTCTCTTAGCCTCTGTGAAATCTGTGGTGGTTATCAGAGGGATGGGTGCACAGGTGGTTGGGTGCACAGGTGGTTGGTCGGTGAGCAGAGTTGGACAGACACACGTCTGTCTATATGAAACTATACCCTTGGAATCTTATAATTTGTAAATAGATGTTAATATTAACTTAAAAATTGCAAAGACCTTTTTCAGCCTCCCTTGTCTCAAGGAACATTTTTGCAGTAAAATGGGAAGGGGTGGTGGTGACCGAGTTGTTTGGCAGATGTGAATCTAGTGTTTGGAGATGTTGGCTAAACTATTTCGAAAGAGGTTATGCCATTTTTTATTCCCACCAACAGTGCTCAACAGTTCTATTTTCTCCATACCCTCACCAACATCTGGGATAGTGGTTTTTCTTTCAATTTTAGCCATTTTATGGGTGAATTTTGGTAGTATCTTGTTAGAGTTTTTTTATGATTTATTTTTATGAGAAGATTAGATAAGGGAAAGATTATAAGTAAACATAGTAATAAGTCTTTAAAATTAAACATACTAAAAATCTGCCTAAAATATTTGTCCTCCTGTCTCCCTCAGTGAAGGTAGCCAAACTGACCTAGGTGATTCTGAGTCACTAGATCTGTTTATGTGTGACAGTTCCTACCACCATCTTTAATATTTGTGGCATAATAGAATGTGTTGGACAAAACAAATTTTGTAGTGTTGCTTTGTTTTCATACTAGATTTCAAGATCTTTGAAAACTCATTTTTATTTATTTATTTTTATATATTTTTTATTTTATTTATTTATTCCCTTTTGTTGCCCTTGTTTGAAAACTCATTTTTTCAGCTTTGTCATTTTACATGGTACCAAGTTCGTTTTGATAACAGCTCCCTTATTTATGCCATGAAAGTGACAGTTGTGTCTCATGCTTCATTCTGTTTGGTTAAAGGTTTGGATTAAAGGGCTGCAAAGTCACAGAGCCAAATATCTAAGTATGTTTTCTGTTCTCACCTGAAGCCCTGGCGTCAGCTCTGTTTACAGAAGGATTAGAGCAGGGTGCTTTTTGATTGTGCAGTCAGGAAGGTGACAAGTATGTGTGGCTCTATTGTAAAGTATGTGAAACAACAGCCCCTAGGAGCTAGTGCAATGGAAAAGGCATTGGACTCTGGGTCATGAGGTCCTGAGTTCAAACTCCAGCATGGTGTGTGCCTGACTGATGCTCTGGGTTTGTCTGTCTGTTTGTTTCTTTATTTTCCCCATGAAGGATCATTGGTGTCTGGGACTTGGTGTCTTTACAAGGACCCCACCTTTTCCAGCAGCTAGTCTGTCTGCCTTTCTTCTTTCTTTCCTTACTTCTTCTTATAGAGACAGAGATAAAGGTGGGGGTAAGAGGGAGAGAGAAAGACACCTGCAGGAGGAGACTAAGGGCTTAAACCCAGGTCTTTGCAAATGATAACATGTGCACTCTACGAGTTGAACTAGTCTGTCTCTCTCACTAATAAATGAATAGTTGTTTTTTTTTTTTTTTTGCCTCCAGGGTTATCTTATAGTTGGGGCTGGGTGCCTGTACTACTAACCCACTGCTCCTGGCAGCCATCTTTTTTTTTTTTTTCCCATTGTTGTTGGATAGGACAGAGAGAAATGGAGAGGGGAGAGGAGACAGAAAGGGGGAGAGAAAGACAGACATCTGCAGACCAGACCTGCTTGACTGCTTATGAAGCTACTTCCCTGCAGGTGGGGAGCCGGGCGCTCGAACCGGGATCCTTGCTCAAGTCCTTGTACTTCGCGCCACGTGCACTTAACCCGCTGCGCTACCGCCTGCCCCCCATGAATAGATCTTTTAAAGAAGTAACAGGAACAGTTTCCTGGTGCTTCCTGTTATTGCTTTACTCTCCAACTCCTTTTCATTTTTCTCTAGTGCGGGCCATTCTTCAATAATTTTATTTCTGGAAGGTTCGCTGTGAGGTGGGCAGATTGGTAACTGGCCTCCTTGTAGCAGAATAGCAGCAAAGCCCCAGGAGGAAGGGGGATATTCTTGGGATTTTTTTGGGGGGCCCTCCAGGGTTTATTGCTGGGGTTAGGTGCCTGCACCACAAATCCACTGCTCATGGAGGCTATTTTTTCCCCTTTTGTTGCCCTTGTTTTATCATTGTTGTGGTTATTATTATTGTTGTTGTTGTTGGTGTTGTTGTTAGATAGGACAGAGAGAAATTTAGAGAGGAGGGGAAGACAAAGAGGGAGAGAGAAAGACAGACACCTGCAGACCTGCTTCACCACCTGTGAAGCGACTTCCCTGCAGGTGGGGAGCGAGGGGTTTGAACCAGGATCCTTTCACCATTCCTTGCACTTTGCACCAGGTGTGCTTAACCCCATCGTGCTACCACCTGACCCCTGGGAATGTTCTTTAAGGATTGCTGCTTGATAAAGAGGGAGGGGTCCATCTGCACAGGTCAACTCCTGTGAAGACCCCATCACTGGTGTTTAGTCACAGACATGTTTTTTTTATTTCTTTATTGGAGGATTAATAGTTTATAATTGACAATAAAATACAATAGTTTGTACGTGCATAATATTTCCCTGCTTTCCACATAACAGTACAACCCCAACTAGGTCCTCCTCTGTCGTCATGTTCCAGGATCTGAACCCTCCCCACCCTACACCCCAGAGTCTTTAACCAAGACTGCGGTACACCAACGCCAGTCCAAGTTCTGTTTAGTGTTTTCCCTTCTGATTTTGTTTTTCAACTTCTGATAGATCTACTTCTATAAGGTCTTGTAGGGAAGGTAACTGTAGGGCCGTCATCATGGCACTCAGCCATCAGTGACTCCATCCCAAATATAATTTTCCTGTGTTACAGATATTAAGAGAGAGGGAGATGAGGTTGCTTAGAGAAGAAAGCTCATTTTGGGACCTGGGAGATAGCATGGTGGTTATGCAAAAGACTCCTATGTCTGAGATTCCAAGGCCCCAGGTTCAATTCCCAATACCACCATAAGCAAGAGCTGAGCAGTGCCCTGGTTTAAAAAAAAAAAAAAAAAGGAAGAAGTTCAATTGGTGAAAGCTTGTTAGAACTATGTGTACATTTGTAACTGGCAGGGAGCAGGAGGCACTGAGTTTAAAAGGACAGCATAGCAGCCCAGGTGGGCCCAAGTTGGGACCGAGAGTGTTTTACAGACACTTGTCAATGGGAAATGAGAATTTGTACCCATGTTTCAACAACTGTACTACAAACCACTAAGCCCCTAACAAAACAATAAAATGAATATTACTGTCTAACACTTTAGAGTTTACATGACACCCCCTGAAAATATGGCTGCTCTCAAAACTAGGGAAAGTGCTGAGGCCTTCAAGACTCTCGGGCCCTGACCCCCAGGTGACCTCTTTCCTGGAGAGGTACATTCGTGATAGGTACTCCACTCAGTTCTTGTCCCCACACCTTTGGTGAGATGATGGTCAGTTACACAGCAGGCTGCTACGACCTTCTCAGTAGCAAAGATGAGGGGAGAGGCAGGCAAGTCTTTTGTTTTATAAATAAGTAAATAAATAAAGCTTATTAGCATGATACACAGAGAGAGAACTAGAACATCACTCTGGCATATGTGATGCCAGGGATGGAACTCTGGACCAGGGATGGAACTCTGTGCTTGAAAGTTTTATCCACTGTGCCATCACCTGGGCTGCTATGCTGTCCTTTTAAACTCAGTGCCTCCTGCTCCCTGCCAGTTACAAATGTAGACATAGTTGCTGTAAACTGCTGGTGGAAAATGAGCTTCATATCAGATAATGGTCCTGAGAATAGTCAGTTAAAAAGCCCGCAACTTTGGCATCTTATAGGGGTCTTGGTTTAATCAAGATTCAATTAGGGATGAAAAGCCATGTGGTGATTTGAACAAGGAAGCCTAAATGTAAATACAGGAAGCTGGACTAAGGAACTCAATGTGTGCAGCACAAGACTGAAGCCAAAGAAAACCTGCACTTAGGAGCTGACCAAGCGAGAGTCAGGGAGCAAAGCCCTTTCCTCCTACAGGTCTGTCTCTGCTGAAAAGCCTGGATCCCTGCAGGCAAAGGAGAAAGACCTCTGGCTCTCACAGAGCAGACAGCAACTCCACTGCAGCACCTAAAAGAGACTCTAGTAGTACTCTGCCAAAGAAATAAGTGGGCCTGTGGGGCCAGAAGGTTGCTTACCTGGTAGAGCGCATATATTCTCAGGCACAAGAACCTGGCCTTAAGTCCCCAACCACCACATGGGAACATCATGCATAAAGGAAACTTCATGAATGATGAACCAGTGCTGTGGTATCTCTCCTCTCTCACTGTCTCTCTCTCCCTCTTTGCCTCTCCCCCCCTCTCTGGAAAAGAGAAAAAAGAAGGAAAAAGAAGATCAAAATGGATCAAAGACCTGGATATTAGACAAGAAACTCTAAAATCCCAAACTTTGCCTCACTTAGGATGGGACTCGGAGGAGGGGGTCCTATGTCAGGGGTGAGAATGTTTTGCAGGCACTCATCACATGGAGCTAGGTATTAATAGCTATGCTATAAGCCATTAATACTACCCCCCCCCCCCACTTAAAATGGAAAAAGAAAGGAAGGAAGGAGGTGGGGGAAAGGGAAAGAAAGAGTTCAGAGTTCTGTGACCTTCCTAACTCTGACTGTGATCTCTACATCTACTGATCACACTTTAAGTCACTGGAGCTAAACCAAGTTCTTGTTTTTCTGTTTTCTTCTCACAAAACATTTTACAGCATCAAGAAGAGAACTGAGGGCCTAACATACCCATATTCCAGCCCCCCTTTTTTCTTTTTTTATTTTTCTGCAGGTGGCTATCTTTTTCTCCCCCATCTGTCTTCCCCTCCTCTCTCCATTTCTCTCTGTCCTATCCAACAATGAACAACATCAACAATGGCAATAATAATAACCACAACGAGGCTACAATAACAAGGGCAACAAAAGGGGGAAAAAATGGCCTTCAGGAGCGGTGGATTCATGGTGCAGGCACCGAGCCCAGCAATAACCCTGGAGGGAAAAAAAAAAAAACTTTATCAGTGATTTGATATTGATATAAAAACTTATATTAGGGGTATAATACCTTACCTTTACTACCATCAGAGTTCTGTGTCCCCATTTCCTTCACTGGAAACTGCAGTAGTTCTCCCAAGATTACAGATATAAGCTGACTATTATTTCTATAACTATCTGTCTATATTTATATATATTTGCCTACTTTTTCTGTGGTTATGCCTTCTCATCTTTTCTAAATCATACCTACAGCTCTTACTACTACCAAGAATGTCCTTTTTTCTTCATCTCTCTCTGAGTCCTGATGGTTTTTTTAGACCGATAGTCATCTTTCCCTAACATTTCTCCCCTTCAGGGAGTATGGACCAAAATTCTTTATGGGGTACAAAAGTGGGAGCTCTGGGTTCTATAATTGCTTCTTTGTTGGGCATGGACATTGGCAGGTCAATCAATACCCCCCAGCCTGTTTCTATCTTTCCCTAGTGGGGTAGGGCTCTGGAGAGGTGAGATTCTGAGATCATCTGTCCAGGGAAGTCACGATAGAATCATAGTAGCATCAGCAATTGGGTGGCTGAAAGGCAGTAAGATTTAAAACAAAACAAAATGTTTTATGAACAGGAACCATAAAGTAGGAATAGAGCAGATGGGCATAGGGAATTTAAGGTGGATAAAAGCTAAGAAGTCTATTTTAGGTATGTTCCTAGGGCTCCATGACTGATGATTTTTGCTGGAGCTTGACAGCCAACCTGCACGTGGATTAAAAATGTTGTCTGGGGATATGGTCTCAGAATTGAGAACAGGAACTAGAAGGCTGGATTAGGGCACAGAGTAGCTCTCAAACCTGAAGAAAATAAATAAATACAATTAATTATTTACCATGTTGATCTGACCCAGGGCCCATGTCTATTCATATCCAGCACAGGAGCCTGTGTAACCTCTGAGTCCCTGTCAGTCTGAGCTCACAGTCTATGGTCACATCTGGGAACATTCTAGGCTGCACTCATTTCAGGACCAGTCTTCCTCGAGTGGCAGAGTAGGCTGACCCAGCCTCCCTTTGGAGAATAGGGCAGTCCCTACCATTACTGCACTACAGTGAGGGCAAGGTCCTGGAGAGGCCCACAAGAGGGCTTATGATGATGTTCCTGATGGAGATAACCAGTGATGGTGGTGGAGAGGGAGGAATTTATTAGAAGTCTAGGCCCATTAAACCTGGCTCAATTTTTAAAAAATTCTGTATATTTAGGAAGGCGGGGGAGGGAGGAACACTAAAGCCCTACTCTACCTTTCGTGGAGTTGTTTTTGATGCTGTGCATGGTGCTCCCAAGTGATCCTAAGTGTCCAACTCAGGACCTCACACATAATGGCATGCATTTTACCCACTGAGGGATCTCCTGACCCCTACTTTATTAAAAAACAAACAAAACCCTCTTAAATTAATGAAAGAGAGGGGCTTTTTCATTTAGCAAAAATACCCCCCCCATTCCTTGTCCTTGTAAAATGTTTTCTAGCATTATTTAGTGCATGTTTTATATAAAAGGATAACTGGTAATGAAAGATCTATCAATTTAAAATTTAAAGGTTTACATCTCACTTGAGGAAAAAGAATTGCTTTCTGGCCTTTCATACTCTGTCTCTCTGTCTCTCTCTCTCTTTCTCTCTCTCTCCTCCTCCATCCCTCCCTCCCTCAGGAAAATAGAACACATGTTATACTTAGTCACAAAATAAAAAACTCCCACTGACTTCCTTTACTGATATAGCCCTGAAGGTCAGTGTCCAGCAATATATCCCTGACTGAGTCATAACTAAAATAAGACTGCAAGTTAGAGCCAGAAAGTTTGGTGTTGATGGCTACCACAGCCATATAAGGAGCTCATGAGCACATGATATAGACCTCTCTGTTAAACTGGGTTTTCTCTTAATGCAGTCAGCTAAAAATACTACTATTCTGAACCTCTATTGCAGGACTTTCTCAAATATATTTTGGTCAGAACAGTGTGTGTATTTTGTTATGTACAGTATATATTGTTATATGTATCATGTATGCATGTGTTATACATATTATATGTATATAGCAATTAAATGCATATATTTACAAGTGTGCTGGGGAATGAGCTTTGTTCATGTGTAATGCCACTAACTGGTTCCCCCAGCCAGCTTTTATTCTATGTTGTTTTCAGAGAGGGGGAAAGACAGAACAAGAGGGAGAAGCTGGGGAGTGGCACAGCCAGTTGAACGCACAGGTTTACCATACTTAAAATTCTGGGTCCCAGGGGCCTGGTTGTGGTGCACCTGGTTGAGTGCACATTGTTACAACGTGCAAGAACGTGGCTTCAAGCCCCCAGTCCGCACCTGCAGGGTCAAAATTTCACAAGTGGTGAAGCAGTGCTGAAGGTGTCTCTCTGTCTCTCTCTATCTCTCCCTTTCAGTTTCTGGCTGTCTAGCCAATAATTAAATAAAGATAAAAAAATTTTAAATAGGGACTTCCAGAGGCAGGACCATGGAGCAGCTGTGTTTTTCTCCTCTCCTCTCCTGGGTTAACTAGGAATACCAAAGGAGATCATCTGGGACCTCAACAAAGCAGGACTAGAACGACTTGAGGAATCCACCAAATCACCAGTGTGCGGAATTAAGCTAAGAAGCCCTCAGGCTCCCATAGCCTACAGGAAAGAAAAAGAACAAAAGAGGCTTTTAAGCCACTGTGCTTCAACTCAGGAATTAAAATAATATCGAAACAACTGTCAATTTCCACAACTGTGAACCCTTTAAGTACCGTAGACAAAAGTCAGTCCAGGCAAGAGTGATCAGTAATTTGAAAAGTACTGAGAGAGGGACCTCATAGCATACTATATAGAATGGGTAAACCAACAAGAAGAAATATTGGAGAAATGAACCAGGACAAGAGTCCAGCTAAAAGGCCCCCCCGACCAAAGGTTGAAGTACAAAATAATGAGGTCAACATCCAAACACTAGTTAAGGAAATATTCATGAGAGTGAGTAAAGAGTTTGAAAGAATTGTCATCGGAAATGCAGAAACTACAAATGAGACTCTGGAAGAAAACACTAATTATCTCAAGGTTATTAGAGAGCTGAAAACTGAAATAGCTGAGCTAAGAACACAACTAGCTGAACAAGAGAAAACAGTATCAGAACAGGGTAACAAAATAGATGAACACCAGAATGAACAGTAGAGGGGAGAGAGAATAGAATAAGGCGAAAGACAGAATTAGCAAGATTGAGGATGAATTAGAGACAACTAAAAAAGAAGTAAGAGATCTCAAACACAGACTCAAAGTGAAAGGATGGAAAACTATCATACAAGCCAATGGCCCACAAAAAAGGGTAGGAAGAGCTATTCTCATGCCTGTCAATGCCCATGTTCAGCAGGGAAGCAATTACAGAAGCCAGACCTTCAAACTTCTTCATCCCACAATGACCTGGGTCCATACTCCTAGAGGGTTAAGGAATGGAAAGGCTATCGGGAGGGGATGGGATGCAGAGTTCTGTTGCTGGGAATTGTGTGAAGTTGTACCCCTCTTATTCTATGGTTTAGTCAATGTTTCCTTTTTATAAGTAAAAAATTAAAGAAAAATGTAAAAAAAAAAAAAGAAGAAGAAACTATGTGTGTGGGTCACAATGCAAATAATAGTAAGAAATTAAATAGTGAGGGAATTGGTACAAAGACATTTTTCCAATGAAGAAGTTAAAAATTCTGAGAAGAGGGTCAAGCAGTGGCGCACCTGGTTAAGCACACATATTATAGTGCAAAAAGACCTGGGTTCAAGCCCCTGGTCCCCACCTGCAGGAGAAAAGCCTCACAACTGGAGAAGCAGGGCTGCAGTTTTCTCTCTTTCCCTATCTCTCCCTCCCTTCTCATTTTTCTCTCTGTCTCTATCAAATAATAAGTAAAATTCAGAGGAAATTTGCCTAAGAATTTTAGTTTCTTTTTTTCTTCTTTTTTTCCGTTGACTAGCTTCTCTGCTTATTTGAGCAAATAAGGGGATACAGTGAGAGGGAATCTGAAAACATGCTTGTGAATTTCAAGCTGAAATGACATTTCTGTTATGTGCTTTCACTGAGGATGTCTGAGAATCTTGCTGTAATACACCTGTTAGTCTCTCTGTTTCTGAGAAAGATTTTGCCTAGTCTTGCTGTCCAGTGAGCTTTCAAAATGGGACAGTTAGATAATTGCATACTGGGAGGGTGTTTGATATAATGATTCCCTTGATTTATTTCTTAATTAATTAACTTTCCCACCAGGATTATCACTGGGGCTCACTATTAATCCACTCTAGGTGGCCACTTGTCCCCCCCACCCCATTTTATTTGATAGGATAGAGAAATTGAGAGAGGAAAGGGAGAGAAAGAGAGACACCAGACTTGCTTCACCATTTGTGAAGTTTCCCCTCTGCAGGTGGGGTCTGGGGGCTCAAACCTGTGTCTTTGTGTGCATTCAACTGGGTGCACTACCACCTGGCTTCAGATTTATTTATTTATTTATTTATTTTAGATGGAGTGAGGGGAAAAAATCATTATAAGTGACCCACATGTGTAAATCTATGGAGTGAGGTAAAAATATTTAGTAGCACTGCCTTTTTGGGTCCCATGTTTTGGAATCACTCGATCAAAATGTCCATTTTGGTTTTTAAAAACTGTGGGTAAAATCGGTCATGATGCACATGATTCGATCAATGGAATTTGAGATTCTAGCCTCTAATTACAATTACATGAAAAAACTGCTCTTTTACTTTACTGACCTTGTTCCTGATTATATCCAGGCTGAGTGTCTGTGAGCTCCTGGAAATAGCTACAATGTTTTGCATATCTCTAAATAGTTTGTTTATCTTTGGCTATGTAGTATATGAGGGGTGGAATTTGTTTTGGCAGAATCTGTGAAATTAGCTGGACTGATGGTCTGATGTCCTGCACAGTTCTTTGGGGGATGTGAGAGGGTCAGCTTAGCATCAGACTAGCTGTTCCTTATACTTTTCTAGAGTTCCAGGTCCTCCCTACTACTGTCTCGTGTTCGTGACCTCATAAAGACACTCGAAATGCTAACTACAGGGGGCAGGGGTCATTGGGAGGTACTTAGGGATTTAGTGACAAAGTCTAAATTTGGTGATTTGCAGGGAAATCCCTCACCCCTCCAGCACACAGTGAGAGGTTGCTGGCTCAGAACTAGAAAGAGGATAAGGAAGTCTTTATCACTACCCAAAAGGTGGTATAGTGGAGAAAGCATTGAGCTCTGAAGCATGAGGACGTGAGTTCGTTCCCTGGTGCCACGTGTCTCAGAGTGATGCTCTGTTTCCCTTTTTCCCTTGTTGGAAAGTAAATAGCACATACTAGCACTTTTGTCTGAGTTTCCAGTCTCTAGGATCATGAGAAATAAATTTCTGTTATTTATAAGTCACCCAGATATGCTGATTCCTCTTCAGATTACATAAATCTTTCATATTTCACCCTCTTTTTTTGGTGTGTGTTTGTCATCTTCTAGACTGAATTGTTTAGATAGAGGTGGAGGGGAGATACCATAGCACCGAAGCTTCTTTCAGTATTGGGAGCTGGACTTCAACCTGAGCCACATGCATGACAAAGCAGAATCTTTCACCTTCCATAAGTAACTGAGTCTGTGTTATTTTGTGACAGCAGCCCTTACAGACTCAGACACTGCACAGTAGACCAGTAAGTGGCAGGACTAGGTACACAGTGGATGATCAAAGAATGTTGACTTCATGAAATATACATTTCTTTGTATTCTTTTTTTATTTCTTTTTATTTTTATTTACTTATTTTTGCCTCCAGGGTTATTGCTGGAGCTTGATGCCTACACTACGATTCCTACACTGCTCCTGGAGACCACTTTTTAATTTATTTTTGTTGCCATTATTGTCATTGCTGTTATTATTGTTGCTGCCACTGTTGTTGTTGTTATTGGATAAGACAGATAAATTGAGAGAGGAGGGGAAGACAGAGAGGGAAAGAGAAATATAGACACCTACAGACCTGCTTCATCGCTTGTGAAGAGACTCCCCTACAGGTGGGGAGCTGGGGACTTGAGCTAGAGTCCATATGATGATGGTCCTTAGACTTCACACCATGTGTGCTTAACCCACTGTGTTACCACCCAGCCCCCTCCCTGGATTCTTTTAAGGGATGAAGGAGGGTCAGACCTATTCTGTGAAAACTTTCAGAGACCCACCTGAGCCACCATGATGAAGAAAGCCATGAGGTACTCATGGGCCAAATTATCAGCAAAATCACCCAGCCAAGCAAAACTAGCTTCAAAAAACATGTCTCCTACCCTACTTTAAGGCCTGTTCTGATGCCACTGTCATTGCAGTAGCAATTTCAGTCAAGGAGGTTCATGTAGATATTTCTCATATGGCTACAGTCACTGTCTAAAAAGACTGTCTGCATTTCTCAGGAATGACTTATGAAGTACCAGAAATAGGTCAAGAGGAGCAAAATGGCTGGATATAAATATTGAGCAGTGCTGTTTATTTGGCCTCGGTTTAACCTCTTGTCTCTTGAAAAAAATTAAAAAAAACATCTACACACATTTCTTAAGTTCTGCTCTGTGGATGGTATTGGGACCTAAGAAGTGAGTGGTTGGCCAGCTGACTTGCCCATACATAGTGATCTTTTTGGGCAAGTAATGCCACCTGTGCTTTCAGTGAACACTTGGTTTCTGGTCCTTACTTAGCATTGACTACTGAAGTAGAAATCTGTTTCATTCATTCATTCATTCATTCATTCATTCATTCATTCATTCATTCATTCATTCATTCTTGCATTACTGTGTACTCCAATGATGGAAGAAACTGTGTATCCTCATATGCTGCTACCCAGCTACCCCATGTATCTATAAGAATTGAAGCTGTCCTGAGAGTTGGGCGGTAGCGCAGCGGGTTAAGCACATGTGACACAAAGCATAAGGACCTGCATAAGGATCTCGGTTCAGGCCCCCGGCTCCCACCTACAGGGGAGTCGCTTCACAGACGGTGAAGCAGGTCTGCAGGTGTCTGTCTTTCTCTCCCCCTCTCTGTCTTCTCCTCCTCTCTCTTTCTCTCTATCCTATCCAACAATAACAATCAATAACAACAATAATAGTAACTACAACAATAAAACAACAAGGGCAACAAAAGGGAATAAATATATATTTAAAAAGAATGGGAGCTGTCATGCCTTTTTTGTTTGATATCTGCTTTAAAAAATATTATTTATTTATTTATTTATTTATTTATTTGCTAGAGAAAGCCAGAAATCGAGAAGGAAGGCAGTGATAGAGAGACAGAGAAACATCTGCAGCCCTGCTAGAATGATATGAGCAGTTACCTTGTGCAAGAGGACCCAGGTTCAGTTCCCAGACCACTACATGGGAGCACCTGCAGGGAGGAAGCTTCACAAGCAGTGGAGCAGTGCTGTCTCTCTCCCTCTCTCTCTCCCTCTCTAATTCTCCCTGTCTTTTACCCTCTATCAAAGAAAAAAAAAAGAATAGAAAAAAATGACTACTGGGAACAGTGGCATCATACAGGTATTAAGCCCCAACAATAACCCTGGTGGAGGAAAAGGAGGAGAAAAAGAAGCTATAGCCCTTTAATAGGAAAGTTGCTGCAGGAAGAGCAGCCCGTGAGATGGCACTAGCTTCTAAGATACTTACACTCACAGCTACAGTGGGAGGTCTGGCCAAGCTTCCCTGGCTCACTTAGGACCATGATTTTATTAGTTCCTCTATAGTTTCAGTAGAAGTAGCACTTGTAAGAGAGTGTCTGTTAGAATCCATTGTTGGGGGTCTTTTGTTCCTAGAGACAACCTGATGAAAAAGGTAGCTGTGTGATAGGAGATGATCTGACTTCATGCCTCAGTTTTCCCCTCCTTCCCACCATTCCTTCCTCCCACCCTGCCTTCCTCCCTCCCTTCCTTCCTCTCTTTCTCTTTTGTTTGTTTTTCTTTTGCCTCCTGGGTTTTTGCTGGAGCTCCCTACCCGCATAATTCCACCACCACTCCTGGCAGATGTACATAGAGGGTGAACGAGAGAAAGAGTAAAGAAGAGACAGCACAGCACTGCTTCACCACTTGTGAAGCATCTGCTGTACAGGTGCTCCTGTGTGGTGGCCAGGGGCTTAAACCCAGATCCTAGCGCATAGGAAAGTGTGTTTCACTAGGTGAGCTATCTCCATATTTTCTTCATTAGAACCTCAGCTTCCCTTATCCCCCCAGTTCAGTACCTAGTTAGGGTACTCCTTAGTGCTGAAAAAGAAAGCTAAGGAAGAAAGAATAATGGGAAAATTATAAACAAAAAGAGCCATATCTGCCTTTGCATTCATATGAATGATGTAACATTAACTTAAAATTTAAACATATTTTCATGATATATGGTCACTTGTTTCTAAGACCTACTTATACCCATATGACATGTTAAGGATAAATTAATGGGGCCAGGTGGTGGTGCACCTGGTTAAGTGCACATGTTACAGTGTGCAGGGACCCAGATTCGAGCCCCTGGTCCCCACTTGCAGGGAGGAAGCTTTGCGAGTGGTGAAGCAGGGCTGCAGGTGACTCAGTCTCTCTCCCTATTATCCACTTGCCTCTCAATTTCTGGCTATTTCTATCCAATAAATAAAGACAATAAAAATTTTAAAAGATTAGTTAATGGGAGAGGGAGCATGAGAGAACTAAAAGAATCATTCTGGCACTCAAAATGCTAGAAATCAAAATTCAGGACTCCATGGGCAGCACATTGAGTGCCGGACAAGGCGGTGGTGGAGCAGAACAAGATGATCCATCGTAATTTGTGGGAGGACAGGGAGAAAACCACCAAAGAAGTAAAGCTGCTGCTCCTCGGTGTGGGAGAATCTGCTAAAGGCATCATTATGAAACAGATGACAGTCATGAGGCTGGCTTTTCAGAGGAAGAGTGTAAGCAGCAGAAAGTGGTTGTTGGGGGCAGGGTGGTAGCACAGAGGGCTAAATGCACATGGCGTGAAGTACAAGGACCGCCGTAAGGATCCCGATTCAAGCCCCCCGGCTCCCCACCTGCAGGGGGGGTCACTTCACAAGTGGTGAAGCAGGTCTGCAGGTGTTTATCTTTCCTCCTCTCTGTCTTCCTCTCCTCTCTCCATTTCTCTCTGTCCTATCCAACAACAATGACATTAATAACAGTAATAATAATAATCACAACAACGATAAAACAACAAGGGCAACAAAAGGGGGAAAAATAGCCTCCAGGAACAGTGTGGATTCATAGTGCAGGCACCAAGCCCCAGCAATAACCCGGAGGCAAAAAAAAAAAAGTGGTTGTCTACAGAAGTTCTGTCCATCATTGCAATCCTACGAGCCAGGGGATGACCGAAAATTGAATGTGGGGAAGCTGAAACCATTGCATCTGGGGAATTTTTAAAATTTATTTCCCCTTTTGTTGCCCCTGTTGTTTTTCATTGTTGTTGTAGTTGTTGTTGTTGTTACTGATGTCGTTGTTGTTGGATAGGACAGAGAGAAATGGAGAGAGGAGGAGAAGACAGAGAGGGGAAGAGAAAGATAGACACCTGCAGACCTGCTTCACCGCTTGTGAAGCGACTCGCTCCCCCGCAGGTAGGGAGCCAGGGGCTGGAACCGGGATCCTTATGCCAGTCCTTGTGCTTTGTGCCACTTGCGCTTAACCCACTGTGCTATTGCCTGACTCCCGGAATTTTTTTTTTCTTCACTTTGTTGTGTGTACAGATTTTAATCTGTTACAGTTGACAGCAGTATTAAAAATGGTGATTGGAGAGTCCCAAATTTGCTCCTATTTGTAACTAGTCCTTTCTGGAAAAAGTTCCTTCTGTTCCCTTTTTGCCCCACTGAGTATACTCTGGACTTTGTCTGAGAATGGGTTCAGGGAGAAGAATGTCCTGAAAGTCTAATCCTTTGGTGTAATAGTAATTGTCAAAACGTGGCCTGATTGAGGTCTTTTGTCATCTCTGTGTAAGTGATATGCAGTTACAACCTATTTTCCAGATTTATATTTGGGGGCACTACTTTCGTTGTAAGGAGAGCTTTATTTACCTCAGCCTTCAGGCCCTTCTGTATCTTGTACAGTAAATGTCATTAAATACAGCAGTCCATTGGGAGAAAGCAAATAAAGAGAATATGCATTTTGAGCTTTCCTAATCAGTGTTTGAGCAGTGCCTTTTGGGGTCCAGTCCTCTTGGATTAGATTCTGTTTCATCTTTAAATGTGTATGACCTTTCAATACTTAAAATCAAACAAACAAAAAAGTCATCAAAAATGGTTAAGAAAGAAGGCCAAGGAGTTCAGTGCCTTTATTGGTAGTTTCTTTTTACCTTATTCTTACTAGAAAAGTATCTGTAGTTGTATAACTGTATTATATAACTTTTTTTTTTTAGGTTTGAAAAAACTTGATCTAGAAAGAAAGGAAATTAGGGGGGGCAGGCAGTAGTACACCAGGTTAAGTGCACATAGTATGAAGGACAAGGACCCATTCAGGGATCCCGGTTCAAGCCTCTGGCTCCCCTACCTGCAGGAGGTTCGCTTCACAAGTGGTGAAGCAGGTCTGCGGGTATCTGTCTGTCTCTCTCCTTCTGGATTTGCCCCATCTCTCTCAATTTCTCTCTGCCCTCTCCAATAAAGTGAAAGGAAAAAAAGTAAATTACTTTCTCCAGTTGGTGATTGACTGTGTCCACAATGTGACTACAATTGATAGCTCTTACTCAGATTGAATGTCTTTTCCTTGCATTCTGTTGTAATTTAGGACCATGTGGTCATGAATGAGCAAGAATGAGAACAGGTAGAATGTTTTACCTTTAGATTTTCTCTAGTCTGGGCTAATGGGATTGAATTAATGATAAATAACAAATAATCCAGTTTTGTTTTTTTTTTACTTTTCTGTACTTTTACTTGAATATGTTTACCTGATATTTTCACTGTTTTTAGCTTTCTGTTCATGAAAAATAGTAATTCTCAACTTTTTTGCCTCTACACCATTTACATTTGTTCTATTAGTTATTTGAAAATTAACCCAACCCCCTGCTCCACTCCCCATGTAAATAACTTATCTTAAGAAGACAGACACAGTTTAAGTCATTGGTTTGTAAATATGCCATAAGCTATACTCACCCAGGTGCATTTTAGAAATTAACTTTTTGCAGGTAGATTAGAATGCTGTAATTTTTTTAAAGAAATATCTATTCCCTTTTGTTGCCTTGTTTTATTGTTGTAGTTACTATTGTCATCGTTGTTGGATATGACAGGGAGAAATAGAGAGTGGAGGGGAAGACAGAGCAAGGGAGAGAAAGATAGACTCTTGCAGACCTGCCTCACCACCTGTGAAGCAACTCCCCTGCATGTGGGGAGCCAGGGGCTAGAACCGGGATCCTTACGCTGGTCCTTGCGCTTTGTGCCGCGTGCGTTTAACCCACTGTGCTACCGCCCGACTCCCAGAATGCTATAATTTTAGAAAGGTGTTTTTGACCAGATTTGTAAATCACTAATTTGTATTTTGAAATAAAACATTTTTTCTTATTAAAAAAAAAAAGAATAGTTTCTATGGAGTAAATAAGATAATTGGTTCTATTTTTAGATCTCCTGCTGACTCAGAGTACTTGGCAGGCTAATAGCTGATTACTCTTTCATTATTTTCATGGTCTATTAGACCTAGTAGCTGGGATACTAACTAACCCGAGTTCATCCATTCAACATGTAATTGCTGCCCACCTGCTGAGTGATGCATGCCAGTCAGAAGACTAGGTATGGTTGTGAGCAAGGCAGTGCTCCTTTTTGGCC
The DNA here is from genome assembly GCF_950295315.1 of Erinaceus europaeus. Lineage (NCBI taxonomy): Eukaryota > Metazoa > Chordata > Mammalia > Eulipotyphla > Erinaceidae > Erinaceus > Erinaceus europaeus. The sequence goes on along the minus strand of NC_080164.1, from coordinate 81,469,043 downwards.
TTTGAAATGAAGCTAAAAGAAGTATGGAGTATATTGGGTTGTTGGAAAAGTCTTGTGAAGCAAACCCCTTGCAGGCGGGGAGCCAGGGACTCGAACTAGGATCCTTGCGTGGTTCCTTGTGCTTTGTACTACGTGCACTTAACCCGGTGTGCCACCACCTAGACCCCATGATGTAGTCTTCTATGCAAAAATGTGTCATAACTTTTTTGACAATCCAATATACTTACTCTATGAAGTACTACACTACAATCAACAAAGATGATGTTGTGTCCTCTGGGACAAAATGGATGGAATTAGAGGAGATTTTGCTTAGTAAAATAAAATGGACTGCTTACCTAGTACAGTGCAGCAGAGGTTCAGGTTCAAACTCCAGTTCTACCAGAAGCCAGAGGTACGTCCCTCTGGTGGAACCAAAAAAAAAATACTTTGGGGGCCTGGCAGTAGTGCACCCGGCTAAATGCACATAGTACTAAGAGCAAGGATCCTGATTTGAACCATTCCCCACCTGCACAGGGGGCATTTCACAAGCTTTAATCTGGTCTACAAGTCCCTCTCCTTCTCCCTCTCCCTCTCCCTCTCCCTCTCCCTCTCCATCTCCCCATCTCTCTAAATTTCTTTCTGTCCTACCCAATAAAATGGTGGTGGGGGGGAAGCTGCCAGGAGCAGTGGATTCAACAGTACTGGCACTGAGCCCCAGTGATAAACCTGGAGACCAAAAAAAAAAAAAAAAACACCTCTCACATTGTATTAAGCTTAGTAAAATAAGTAAGGAGGTGAAAGACAACTAGCAGGGGTCCAGGAGGTAGTGCAGCGGGTTAAGTGCACATGGTGCGAAGCGCAAAATCGGGCCTGATGACCACGGTTCAAGTCCCCGGCTCCCCACCTGCAGGGGGGTCACTTCACAAGCAGTGAAACAGGTCTGAGGTATCTATCTTTCTCTCTACCTCTCTGTCTTCCCCCTCCTCTCTAGATTTCTCTCTGTCCTATCCAACAACAACAGCAATGGCAACAATAACAATAACAACAACAACAAGGGTAGCAACAAGGGCAACAAAAAGTGGGAAAAATGGCCTCCAGTAGCAGTGGATTCAAAGTGCAGGCACTGAGCCACAGCAATAACCCTGGAAGCAAAATAAATAAAATAAAATAAATTAAAATAAAGCAAGACAACTACCAAATGTTTTCATTCATAGAAGACTAAAACATATGTGCTTGCAAAAATAAAAGCAAACAAAGAATCTAGAAGTAAACAAACTCTAAAATTTATTTTGTGAGAACTATGGTAGTTATCTTGGGGCCCAGGGCACAGAACTTTGGTGGTCTTTGCCATATAGAACTATACCCCATAGCCTTGTAAACCACTTTTAATCACAATTGGGAAAAGTGGACTAGGGAAAGAAACATGTTTTTTTTTTTGTTAAGAAAAAAAAAACACCTTTTGTTTCAGGTAGGCAGGTTTTGGAGAGATCCATCCCTTGAGTTCCTGGCTGGCACAGTGAGAAATTTAGGGTTCAAAGTAGGAAGACTAGACCTCATTTCCTACTTCTAAATCCTTTTGTACTTAAGCATTTGCTCACCAAGCACCTAACAGTCTAGGTTCTAAGATCAGACTGCCTAGGTTTTCCTGTTTGTTTGTTCATTTATTTCTCAGACAACTTCAGTTTAAATCTTGAATATATCACCCAGTCCTTAGTTACTCAACTATTCTGTGCCTCAGTTCTCACTTCTGTAAACACTATGCTGAGGTGTCGTTATTTCTAGTTATTATTTGGGAGTCTCATACATTTTGTCTATTGGTCAGTGATTTAGTGGCGTTCCTACCTCTCACATGGCCTATTCTTTTCTGCTTATTCTCTAAATTTCCTTTTTCAAATGACCTTTGGTGATTTCCATTCTTAAGTAACTTTTGTATCTTGAGGGCTGAGGATTTTGAAAGATGCTAATTATTTTGTTGTTTATGGTACTACATACTCATTTTCTTTCAGTGATGACACTATTTAAGAATGGTAGTGGTATGGATTGAGTCTAACAAGAGTGCCAGTTATGTGCCAATAGTGCTTAATTATGATAAAGACCAAGAGCAGCCTAAGAAGCGGTGCAGTGGTTAGAGCATTGGACATAAAAGCATGAGGTCCTGAGTTTGATCCCTGGCATCATGTGGTTCTCTCTATATGTTCTCCTCTCATGTTAAAGAACAAATAAGGATCTTTAAACGATATAAAAGGAACAAAAATCACTGCCTCTTCTATGTTGCAGGATTAGCAAGGAGATAGAAAGAATTCAAGGGGGAGTCAGGCTGAAGCGCAGCGGGTTAAGCGCAGGTGGCGCTAAGCACAAGGACCCGCATAAGGATCCTGGTTCAAGCCCTGGCTCCCTACCTGCAGGGGTGTCGCTTCACAAGCGGTGAAACAGGTCTGCAGGTGTCTATCTTTCTCTCCCTCTCTCTGTCTTCCCCCTCTCCTCTCCATTTCTCTCTGTCCTATCCAACAACAATGACAACAATAATAACTACAACAATAAAACAACAAGGGCAACAAAAGGGAATAAATAAATATAAATAAATATAAAAAATATTAAAAAAAGAAAGAAAGAATTCAAGGGCTGGGTGGTGGCACACCTGGTTGTGCACACCTGTTACAAGGTTGAGCAAGGACCCAGGTTCAAACCCCCAGCCACCACCTGCAAGGGGAAAACTTTGCAAGTGATGAAGCAGTGCTGCAGGTATCTCTCTGTCTCTGTGTCTCTCAATCACCCACTTCCCTCTTGATTTCTGGCTGTCTCAAGCTGCTAAATAAAAAAAGAATAAAAAATATATAAAAAGAATTCTCATGTTTTCTCTGGGGCCCATCTTCTGAACATATAATTAAACTCTTAGTATGTGCTAAGTGCTAGGACATGAAAGTCAACACTGAACTTGAGAAACACAAACTCCTGTAGGAGGAAGGCATAGGATGAGTGGGTTGACACACCTCAGCATTTAGATGTTTCTCAGGGGCAGGATGTTGATTCATTTGGTAGATGAACATGCTGTCATGCTTAAGGATCTGGGTTCAAACCACCAGTCCTCATTTGCAGAGGGGAAGCTTCACTAGTGGTAGAGCAGTGCTGAAAGTGTCTTTCTCTCCCCCCCCTTTTTTCCTTGCACATTGTAACATGTGCACTCAACCAGGTACGCCACCACCTGGCCCCATAAATATTTTTAAATTTATTTTATTATATTTATTTTACTTATTGGATAGAGACAGCCAGAAATCTTGAGGGAAGGGGGTGACAGAGAGGGAGAGATAGAGAGACACCTGCAACACTGCTTCACCACTCGCAAAGCTTTCCCCCTGAAGGTGGACTGGGGGCTCGAACCCAGGTCCTTGCACACTATAATCTTTTATTTCTCTTTTTTAACTTACTTCATTTGTTTGTTCATTTAATGGATAGAGACAGAAATTGAGAGAGAAGGGGGAAGATAGTGAAATAGAGGTGGGGACTGGGTGCTTGAACATGGATCCTTGCACACTAACTTGTACTCAACCAAGTATACCACCACCTACCTGGCCCCTGTGCAGTGCCTCTCCATCTCTCTGTCTCTCCCTTTCTCTGTCTCTCATCCTCTCTAAATGGGGGTGGTGCTGAAAGTGGTGTAAATTGCTCAGGCACTGAGCCCTAGGGATAACTCTGGTAGCAAAAAGTAAAATAAGGCGCTTCTCAGCGTGTGCCAGCAATATGTCAGAACACAATTCCTGGGGTGTCTCCCATAAGCTTTCCGAGAGATGCAGTGTCAGCCAGAGCTAGGAGTGCAGCATTAGAAAGCCCAGGGCACATGGACATGTCTGTCTGGAAGGGAGACCTACCTACCACACAGCCTTGTATAGACTCAGTGCACTGGGAGGTCTGTAGTGGCCAAGACTGGATGGGTTACTATTTCCGAAAAGGTTTTCTAGAGCTCCCACAAGGCCACAGTCAATCAGCACTGCTGCTGCCTGAGCTCTTAATGTGAAGGGGCAGGAGCGACCCTGGCAGGCTTGGGGACAGTGGGAGTGCCCCAGGCGGGGGAAGCGGGGGAGGAGTAGATATTGTTTCTCCCTCTTCTCCCTGCCAGTCGCTCTTCTCTGACTCAGAGCACACAACAGCCCCCCCCCCCCAATGGCGTTCCCTAGCGGGGTGCATCCCTGGGTTATCCCAGAGAATGAAGAACTCTCCCAGTCACCCCTTAACGGGGTCTACCCTGAGAATGGCAGTGAAGACGAGAGGGCGGTGTCCAAGCTGCAGCGCAGGCACAGTGACGTCAAAGTCTACAAGGAGTTCTGTGACTTCTATGCGAAATTGTAAGTGCCTCTGCTCCTTAAAGTTCCTCTCATCCAGAGCTGGCCTGTGGGGCTGTCAGCTCACAAGCCTCTAGGGAGCTTCTTTCCTTAACTGGAGTTCTCCAGGGCCATGGGGCTCTAAAGGCTGCTTTTGATGAAGCCTTGTTCTCAAGGACAGTTAAGCAGATTGTCCCCACACATAACAGTTGTCCTCCGGAGGAAAAAACGCAGAAGTGAGGGAAATGCTGCTTTTAAATTAAGAGCAGTACCACCTTTGTCATCAGGAGATTCCTAACGACAGTGCGTTTTCATTGCGTTGTCCAACAGGGAAGCTTGGGGTTTTCCTTATCAAGATTCATAACAGAAAAATGTTCTGTTGCACCAAAGCAGAGGAATCTTGGAAAGAGGGGGTGGGGGAGTGTAGAGAGGATCTTTGGGGTCCACAGCTTTGCATGATGATGGGAAAGGACCTAAGTTGGAGATGAGAGTGTTTGCAGAGTGGGGTTGGGGTGAGAAATTGTACCCATGTGTCAGCAACTGTACTAGAAACCATTACGACCCACTAAATGATTTGAAAAAAGAAAAATATATATTGCCCTCTTTCCCCATTACAATTATTGGTAGTCACTTTTTTGTTTTTGGATTGGACAGAGAGAAATGGAGAGAGGAAGGGAAGACAGAGGGGGAGAGAAAAATAGACTCCAGAAGACCTGCTTCACCGCTTGTGAAGCGACTCCCCTGCAGGTGGGGATCCGGGGACTTGAACCGGGATCCTTTCGCCGGTCCTTGTGCTTTGCACCATATGCGCTTAACCCGCTGAGCTACCGCCCGACCCCCGGTAATCACATTTTTTAATTATAATGATTCTTCTCTTTAAGGATACTCCCCTTTCTCCCCACAAATGAGGTATCCTTTAAAACAAACAACAACAATTTCTGCTATTAAACATCATACAGGTGAAGGATAGGTTGGGGGAAGCAGTGAAAACTTTATTAATAAATTACTGATATATTTAACTTTGCCACTGATTCTAAAAACTTAGTTGTTCGGAAAATAGTGTAAAGATTTACTCGGATAAGATCGTTGACCTCATTCAAATTTGTAAGCTTGGAATTATTGCATAACCTCAACTTGTTAAGTAAGAGTGAAGATTTTAACTGACCTAATACTTTATTCCCACTAATCCATTCTGTGAGGTATTATAACAGAAGTCATTATTTTCACAGCTCACCAAAAGTTGTTTCAGTAATCAGAGCACACCTCAAAGCTACATATTGTAAATCATTGTTGCCGCAGTTAAAAAAAAAAACTTCTTATAAAAATTGATTCTTGTTATATATACTGATCTGGATGAATGCTTAATATGCTTTCTGAATTTACACTTTTTAAAAATTTTGTTATTAGTGATTTAATAATGATTTATAAGATTGTGGTATAAGAGGGGTACAAATCCCACTACCAGAGTTCCATATCTCCTCCCCTCTGTTGGAAGTTTCCCTATTCTTTATCCCTCTGGGAGTATGGACCAAAGATCTTTATGGGGTGCAGAAGGTGGGAGGTCTGAGTGTTGACATACTTTGGTAAATGAGGAATTTGAATAAAAGAAAATTCAGGTTATCTGTGTGAAGTTGATTCATGGAAATAGATTAGTTAAATCAGTAGTGACTGAGCTGTAACAAAGTTTTTAAAATTATTTATTTATTTCAAATTTTTTATTTATAAAAAGGAAACATTGACTAAACCATAGGATAAGAAGGATACAGCTCTACACAGTTCCCACCACCAGAACTCTGTATTCCATCCCCTCCCCTGATAGCTTTCTTATTCTTTAGCCCTCTGGTAATATGGACACAAGGTCATTGTGGGATGCAGAAGGTTGACGGTCTGGCTTCTGTAATTGCTTTCCCGCTGAATGGACAGGTCAATCCATACTTCCAGCCTGTCTCTCTCTTTCCCTGGTTGGGGAGGGCTCTGGGGAAGCAGAGCTCCAGGACACATTGGTGGGGCTGTCTGTCCAGGGAAGTCTGGTGGGCATCATGCTAACATCTGGAACCTGGTGGTTGAAAAAGAAAGTTAGGGAGTCAGGCTGTAGCGCAGCGGGTTAAGCGCAGGTGGCGCAAAGCACAAGGACCGGCATAAGGATCCCGGTTCGAACCCCGGCTCCCCACCTGCAGGGGAGTCGCTTCACAGGCGGTGAAGCAGGTCTACAGGTGTCTTATCTTTCTCTCCTCCTCTCTGTCTTCCCCATCTCTCTCCATTTCTCTCTGTCCTATCCAACAACAACAACAACAATAATAACTACAATAATAAAACAACAAGGGCAACAAAAGGGAATAAATAAATAAAATAAATATTAAAAAAAAAAGTTAACATACAGAGCCAAACAAATTGTTGACCAATCATGGATCTAAAGGCTGGAATAGTGCAGATGAAGAGTTAGGGGGTTCTCCATTTTGTAGATAGCTAGTAAGCATATTTTAGTTATATTCCAAAGGGCCTGTGGCTATACTAGTTTGTTGTGGTGTTTTTTTTTCTTTTTCTTTTCCCCAAGCCTGAAATCTGAAATGCAGGTGGATCCAAGTTATTGTCTGGGGAGATGATGTCATGGCTGGAAAAAGGACCAGAAAGCTGGATCAGGGAAGAGAATAGCTCCCAAATATTGGAAAGGTGTATAAATATTGTTGACTGAAAACCCATCGATTTTATGTGATCTGGGGCCCATATTCAGCTTAGCAGCCTATGTGACCTCTGCATCCCTGTACAACTGAGCTTGCATTCTGTGGTCACAAATAGGAACATTCCATGCTGCCCCAATATCGACCCATCTTCCTCAGGTGTAGCCTAGAGTATGTTGTCCATCCTCCCTTTGGAGGATGGACAAGGTTCTCTACCATTGTTGATCCAAGTTGAAGGTAGGGTCCTATGGGGGCCCACAAGGGTGTCTATTGTGTTGTTCCTGATATAAATGACCGGTAACAATGGAGAGAGTGATTTATTTGAGGTCTAGGCCCATCATGTCTGTTTGGGAATCTCAGGACTCCCCGACTAGGGCCCCAACAAAGATTTTTATATCAGGGGTTGGGCGGTAATGCATTGGGTTAAGTGCATGTGGTGCAAAGCACAAGGACCGGTGGAAGGATCCCAGTTCAAGCCCCTGGCTCCCCACCTGCAGGGGAATCGCTAAGCAGTGAAGCAGCTTTCTTTGTCTTTCTCTCCCCTCTCTGTCTTCCCCTCCTCTCTCGATTTCTCTCTGTCCTATCTAACAACAATGATAGCAATAACAACAATAATAATAACAACAACGATAAGCAACAAGGGCAACAAAAGAGAAAAAAAAAAGCCTCCAGGAGCAGTGGATTCATGGCAGGCACCGAGCCCAGCAATAACCCTGGATGTGAAAAAAAAAAAAAGAGGAATTTATATCTATCATCTTCTCTAATATAAATATTTTTGTCATCAGCAAATTAATGAAAATTCTTTTTCTTTTTTAAAAATATTTATTCCCTTTTGTTGCCTTTGTTGTTTCATTGTTGTAGTTATTATTGTTGTTGTTATTGATGTCATCGTTGTTGGATAGGACAGAGAGAAATGGAGAGAGGAGGGGAAGACAGAGAAGGGGAGAGAAAGATAGACACCTGCAGACCTGCTTCACCGCCTGTGAAGCGACTCCCCTGCAGGTGGGGAGCCGGGGTTCGAACCGGGATCCTTATGCCGGTCCTTGTGCTTTGCGCCACCTGCGCTTAACCTGCTGCGCTACAGCCCAACTCCCTGAAAATTATTTTTCTAAAAAGTTAGCCAACAGAGGGGGTAGATAGCATCGTGGTGATGCGAAGAGACTCTCCTGCCTGAGGCTCTAGAGTCCCAGAATCAGTACCCCACACCATCATAAGCCTGAGCTGAGCAGTACTCTGGTAAAAAAAAAAAATAAATAAATAGGCCTCATGACTGTTAAGAGGTAGCTTCCATCCTAGTAGTACTGAGTAGAAACAGCCACTATGAAAAGAATATTTGGGTCACTGTAGGCTCTGTCCCACCAGATCCCACTCTGGTGAGCTTATAATAATGGGGTCTGAGGGGGTTGTATGTGTGTGGGACGGGGTAGGTGGTGACTGTGCATGTCTGCTCAGTTCCACTCTAACAAATAGTCTGTGGGGGAAAAAAAAAAAAAAAAAACCCATAGCTCCAAAAAGTCAGGAGAGGAAAGGGAAATGTGAACAGTTCAGTATATTAGTGAGATTTTTTTTTTGAAGGTTTCCTCTAATGTTCTGTCTCCTCTCTGCTTCTGCATATTATTAGGAGTGATATGTCTTCAAAAATGCTTGTTACATTATCTCTGGTTTATTTTTTTTGGGGGGAGTGTATGCTTGCCTTTATGATTTATCTACCTATTTTCTAACTTTTTCAGTGTTTGAATTTAAATATAAACAATCTAATGTAATGAATACAAAACTATACAAAAGTAGAATGTCCTTATTTAGTAATGTTTGCATAGGTTATTGGGGGGTCTTAGAATACTAATTTTTTCCGTACAGTAGATGAATGATACTGGCATTCCTAGATGCAAAAAAATAACCCACCAAATCCCTGATTAATAGGAAAGAGTCTACTTCTGGATAGACGGGAAATCTATATAAATAGGTCAGTGGTAAATGTTTTGATCTTAGGAACCATTTATACTCTTAAAAATTATCAAGGTGCACAAAGAGAATTTGCTCATTACTGTTTACTCTAGTTGAAAATAAAACAAAGCAACCTGGGATGTGGTGTAGGAAGTTGAGGGCAGGACTTACCTGCATGTGGCCCCAAGTTGGATCCATGGTACCACATATGCTAGAGTACTGCTTGGTTCACTCTGCATGTATCTTGCTAATATGTAGTTATTTTCATTAAATAGTTTTTAAAAGAAAAAATTGAGACAAATTAAATTTTTTTATTTAAAAAGAAAGTCAATACACACTGGTAGTAAATCTCCATCAGAGTAGCAGCTTCTAGAATAGTGACAGCCTGACAAAAGAGTGGCATTTAAAAAGAAAATCTTATTAAAATATCTGTCTGTTGCACCAAACTAAAAGACTCTGGGATGGGTCAGGGGAAGGTACAGGTCCTGGAAAAAGATGACAGAGGACCTAATGGGTATTGTATTGTTATGTGGAAAACTGAGAAATGTTAAGCATGTACGAACTATTGTATTTAATGTTGGCTGTAAAACATTAATCCCCTAATAAAGGGGAAAAAAATCTGTCTTAGTAAAAGGACAGTCTTCGAGCTCTGTTTCTTATAGCAAGTTGTGTTATTTATTGTATGTGAAGACAATACGACCTCCCACAGAAAAATAGAAGGAAAAAAAGAGTATTGGAACACATGACAGTGTACAGTGACATTTTGAAAACCACTGAACTAGGGGGACAAGAGATGGTGTACCCAGGAGAGTTCACAAGTTACCATACTCAAGGACCAAGGTTCAAGCCCTGAGCCCGACTTGCAGGTTAGAAGCTCCACAAGTGTCAGAAGTGTGTTGCAGGTGTATCTACTTCTCTCTGTCTCTCTCTGTCTTTCTCTGTCACTCACCTTTTATTAAAGTAAATAAATTAAAAAAAAAAAAAAGCCACCCAGAACAGTGGAGTCTTGCAGGCAGGCAACAGCCATAACCCTGTTTTACTAAGGAGGCAGTAAAACTAAAACTGATGTGGGACAAGTCAGTAGTTTGTAGAAAGGAGCCTCTTAACCCTCCTATATCACATGGTTATTCAGATGTTCAGGAGTAGTAACTTTATAAAGACGATTGACTTCAGATAGTTCATGTCTGCTACCATGGGACCAGATACACCACAGAGCACGTGCTCTCAATGGGCCTCTGAAAATAAATGTGCGAGAGACTACAGGGACCATTTGGCCACTGACCATTTGGCCCCAGGGAATCATCTTAATTTGAATGGCTTCAGACAAAATAGCCCTTTAGGCTGGGTGTCACATAAAGGCATTAAGAATGAAACGATTATCTGATTATATGCTTGTTTATGTTCCTTTTCTCCTTCCAGACTCCATAAATGGAATGATAAAGTTTAGTTTTGGGGGGGCCCAGGTGGTGGCACACCTGGTTGAGTGCACATGTTACAATGCACAAGGGACCAGGGGCTCAAACCTGGGTCCCCACCTGCAGGGGGGAAAACTTCACAAGTGGTGAAACAGGGCTGCAGGTATCTCTCTGTCTCCCTCTCTATCTCTCCCTTCCTTCTCAATTTCTGGCTGTCTATCCAGTAAACAAATAAAGATTCAAAAAAAATTAGCAAAAGAAAAGAAAAAGTATGGTTTTGTGATAATTTTGTGAATGCCTCCTGTGTGCTTCAAAGTCTTAGTAGAAGTACTAGGAAGGGCCACCTAGGAAGTGGCCCAATGGATAAAGAACTGGACTGTCAAGCATGAAGTCTCAAATTCAATCCCTGGCATCGTGTGTGCCACAGTGACACTCTGGTTTGTGTTTCCTTTCTTTCCCCTCCCCCGCCCCTCTCTCTCTCTGTCTCTGTCTCTGTCTCTTTCTCTGTTTCTTTCAATACTAAGTGCAAGGACCATCACAAGGATCCTGGTTTGAACCCCCAGCTCCCCTCCTGTAGGGGGTACAGTTCACAAGCTGTGAAGCAGGTCTGCAGGTGTCTCTTTTTCTGTCTGGTACTCCCTTCTCAATTTCTCCCTGCCCAGTCAAATAGAAACTAAAAATAAAAAAAAGGAAAAAATGGCCACTGGGAACCATAGATTTGTAGTACTGGCACTAAGCTCCAGCAATACCCCCCCCACACACACACACATACATACACACATACAAAAAAAAACTTGCTGGCAAGGGAGTTACCAAGTCTCTAGGCTTGTTAGTATTTCCTCAGCTGCCTGGTTGTACTTCTCTAATCTGTAAAATGAGGTGGTATCTCCATCAACGTTCTGTCAGGTGTCCGAAATTGATACTGTCATTAAAATAAAGATTGTGACTTTCTAAGTGTGGGCCCTGGGTTCAGACGCTGTATCTTCCATGAACTTTGTGACATGGCACTCTACCTCTCTGAGTCTCTGTGCTGTTGTATATAGAATGGCTTTTGTAAAGTTTCTGTGATTTTAGGGTATGTTTTTTCGATATTACTATTGAGACTCTGTCTTACCAATTAGACTATACAGCTGAGGAATTTTTGCTTGGTATTAAGAGTTGCATAAACAGTTACATTCAAAAGGATCTAACCAGCAGCCCAGGAGGTGGCACAGTGGATTAAGTGTTGGACTCTCAAGTATGAGATCCCAAGTTTGATCCCTGACATCACATGTGTCAAAGTGATAGCCTAGCTTCCTCTTCATTGTTTTTTTCCTCCTCATCCTTATCCTCCTCTACCTTCTCTCCCTCCCTAGTCCTCACTCTCATAAGTAAATCTCAAAAGAGAACATACAAGCAGGAACCCAGGCTTTCTCAATGGAATATGACTTTGGTCACATAGAATTCACTCCTCAGCTGCCTGTGTTGTTTGACCTTAGATCAGCCTGTGACCTGCTGTCTTCTATGTGTTACAGCAATATGGCCAATGCCCTGGCCAACGCCACCTGTGAGCGCTGCAAGGGAGGCTTCGCTCCTGCTGAGAAGATCGTCAACAGCAATGGAGAACTGTACCATGAGCAGTGTTTTGTGTGTGCACAGTGCTTCCAGCAGTTCCCAGAAGGCCTCTTCTATGAGGTGAGTCAGCCTGGACGTTTGCACAGACGCAGTGTTCCTGACCTGACCCTCCCAGCCCACGCCCTTCTTGTGTTGAGGCTTCCTTCTTCACCTAAAGCAGATTTGTCAGTGACCCAGAAGGGGGCTCAGTGAATGTAGTGAAGGACTCTCAAGCATGAGGTCTTGAGTTCAATCCTTAGTATCACATGACCAGAGTGATGGCCTGGTTCTCTCTCTCTTTCTCTCCCCACTCTCCTTCCTCTCTCCCTCCCTCTCCCCCCATAAATATCTGCAGCATTGTATGTACCAGAGTGATACTCTTAATTCTTTCTCTTTCTTTCCCATTAATAAATCAATCTCTAAAAATCTATTTTAAAGATTTATTTGTTCATGGAGAACCAGAGAGAGAACCAAAGCATCATGCTGCATATTTGGTTTCAGGAATCAAACTCGGAGTCTAAGGCTTTCCAACCTTGTACTCTACTGCTGCACCATCTGCTGAAAGAGGTTTTTGTTTTGTTTTGTTTTGTTTTGTTTGTTTGTGTGTGTGTGTGTTTTATGTGTCTTTGTTCTTGTTTAAGAATAAGACACCAGAACACTCCTGTCATATGCAGTACTGAAGCTAAAGCTCAGGGCCTCACACATGCAAGACTCTACAACTAAGACACCTCCTGGTCCTTCTCTTTAAATTTCAGTATCAAGGGTAAGATTGAAATGCCAGATACATATATTGACCTGAGGGGTTAATGACGGCTTGTGTAGAATGACCCCACCATTTGTACTGTTAATATGTTCATAGTTACTTCTTCTATGTGTTTCATTTTCATCTTCAAATACTTGCTTTTCTGGTGTAAACATGTTGTCCGTGCTCCGTTTATATTTATACTGACTGTGGCTCAACCACCTTTTTACAGTAAATGTTTGCATTGGGGATTTTTTTTTTTTTGCCTCCAGGGTTATTGCTGGGGCTCAATGCCTGCACCATGAATCCACTGCTCCTTGAGGCCATTATTTTCCTCTTTTGTTGCCCTTGTTGTTGTAGCCTTGTTGTGGTTATTATTGTTGTTGTTGATGTTGTTCATTGTTGGCTAGGACAGAGAGAAATGGAGAGAGGAGGGGAAGACAGAGAGGAGGAGAGAAAGATAGACATCTGCAGACCTGCTTCACCACCTGTGAAGTGACTCCCCTGCAGGTGGGGGGCTCAACCGGAATCCTTGCGCTGGTCCTTCCTTGTGCTTTGCACCATGTGCGCTTAACCCGCTGTGCTACCACCCGACCCCTAGGGAATTTTTTTATTATTATTATTTCTTTATTGGGGGGATTAATGGTTTACAGTCGACAGTGAAGTACAATTGTTTGTACCTGTGTAACATTTCCACATAACAATTCAACCCCCACTAGGTCCTCCTCTGCCATCATGTTCCAGGACCTGAACCCTCTCCCCCACTCCAAAGTCTTTTACTTTGGTGCAGTATACCAATTTATTGGGGGATTTGTCTAGGGAGACTGAAGCCATGCTGTTAAGATCAAAGTGCTGTCTGTGAAAGAGAAGGACTTGAGGGAGTTGAGCGATAGCGCAGCGGGTTAAGTGCACATGGCAGGAAGTGCAAGGGCTGGCTTAAGGATCCCTGTTTGAGCCCCTGGCTCCCCACCTGCAGGGGAGTCGCTTCACAGGCAGTGAAGCAGGTCTGCAGGTGTCTGTCTTTCTCTCCCTCTCTCTGTCTTTCTCACCTCTCTCCATTACTCTCTGTCATATCTAACAACGATGACATCAACAATAATAACTACACAACAATAAAAAAACAAAGGGAAACAAAAAGGGAAATAAATAACTGTAAGCAAAAAGAGAAAGCCTTGAGTTACTCCTTACCCATCTGTGTAAACTGTTATATGTATGTCTTTATATGATAGTATATGTACATGAAATTATGCTACAATCAAATTTGACTGCTCTTGGGTTTCTTCTTTTGCCTAGAATTTCTTTTAATTTATTTTTAAAATAATTTTTATGAGAAAGAGCAGAGGGAGAGAACTGCTGAGCTTTGGTAGCAAGTGGTACTGGGAGTTGAAGCTGGGACATCAGGGGCATATACACGCTGTCCTCTAACAGGTTAAGTTGTCTCCCCAGCCCTGCACAACACATTTACTAATGTAGGGACATTCACAAGCCATTCCTGAGGAAGGAAATGTAGTCTGAAAGTGCTTTAGTGAGTCAATTGTTTGCTGTTCACACACCATTTTCCCATAGAAACAGTGCCTCTGAGAGCAAAGTTCCCAGGCCAGGCTCCAGAAATTCTATGCAGGCTATGAACTGCCATGTGTATCACAACATCACCCTGGGACTCAGCCTCAAGAGTGATGAGGAGGGACACTACTTTAAGCTCCTCCCATGTCTATACGGGCAGTTTTTAAGCTTCTCCTGTGTTCTAGAAGCATATATTCCCTACAACATAAAGTCTAGCCATCAAAACAGAAATTCTTCTTTTTTATCCTAGTCTAATTTTTTCCTAGCTCCTTCCCTGGAGAATGGGAATTGTTTTTTCCTGTCGAGGGAGCCGGTGTCTGAGTAGGAATGGGAACAGGGGCAGGAAAGACATAATAGCCAACAGCAGGGAGGGAAAAAGGATGGTGGGGAGAGGGCTGGAGTGTGACCTTGGCACCAGTGTCACAAGTCCTGTGAGCCATGCTGCCACTGGTAATGAGGAAGGTGGCAGCTAGATTTATGAGGAGAGAAAGGGAAACCCTAGAGGTTGAAGCAGCAGGAAAAGGAAGTGGTGTTGTTTTATGGAGACACCCAGGTTGGTAAATAGACCTGGGGGCCTGCTTCTGTGGTCCTGACAAGACTCTCCATCTCCCTCTCAGTTCAGTGGAGATGTGCCCTGCGGGAGATGATGCTCTTCAAAATACATCTAGGGGTTACAGGCACCAGAAGAAGTCTCAGTCTTCCCCTTTAGTTAGTTAGTTAGTTTGTTTGTTTTTTTCTTTTTTCTAACCAGGGTTATTGCTGGAGCATTAGAGAAGTCAAAGAAAAAGGCTGACTGTTTTCCTTGATGTCTTTCACTTCTACCTGGCCTGCTATTCTTGGGTTAGCTGGCCTGGGGCCACAGCCCTCCAGCCTGTTCTTTTCCCCCATCCCCCCTAATCCCCCTGTGCCTGTCTCCCTGGGAGACTGTTCGTGCCTCTGAAGTACCTGGTTCTGCCTGTGGGCACTGTCAGCTGGCACACCACTCGTCTGGTGCTTAGTCAGAGGGAACACTGCTCAATGAGCCACCCTGGGCCGGGTAGACTCAAGCATGACTCATTCTGGTCCCACCCACCCTCACTGCACCTGACTGCTACACTATAAATACCCCCTCAGATCTGCCTGGTATTCTTCCCAGAAGATGTTGTGAACATCCAGAATCCGTCTGTCGGTCTGCTGCCCAGCAGATGATCTTTGGAATCCTGAAGAGAATTTCTGTCTCAACCATACTTAGCACTGAATGCAGGACCGGGGATTTAAAGTGGTGAAGCAGTTCTGTAGGTGTGTTCGTTCTCTCCCTCTCTCTTTCTCTCAACACTCCAGTCTTGATTTGTCTCTACCCCAAATATATAAATAAATACAATCAAAAAGAAAAAAAATTTAAGAAAAGCCTGTGTGTGAAGAGCCCCAACCCCTTTGGATGGATGTGATTAGAGTAGAGCCTACCCACAGTGTCCAGGATTCTCTACCCTTCAGTTAGGCTCAGCAATAAATTCTTTTCTAGAAAAGGGGAGCCTACTTTGCTCTCCTTTTGAGAGACGAGGGTCCTTTAGACTTGGCGATAATAGCTAAAGGGTCTCTTCCACACTACAGCTTTGAGGTTGCTTTTGTCTTATTAAACAGTACCTTGTACTCTGCCCACTCACGCCCCCCCCCCCTTTTCAGAGAGAGGCAGAGAGAGTGAAAGAGACCACAGCACTGAAACTTCCTTCATGTGCTAGGGGCCAGGCTTGAACCTGGGTCATGCACATAGCAAAGTGAGCTTTTTTGCTGGCCACCCCACTTTTTGTTTCATTTATTTATTTAGGCAGCCAAGGTATTGTTGGATCAGTCCCTACCTGACTCCACTGCTGCTGGATACCATTAAATATTTACTTTAAACAAATCTTTATTAGGGGCGGGTGGAGGCGCACCTGCTCAAGCGCACACATTATAGTGCACAAGGACCTGAGTTCGAGCCCCCAGTCCCCACCTGCAGGGGGAAAGCTTTGCAAGTGGTAAAGCAGGGTTGCAGGTGTCTCTCTGTATCTCTCCCTCTCTGTCACCCCCTTCCCTCTCAATTTCTGGCTGTCTCTATCCAATAAATAAGTAAAGATTACAAAAAAAAATTTTTTTTTAAAATTTTATTAGTGGTTTACAAAATTACAAAATAACGGGTATAATTCTACACCATTCTCACCACCATAGCTCTGTGTCCTCATCCCTCCACTGGAAACTGCAGTAGCTCTCCCAAGATCACAGATATGGGCTGACTATTACTTCTGTAACTATGCGCTCCCGCGTGCGTGCATGTGCACGCACACGCACACACACCTTTTTTTCTATGGCCTTGCCTTCTTTTCCATTTTAAGTTATACCTATACCTATTACCACTTCTGAATGTCTATCCTTTTTTCCTCTTCTCTCTCTGGGTCCTGATGGAATTGAAGTTCAGAGCATTCTGGTAATCTTCCCCTAACATTACATTTATCCCCCTCTGAGAGTATGGACCAAAATCTTTTTTGGGGTGCAGAAGGTGGAAGGTCTGGCTTCTGTAATTGTTCTCTTCTGGACATGGGCACTGGCAGATTGATCCATACCCCCTGCCTGTTTCTGTCTTTCCCTAATGAAAAACTACTTATTTATGGAAGGGAGAGAAAGGGATAAAGAAAGAGAGAGAAAATCAGAGCATCATTCTGGCATATGCAATGCCAGGGCCTCATACTTGGAAATGTAATGCTTTATTCACTGTGCCACCTCCTGGTGGCCAGCCATTATTTTATTTTATTTTATTTTATTTTACTTTTATTTTTATTTATAAAAAGGAAACATTGGGGAGTCGGGCTGTAGCGCAGCGGGCTAAGCGCAGGTGGCGCAAAGCACAAGGACCGGCATAAGGATCCCGGTTCGAACCCCAGCTCCCCACCTGCTGGGGAGTTGCTTCACAGGCGGTGAAGAAGGTCTGCAGGTGTCTATCTTTCTCTCCTCCTCTCTGTCTTCCCCTCCTCTCTCCATTTCTCTCTGTCCTATCCAACAACGACAACAACAATAATAACTATAACAATAAAACAACAAGGGCAACAAAAGGGAATAAATAAATAAATAAATAAATATTTTTAAAAAAAAAAAGGAAACATTGACAAAACCATAGCATAAGAGGGGTGCAACTTCGCACAATTCCCACCACCAGAACTCTGTATCCCATCCCCTCCCCTGATAGATTTCCTGTTCGTTAACCCTCTGGGAGTATGGACCCAAGGTCATTGTGGGATGCAGAAGGTGGAAGGTCTGGCTTCTGTAATTACTTCCCTGCTGAACATGGTCACTGACAGGTCGATCCATACTATCCATACTACAGCCTGTCTCTCTCTTTCCCTAGTGGGGAAGGGCTCTGGGGAAGCGGAGCTCCAGGACACATTGGTGGGGTTGTCTGTCCAGGGAAGTCTGGTCGGCATCATGCTAGCATCTGGAACCTGGTGGTTGAAAAGAGAGTTAACATACAAAGCCAATCAAATTGTTGACCAATCATGGACCTAAGGGCTGGAATAGTGGTGCAGATGAAGAGTTGGGGAGTCCTCCATTTTGTAGATAGCTAGTAGGCGTATTTTAGTAAGTATCTTTCTCTCTCCCTCTCTATTACCTCCTTTCCCTCTCAGTTTCTGGCTGTCTCTATCCAATAAATAAATAAAGATAATTCTAAAAAAAAATCAAAACAAACAAACAAACAAAGAATTTTGGGTCTTACTCTCAGAGGTGGAGAAATGTTAGGGGAGGAAGGCCAGAGGGCTCTGAACTCCAATTCCATCAGGACCCAGAGAGAAAAGAGGAAAAAAGGAAGGACATCTGTGATAGTAGTAGGTATAGAGGGGCCGGGTGGTGGCGCACCTGGTTGAGTGCACATGTTACAATCCATAAGGACCCGGGTTCGAGTCCTGGTCCCCACCTGCAGGGGGAAAGCTTCACAAGTGATGAAGCAGGGCTGTAGGTGTCTCCGTGTTTCTTGGGGCCAAGTGGTGGCACACCTGGTTGAGTGCATATGTTACAATCCATAAGGACCTGGGTTCAAGTCCTGGTCCCCACCTGCAGGGGGAAAGCTTCACAAGTGATGAAGCAGGGCTGTAGGTGTCTCTCTGTCTCAGTCTCTATCTCCCCATCCTTCTCGATTTCTGGCTGTCTCTGTCCAATAAATAAAGATTAAAAAAAAAAAAAAAAGAAGAAGTAAGTATGTAAAATGTGATTGAGGCAGCCAGGAGGTAGTTCAGTGGAAACAGTGCTCTATACAGGCATGAGGCCCTGAGTTTTGTCCCCACATGTGCCAGAGTGATGTTCTGGTTCTCTCTCCTCTTCCCCCCTCCCCACTCTCTCTCTCTTTCTCTCTCTCTCTCCCCCTCAATAATGAATGAATATTCCTTTAGAAAAATGTAGTTCAATACTGAAGCCAAACTTGGGCAGGCAGGCAGTAACACAGAAAGCCAAATTCTGTCACATCAGCTTTTAGGGGAAGAGAAAGACTCATTATTGCCCTGTGTGCATATGAGAGGGGCAGGAAGCCCTGCTCACATCTTCCTGTGTCCTTTGTTTCAGAGGATACTTATACAGGTAGAAAGGGAGGCCTGGAAAGCTAGAAGACAGCTCAGGGCCTGAGGCCTCCTGGATCATGATGCATTTTCTTTGAATTTCCTCCTGAACAAAGACTAACTCTCCCCTTGACACTGATGACCCAGGCTAGCAAGAATAGGCTGGAGGATGTGAGTCTCTGATCTCTGGCCTTTTCCCTTTTGACTTCCATTTTCACATGTGGACTGTGCTTTGCAGAAACATTTTCTTAGTCTTAGGGCACTTGGGTCATCTATAGCAATGCCAGGCCACCCTGCCCCTTTGGGGTTCCAGTTTCACTATTACTGTGCAACTTAATTACTGTCAGGTCAGATAGGCGAGGCATGCTTGCCCTTGACTGCCGAAGCAAGTTAGACTATTGCTTCCTCCTGCTCAGTAGGATGTCTGTGTATTTGTAGATAAAGTGACTGCAGTTGGCTCTGCAAAGTAATTTAGAAGCAGCCAGGATGATTAGCCACATTGACTGCTTACTCAAGGTGAACCTGGGCCTCACCAGATTAACAGTGAGACCAAGTGATAGCTCACCCACTAGAGCACGTACATTACCATGTGTAAAGACTCAGGTTCAAGCCTCTAGTCCCCACCTGCAGAGGAAAGCTTCATAAGTAGTGGAGCAGCGCTGCATGTGCAGTGGTTGATAATTGGAAAACCGTAAAGCAGCCAGGCAGTAGTAGCATGTCTGGTTGAACGCACATGTTACAATGCACAGGGACCCAGGTTTGAGCCCTCAGTCCACACCTGCAGGAGGAAAGCTTTGCAAGTAGTAAAGCAAGGCTGCAGATGTCTTTCTGTCTCTCTCCCTCTCTATCTCCCCTTACCCTCACCATTTCTGACAACCTCACAAAGTCTCTACCAATAAATAAAGATAATAAAAATAAGAAGGCCAGGTGATAGTGCACCTGGTTGAGTGCATGTGTTACAATGCGCAAGGATCCAGGTTCAAGCCCCTGGTCCCCACCTGCATGGGGAAAGCTTCACAAGTGGTAAATCAGTGCTGCAGGTTTCTCCCTGTCTCTATCTCCCCTTTCCTCTCAATTTCTGTCTGTCTCTAGCCAATAAATAAGTAAAGATAATTAAAAATTAAAAAAGAGGGAGTCGGGAGGTGGCACAGCAGGTTAAGCACAAGCAGCGCAAAGTGCAAGGACTGGCGTAAGGATCCCAGTTTGAACCCCTGGCTCCCCACCTGCAGGGGAGTAGCTTCACAGGCAGTGAAGCAGGTCTGCAGGTGTCTGTCTTTCTCTCCCTTTCTCTGTCTTCCCCTCCTCTCTCCATTTCTCTCTGTCCTATCCAACAACAATGACATCAAGATCAACAATAATAACTACAACAATAAAACAACAAGGGTAACAAAAGGGAAAATAAATAAATATTTTAAAAAAGAAAGAAAAGGGAGTCGGGCGGTAGCGCAGTGGGTTAAGTGCATGTGTTGCAAAGCGCAAGGATCGGCATAAGGATCCCGGTTCGAGCCCCTGGCTCCCCACCTGCAGGGGAGTCACTTCACAATCGGTGAAACAGGTCTGCAGGTGTCTATCTGTCTCTCCCCCCTCTCTGTCTTCCCCTCCTCTCTCCATTTCTCTCTGTCCTATCCAACAACAATGACATCAAGAACAACAATAATAACTACAACAATGAAACAGCAAGGGCAACAAAAGGGAATAAATAAGTAAATATTAAAAAAAGAAAGAAAAAGAAAACTGTAAATGTACCTGAGAATAAGTCCTTACCCCACCCTGATCCACTGTGAACTGAGATAGAAGATGTATTAAGTGGTTTAGCTCAGGGCCTGACACTTGGTGATCTCTGACAGAGTTCACTTTACTGGTACATGCTCAAAAGGGAACCCAGTAATACAAGTCTGTTATATCATTGTTTCCCATCCAGGAGGATTAATTCTTTAAATTAATAGTTCTGAAATCAAAGTCACATTGTATATTGGCAAAGAGGCAAGGGCTATCTGTCAGCTGAGACTTTGAGGTCTGGTAGAAACCCACAAGGTACTATAGGGCTCCCAGTTCATGTTCACTCTTGCTCTGCCCGGGGGTGCTGGTACCACAAGCCCAGAGGGACACACATAGATTTGGGGTCCAGCAGCGTTGGATTTGAGAATCAGCTCCATTGTCTACGAGTCAGATTATTTCATCTCTCTGCATTTCTGCTTTCTCTGTCAAAGGAATAATTATAAGTGTCTTCGGTGATGACAAGTTTCAACCCGGGATTATATAGAATTCAGTGAGTCACTGGCCAGTTCCTCCCTTCCACTTCTCATTGGGTGCTACTTCCCCTTCTCTGCTCACTCTGTTAATGTTTTGAGCTGTGTAATGCTTTGCTGTGATTGTCCTGAGTAGGGTAATAGCACCTCTATCCTCTATCACTAGATCCTGAAAAAAGTAGATCCTAAGGCACTTTCCTATTTGTCTGAGCAATAACACACGCGTGCGTGCGCGCGTGCGCACACACACACACACACACACACACACACACACACACACACACACACCTTTGCCCTGTCTCTGCTAATTTGACTATGATCAGTGGGTTTTTTATTTTGTTTTCTTGACACCAAAGTTATAGATAAGAAGGCTCAGTGCTCCTTCCTTCCTTCCTTTTTTCTTTTTGCCACAAGGGTTATTGCTGGGGCTCGGTGCCTGGTGCCTGGACTACGAATCCACTGCTCCTGGAGGGTAGTTTTTCCCTTTTTTTTTTTTAATTTTACTTATTTATTTTCCCATTTGTTGCCCTTGTTGTCTTATTATTGTTGTTGTTATTGATGTCGTTGTTGTTGGATAGGATAGAGAGACATGGAGAGAAGAGGAGGAGAGAAAGATAGACACCTGCAGACCTGCTTCACGACTTGTGAATTGACTCCCCTGCAGGTGGGAAGTCGGGGGCTCCAACCAGGATCCTTACACTAGTCCTTGCACTTTGCGCCACATGTGCTTAACCCACTGCACTACCGCCCGACTCCCTAGTTTTTCACTTTTGTTGCCCTTGTTGTTTTAGTGTTTTTGTGGTTATTATTGTAGTTGTTATTGCTATTGTTGTTGTTAGATAGGACAGAGAGAAATGGAGAGAGGAGGGGAAGACAGAGAGTGTGAGAGAAAGATAGACACCTGCAGACCTGCTTCACCACCTTTAAAGCGACCCCCTGCAAGTAGGGAGCCAGAGGCTGAAACAGATCCTTACACTGGTCTTTGTGCTTTGCGCCATGTGCACTTAACCTGCTGCACTACTGCCCAACTCCCGTGTTATTATTTTTTTAATAGTATTAAAAGTTATTTAGATATTCTCACTTGCTCACACCTCTGGGGTTAAGTGAGCCACTGGCCACAGAAAAGAAGAGTGGGCCCACAGTACTCTCCTTCTGCAGGATGTCTACTCTGTGCCAGTGACAGGCTTCCATGAGGCTGATGACCACTCTATGACAATGGGATGCCCACTGCAACAGAGGAGACACAAAGCCAGTAAATCAGAGTAATCTAAGTAGAGTGCACATGTTACCATGTGTGAAGTCCCAGGTTGCCATCTGCAGGTAAAAGTTTCATGAGTGGTGAAACAGAGGTGCAAGTTGTGTCTCACTCTTTTTGTTTTTTAACCAGGCCCTCATCTGACATAAAGTAGAGTGTTGGTGATAGGTAAGAATGTACTTATAGCTCTGTATATAATATTACGATGAGAAACCATTTCATTTTGAGTAAGCCTGGGCATCAGAGTGCAAGAGAACATAGCTTGTAGTGACAAGTTGGCATAAAAGAAAAACTTGGGGGTCGGGCAGTAGCACAGCAGGTTAAGCGCACGTGGCACAAAGTGCAAGGACCAGCGTTAAGGGTCCCAGTTCGAGCCCCCGGCTCTCCACCTGCAGGGGAGTCACTTCACAGGCGGTGAAGCAGGTCTGTAGGTGTCTGTTTCTCTCCCCTTCTCTGTCTTCCCCTCCTTCTCCATTTCTCTCTGTCCTATCCAACAATGAACAACATCAACAACAACAACAATAATAACCACAACAAGGCTACAACAACAAGGGCAACAAAAGGGAAAAAAAATGGCCTCCAGGAGCAGTGGATTCATGGTGCTGGCACTGAGCCCCAGCAATAACCCTGGAGGCAAAAAAAAAAAAAAGGGAAAGAAAGAAAGAAAAACTTGACTTAACCTAGAATAAATCCTTAAAGCCAGGAGGTAACCCCAGCCAGGCTAGGCTTCTGAGACTCAACCTGGTCATGGGTAAATGGGCAATCGCGATGCTTAGCTTGCTGGTCTCATATGCGAACCAAAGAAAAGAACAAGTACAGTGATTTATAAAATACATAGATAGCACAGGGTCAGCAAAACAACTCACCTGGCTAATGTACACAAGACCCAGGTCTGAGCCTCACCCCCACTGCACCAGGGGAAGCTTCGGTGTGTGGTCTTCTCCTTACACCCCCTTGAAAACAGGAGTATTCAGGAGTGAATACAGTTATTTTTGTTTGTTTTTGTTTTTAATGTTTTGGGTACAACGTAGCAACAACTTTCTTTTTTTGTTGTTATTTGTTTTGCCATCAAGGTTAGTGCTGGGAATCAGTGCCTACATAAGGAATCCACCACTCCTGGTGGCCATTCTCCCCGCCCCTTATTTGATATGACAGAGAAATTTAGAGGGGAAAGGAAGATGTGCACCTGGTTGAATGCACATATTACCATGAGCTTGAGCCCTCAGTTCCCACCTGCAAGGGGGAAGCTTCATGAATGATGGATCAGGGCTATAAGTGTCTTTCTCCCACCTTCCCCTCTCTATTTATTCTTGTTTCCATAAGAAAAGAAAGGAAGGAAGGAAGGAAGGAAGGAAGGGAGGGAGGGAGGGAGGGAGGGAGGGGGGAAGGAAGAGGAAAAATGGCCACTGGGAGTGGTAGAGTCATTATGCAGATACTGAGCCCCAGTGATTACCTCGGTGGCAAAATAAATAAATGAATAGCCAAGGAGGTTGTTTAAGGCCCTAACAGTCACTGTATCCAGCCATTTTAGCCACTCTTAAATCTGAGTCTGTAATATCTTAGTTTAACTCCAGTAAAATTATAATCTTTTTTTTTTTTCCTAAGAAAACACTTTTGAAAGTAGAGCCAGCTGTCACAAAGTGATAAAATTCCAGAAATACTTCAAATCATGTTGGGCTGAATCAAGCCGGGCCCAGAGACTTGGAATGGAGCCTTTTCAGCTTGGCATTGTGCTCATGTAGGGATGGGCTCCTTGTTGACACTTTTCTCTCATTCCTTTTTCATTTGAATTTCCCAAATGTGTTCCCCTCCTCCCCTTATGACAGAATTCATAACAGGAAAGGGTAGTTTATGATGAGTGATGTGGTGGAAAGATATTTTACAAAGGGATTTTTACCCCCACTCATTTCCTCTAAAGTACAGTCCTGATTACTCAGGAAGGCTGAAATCTGAGAAGGGAAGAGCAGTTGGAAGGAAACTAGGAAACTAATTAAGTTTTTCAGGTAGGGAGAGACATAAAGGGTAGGGTGCAGGAGTACGGGGGTGTAAGGGTAAGACCACACACCGAAGCTTCCCCTGGTGCAGTGGGGGTCAGGCTCAGACTTGGGTCTTATGTACAGGGAAGAAGATACATTAGCCAGATGAGCTGTTTTGCAGACCCTGTGCTATGTATTTTAATTAGTGAATTGATGTCTGTGTTGTTACATTTGTTATAGTTTGGTTTTTTTAATATTTTTATTTATTATTGGATAAAGACAGAGAGAAATTGAGAGGGGAGGGGGAGGTCAGATAGAGGGAGAGAGACACCACTTGTGAAGCTTTCCATCTGCAGAAGGGGACCAGAGACTTGAACCTGGGTTCTTGTGCACTGTAATGTGTACACCTAACCATTGCCTGATCCCTGAAGCATCAAATTTCTATACTCATACATAATATACACTCTTCAATATAGAAACATTTACTTTAAAAATAACTTTTGGCTACACAGTTGCAGTGCATTATGATTAAGAAAGTATATTCCTCCATGAGGAAGTATATTCCTCCATGAGGAAGTATATTCCTCGATGAGGATAATTTCTGGAACCATCCATTCCACCCCGGTTCCATGGCTGCCAGTTCTTAGCAACATCGCCCCGCCAGATATTCGTCGGGATGCGGCATCATCTAAGTTCATTTCCCACGTCTACGCTCGACCGGACCTGCCAATATACGCGGATATCTTCACCCACCCTGTTCAATGCTTGACGTCTCGTCACCCAATCTGGTCCCCTACGCCTACACTGAACTTCTCTGTTCCAGTCTCTTGGAAACAGAGCTGGCAGTCAGCTGAGGTAAAGAACAAACACCTCATCACAGACCCCTGCAAGCGTCAACCCGGCTTTGACCTAGCACGTTATGATTGGGCTCTCCTCAATCGCTATCGAACAGGCCATGGCCAATGCACCGCTATGTTCCATTGCTGGGGAGCCAGAGACGACCCGAACTGCCCCTGCGGCTACAGACAGACTATGACCCACATAGTCAACGACTGCCACCTCTCCAGATTCAAAGGAGGTCTCAAAACTTTACATCAGGCTCAACCTGATGCTGTTGACTGGCTACGGAAGAAGGGCAAACGCTAGAAGAAGAAAAAAAGTATTCACTTGGGGCTGGGTGGTGGCACACCTGGTGGAGTGCACATGTTACAGTGCGCAAGGATTCAAGTCCCCGGTCCCCACCCACAGGAGGAAAGCTTCATGAGTGGTGAAGCAGTATTGCAGGTATCTCTGTCTCTGTCTCTCTCTCTCTATCTCCCACTTCCCTCTTGATTTCTGGCTGTCTCTATCCAACAAAGATAATAAAAAATAGGGGGTCTGGCGGTAGTGCAGTGGGTTAAGTGTACATGGCGCAAAGTGCAAGGACTGGCGTGAGGACTCAGGTTCGAGTCCCAGGCTCCCACTTGCAGGAGGATCGCTTCACAAGCAGTGAAGCAGGTCTACAGGTGTCTATCTTTCTGTCCCCTTCTCTGTCTTCCCCTCCTCTCTCCATTTCTCTCTGTCCTGTCCAACAACGACTACATCAATAACAACCATAATAATAACCATAACAACAAGGGCAACAAAAGGAAAAAAATAGCCTCCAGGAGCAGTGAATTAGTGTTGCAGGCACTGCACCCCAGCGGTAACCCTGGAGGCAAAATAATAATAATAAAATTAAAAAATATTTTTTGTTATATATATATATATATATACATACATACATACATATATACACACATACACACACACACACACACACACACATATATATATATATATGTGCCAGTGGCTGGGGAGATGGCTCAGTGGTAGATTATGCATCAGTGAGGCTCTCTCTGTGTCTCCTCATGGTACCACATGAAAACAGCAAGGATAAATCCATGGATGACAGAGCAGTGATTTTGCCTCATGTGTTTGTAAGTGGCTCCTTCTCTCTTTCTCTCTCTACACCTCTGTGTCATTTTAGATGTGGAAACAATTAGGCCAGGAAGACCACTCAGCCTGTGTGAGGCCTGCACTTGAGCAGGGCACAGTGCCCCGCACTGCACTGAATACTCCATACTTGGTCATTACAAAGATGACATTGGATTGATTGGTACAGAATGCTGAAGCTGAAGGTAACGGTGCTATCTAAAATAAGAGGTGAAAGACAACTACCAGGTGGTTTCACTCACATCAGAATAGAGATGACTAAGACAAATAAACTTTCAGAAAAAAAGAAACAGTAACTAAACTGTCTCTTGTACTTTTGAAGAATTATGGTGGTTATTTAGAGGTCTGAGGGAGGGCACAGAACTTTGGTGGAGGGGAACAGTGACTCATACACCATATGTGGGTGTGCAATTATACCCCTCACATCTTAGAATTGTGTAATATGCTGTTAAATCACTAATAAAAGAATAATTTTATGAAATGTATTAAGCTTGGAGCTGGGTGGTGGTGTACCCACTTCAACACACGTTACTGTGCTCAAGAACCTGGATTCAGGCCCTCTCCCCACCCCCCATCTCCACCCACGAGTGGTGAAGCAGTGCTGCCGTTTTCTCTCTTTTTCTCTCCCTCTGTCTCACTACCCCCTAAAACTTCCCTCAGTCCTATCAAATTTAAAGGGGGAAAAAAAAAAGGAAAAAGTGGCCACTGGTAGAAATGGGTTTATCACACAGGTCCCCAACTCCAGCAATAACCCTGGTGGCAAAAAGAAAGTACTAAGCTTATTAAGCTCGTTATTTTTTTTTAACATTTTTAAATATATATTTATTTATTCCCTTTTGTTGCCCTTGTTGTTTTATTGTTGTAGTTATTATTGTTGATGTTGTCGTTGTTGGATAGAACAAAGAGAAGTGGAGGAAGAAAGAAGGGAGGGAGAAAGATAGACACCTGCAGACATGCTTCACCACCTGTGAAGGTGGGGAGCCGAAAGCTCGAACTGGGATCCTTATGCCAATCCTTGTGCTTTGCGCCACGTGCACTTAACCCGCTGCACTACCGCCCTACTCGCAAGCTTGTTATTTTTGAATTTCAAAATGAAGTAAGACTTTGCCTGGCATAAATAACTCCACTTTGGTTAGTCTGCTAGCTGTGATGTGTGTGTGTGTGTGTGTGTGTGTGTGTGTGTGTGTGTGTGTGTGTGTGTGTGTGTATTTTATTTTCCCTTTTGTTGGTCTTGTTTACTGTTGTTATTATCGTTGTTGTTGCCATTGCTGTTGTCATTGTTGGATAGGACAGAGAGAAATGGAGAGAGGAGAGAAAGACAGAGAGGGGAAGAGAAAGATAAGACACCTGCACACCTGCTTCACCACCTGTGAAGCGACTCCTCTGCAGGTGGGGAGCCGGGGGCTCTAACCGGCATCCTTACACCGGCCCTTGCACTTTGTACCACATCCGCTTAACCTGCTGCGCTACCACCCGACTCCCAAAAAGGGATTTTTAAGGGGACCGGGTGGTAGCGCACAGGTTAAGCGCACATGGCACAAAGTTCAAGGACCGGGTAAGAATCCCTGTTCAAGCCCAAGGCTCCCCACCTGCAGGGGGTCGCTTCTCCCCTTTCTGTCTTCTCCTCCTCTCTCCATTTCTCTCTGTCCTATCCAACAACAACAGCAATGGCAACAACAAGGGCAACAAAATGGAGAAAATGGCCTCCAGGAGCAGTGGATTCTTAGTGCAGGCACTGAGCCCCAGCAATAACCTTAGAGGCAAAAAAAAAAAAAAAAAAAAAAAAAAAAGGATTTTAAGGGTGGGGGAGATACTATAAGTGGTTATACAAACAGACTCTAATGCCTGAGGCTCCGGGATCCCAGGTTCAAATCTCCCACCCACCACCATAAGTCAGAGCTGAGCATTGCTCTGGTAATAAATAAATTCTCTATAAAAATGGATTTTAATCATCAAGCTGAATGCTATTTTGATATATACCTTGTACAAAGCACAGAGATTTTAAAGTAGTCATCACTATATAATTCTTTAACCTTTCATGCTACAAAGGGTAAAACTAAAGTTCAAAGTAAAAATTAAACCTAAATTAATATTGAGCTCTGACTATCCTAATAATAAGTCATATTTATCCATGGATAAATGAAATAAATGTGATAGGAAACAGCAACCCAGTTCATCTCATTAAGATATGCCTTGTGAAACTGGGCAGTGACACAGCTTGTAGAGTACACACTTTGCCAAGTGCAAGGACCTGGGTTCAAGCCAGACTGAACTTTCATGTTCAGTCCCTGCACCACCATAAGCCAACTGAGTAGTGCTGTGGAAAGAAAGAAGGAGGGATGGAAGGAAAGGAAAGGAAAGGAAAGGAAAGGAAAAGAGAGAAAGGAAGGAAGGAAGTAAAAGGGTTGTAGAAGTAAGAAAGATTAATACGTATAAAGTTTTTTTTAAAGATATACCTTGTATGTATATCATTAAATAGTAATATATATATATATATAGACATTTCTGCTTTGATCGTTTGTGCTAGTAATCATAACTTTTTTGTACTACCCTTTAAAATATTTTTTTTCTTTCTACCCTTTTAAATAATTTTTTTTCTTTAGATAGAGACAGTGAGGCAAAGAAAAAGTGAAACCAAAGCTTCCTTCAGTGAGCTAGGGGTTTAACATGTCTCCTACTTCCATACAAGATGATGCAATGATAGCTGAGTAGTATTCTATTGTGTATATGTATCACAGGTTGTTTTTTTTTTTAGCTACTCATCTGTTGTTGGGCATTGGGTTGCTTCCAAGTTTTGACAATTACAAATTGTGCTACTCTGAACATAGGTATACACAGATCTGATAGGTGTTTTTGTTCCCTTTGTATAAATCCTTAGGAGAGGAACTGCTGGGTCATAGGGTAGATCTCTTTCTAGTGTTCTGAGAAGTCTCCAGACTGCTTTCCATAAGAGTTAGATCAGTTATGTTCCTAGAAGAAGTACCGGAGAGTCCCTTTTCCCCACATTCTCACAGGTGTAAAGTGGTTACCTTATTGGACGACCACATACCACCTTGCACAAAAATCAGCTCCATCAAAGACAGGGACATTAAGCCAGAAACTATCAAATAGATAGAAATTGGCAAAACACTTTTTGACCTGTACTTCAAAAAACTCTTCAGCAATTCAAATCCAACAGCAAAGAGAACAAAAAATAAAGCAACTGAAACTACATCAAACTGAAAAGCTTTTGCACAGCCAAAGATACCACCACTCTAAAAGAAAGACACCCTACAGTGTGGGAAAAGATCTTTATATAACAGACTTCAGATAAAGGATTAATAAACAAAATTCATAAAGATCTCACTAAACTTAACACCAAAAAAAATCAAACAACCCCATCAGAAAATAGGGTGAGGACATGGACAGAAACTTTACAGAGAAAGAGAGCCAGAGGGTCAACAGACACATGATAAAGTGCTCAAAGTCATTGATTATCAGAGAAATGCAAATAAAACATTTTAATTTTATAGAAAAGTATAGTGGGCTGCTCAGTTAAAGACTTGAGTAGAAATATTATAGTAGAATAAAACTTAGAACAGAATGACATAGAGACAGTTCAAAAAGAGAAATGAATGATACAAATTTTCCAACTCTTAAAAAAAAAAAGAGTATATTTGTTTGTTTTAGGAGGAGAGAGAGAACCAGAGCATCACTTTCATACATGCAACACAGTGCAATGCTAGAGATATAACTCAGCCTGACCCAGGGCTTTAATCACTGCCCCATCTCCTGGGCCACAAGTTTTATTTATTTTATTTATTCAGTTTGCCACCAGCATTATCTATCACTAAGACTTAGTGTCTGCAGGGTGCCACTATGCCCAGAGGCCATTTTTTCCTCACAGAGAATGAAAGATAGAGATGGTAAGAGAGAGGAGCCAGGTGGTGGCACACCTCATTGAGTGCACAAGGACCGGGGTTTGAACCCCTGATCCACACCTGCAGGGGGAAAGCTTTGTGAGTGGTGAAACAGTGTTGCAGGTGTCTCTCTGTCTCTCTCTGTCTCCTCCTACCCTCTCAATTTCTAGCTGTCTCTATCTAGTAAATAAAGATAATAAAAAATTAAAAAAAGAAAAGAGAGAGAGAGAAGGCTGAAGAGAGAGACACTGAAGCACTGCTCCATCTTTCAAGATTTCTCCCTGTCAAGTGATCCCATATGGCGGCCCAGGAGCCAAAACCAAATATTTATTCATGGTAATGTGCATTCTACTGTGTGAGCTATCTGCTGCGTGTGTGTGTGTGTGTGTGTGTGCGTGTGCGTGTGCGTGTGTGTGTGTGTCTGTTTGATTATGGGGTTAGTTCCCATTTAAAATGTTTAAACTTAAAATATGCATGCATATTTATCCTCTGTAAAAATGTTTTTACAGTGAAATGTAGAATTTGTATGTATGTGTATCTTTCTGTTGTTTGTTTTGCTAGAGCGCTGATTGGGGGGATTGAATCTGGGATTTCAGAGCCTCAGATAAGAGAATCTCTTTGCATGATCATTATGCTATCTAGCCTACCCTTATGTGCATATTTCTGAATATGTAACTTTCAGCAGAGTCCTAAAGGTGCTGTTTAATTCAAGCTGATTAAGTGTAGTTACAGATGAAAACACCATGTCTGAGATATAATATTAGGTATAGTCCCAGCTTGCTTAGTGTTTCTTTCTTGCCCCTCATGTAAGCAGTATTGAGAGGCACACGTTTATGTACTTTTCAAAACATTTTAAAATATTATTTATTTATTTATTAGAAAAGTAGGAGACAGAGAGAGAACCAGACATCACTCTGTTACAGGTGCTGCCAGGGATCGAACTTAGGACCTCATGCATGAGAGTCATATTCTTTATCCACTGCACCACCTACCAGACCATTTATGTATTTTTAAAAATCAAAACTGAGGGCTGAGGAGAAAGCCTAATGATTATACAAAATACTTTCATGTCTGAGTCTCCCAATTCCTGGCACCACCGTAAGCCAGAGCTGAGAAGTGCCCCCTCTTACCCACCTTCTATCAAAAAAAGGGGTGGGGGAAGAAAGAAAGAAAGAAAGAAAGAAAGAAAGAAAGAAAGAAAGAAAGAAAGAAAGAGGAAAAGAAAAAGAAAAGAAAGGAAAAGAAAAAAGAAAGAAAAAGAAGAAGGAAGGAAGGAAGGAAGGGAGGAAGGGGTAAAGAAAATATTGAAATATTGGTCCGGGAAGTGGTCCAGTAGATAAAGCTTCGATCTCAAGCATGAGATCATTGGCACTGCATGTTCAAGAGTGATGCTGTGGTTCTCTCAAATAAATAAATGAACAGAACAAGACAAAAGTGAAGAAATGTCCTTTAGGAATGGTGCTACCGTGCAGGTACCAGGACCCAGTGATAGTCCCGGTGGCAAAAATAAATACATCACAATAGAATTCAAAATTATTTAATTTTATTTATTTATTTATTTTTGCCTCCAGGGTTATCACTGGGGCTTGGTGCCAGCACCATGAATCGACTTCTCCTTGTGGCCATTTCCCCCCTTCTCCCCCCGTTTTGTTGCCCTTGTTGTTTTCTATTGTTGTTGTAGTTATTGTTGTTATTGATGTCGTCGTTGGATAGGACAGAGAGAAATGGAGAGAGGAGGGGAAAACAGAGGGGGAGGGAGAAAGATAAGACACCTGCAGACTTGCTTTACCACCTGTGAAGTGACTCCCCTGCAGGTGGGGAGCCGGGGGCTCGAAGTGGGACCCTAACACTAGTCCTTTCGCTTCATGCCACGTCTGCTTAACCTGCTGCGCTACCGCCCTACCCCCCCATTTTTCCCTTTTTTTATTGGGTAGGATAGAGAGAAATTGAGAGAGGAGGGAGGGATTTAGAGATGGAGAGACAAAGATAGACACCTTCACCACTTGTGAAGCAACCCCACTGCAGGAGCCAGGGACTTGAACCGGGATCCTTGTACAGGTCTTCGTGATTTGTACTATGTGTGCTTAACCCAGTGCACCACTGCCCAGTCCCCAGAATCCAAAATTCTTAAAGCAGAGCTCTTAGATCAAAAACACAGGATACCTTTCCTATACTCTCCTCCATAGAATGATCATATTTTATCTTGTGGTTGTTTCATGTTTCCAAGTTACTGTTCCCTTCTTTTTCAGTTTGAAGGAAGGAAGTACTGTGAACATGATTTTCAGATGCTTTTTGCTCCTTGCTGTCATCAGTGTGGTAAGTTCTGGTGCTGAATGCAAAAACGACAAGTAAGTTTCAGAATTGTCATGGGGGGCCCAATAGATGACTCCCCAGGTAGGGAGTCATTGCTCTGCCTTTCTTAGTCTCTGTTCTATCTGAATGAGAAGTAGCTACAAACACATACACTGCCTTATTTAACAATAATAAAATATCAGTGGTTGAAAAAAGTGATTTCTTGCTCATTGTAATCACAAGTGGTGAAGCAGGTCTGCAGGTGTCTTATCTTTCTCTCCCCTTCTGTCTTCCTCTCCTCTCTCCATTTCTCTCTGTCCTATCCAGCAATAACAATAATAACAACAACAAGGGCAATGAAATGGAAAAAATGGCCTCCAGAATCAGTGGGTTCATAGTGCAAGCAAGAAGTCCCAGCAATAACCCTGGAGGCAAATAATAATTAATTAACTAATTAATTAATTAAAACAAAAAGTAAGTAACTCTCCTGGAAAATCTCTAAAGATGGGTGAAATGAAGTGAAATATCCTAAAGTCTGCGGTCTGGGAGGTGGCACAGTGATAAAGCTTTGGACTCTCAAGCATGAGGTCCTGAGTTCGATCCTCAGCAGCACATGTTCCACAGTGATGTCTGGTTCTTTCTCCTCTATATTTCTCAATAATAAATAAATAAAATCTTTTTTAAAAAAATATCCTAAAGTCTTAATCAAAGATGAAATTAAATGCATGCTGGTGATTGAATTTGAAACCTCATACTTGAGAGTCTAACACCTTATCCACTGTGCTACCTCCTGGGCCTTAACCTGAAGGCCAAGCAGTAGATGCCCTGTTGAGCTTTATTACCATTCGAAAGAACCTGTGTTCTAAGCCCCAGCCCCCACCTGCAGGGGCAAAGCTTCATGATCAGTGAGCAGT
Organism: Erinaceus europaeus; assembly: GCF_950295315.1. Classification (NCBI taxonomy): domain Eukaryota; kingdom Metazoa; phylum Chordata; class Mammalia; order Eulipotyphla; family Erinaceidae; genus Erinaceus; species Erinaceus europaeus. The sequence goes on along the minus strand of NC_080164.1, from coordinate 81,435,701 downwards.
GATACAGGTGTGTGAGCAGTGATACAGGTGTTCCTCATCTCTTCCTTCCTCTCTCCCATCTCCCTCTCTGTTCTGTCTAATGGGGAGAAAAACAAAAACAAAAAAGGCCACCAGGAGGAATGGATTCATCATGCAGGCATCAAGCCTCAGTGATAAATAATCCTGGTAGCAATAAAAATATAAAATATATCCCTAGCCTCCTTGGTTTTCTCCCTACTTTAACATGCTTTGTGTGTTTCTTTCCCACAGGTGAATTCATCATCGGCCGAGTGATCAAGGCCATGAACAACAGCTGGCATCCTGAGTGCTTCCGCTGTGACCTCTGCCAGGAGGTGCTGGCTGACATTGGATTTGTCAAGAACGCTGGGAGGTAGGAGCTTTCCTTCCCTGATAGGTGCCGTAATGTGTACTGGGAACACTGAACTTTGTGGGATCGGATGGTAACACAGCAGGTTAAGTGCAGGTGGCACAAAGCGCAAGGACAGGCATAAGGATCCTGGTTCGAGCCCCCCAACTCCCTACCTGCAGGGGGGTCACTTCACAAGCAGAGAAGCAAGTCTGTAGGTGTCTGTCTTTCTCTCCCCCTCTCTGTCTCCCATCCTCTCTTGATTTCTCTCTGTCCTATCCAGCAACAACTTCAATGGCAAAAATAACAATAAGGACAACAACAGCCGGGGGTTTGAACTGGGATCTTTGTGCCAGTCCTTGCACTTCATGCCATGTGTGCTTAACCTGGTGCACTACTGCCCAGCCTGAAACTTAACTTTAAAACTGAAGTTTCGTGGTCCGGGAGGTGGCACAGCGATAAAGCTTTGGACTCTCAAGCATAAGGTCCTGAGTTCGATCCCCGGCAGCACACATGCCAGAGTAATGTCTGGTTCTCTCTCTCTCTCTCTCTCTCTCTCTCTCTCTCCTGTCTTTCTCATAAATAAATTTTAAAAAAAAATTTTAAAAAACTGAAGTTTCTTCCTAATAATTAAAAAGAAATGTACTGGGAGCCAGGCTGTAGCGCACCAGGTTAAGCGCAGGTGGTGCCAAGCACAAGGGCCGGCATAAGGATCCTGGTTCGAGCCTCCAGCTCCCCACCTGCAGGGGAGTCGCTTCACAGGCGGTGAAGCAGGTCTGCAGGTGTCTGTCTTTCTCTCCCCCTTTGTCTTCCCCTCTTCTCTCCATTTCTCTCTGTCCTATCCAACAACGATGACATCAGTAACAACAATAACTACAACAATAAAAAACAACAAGGGCAACAAAAGGGAAAATAAATAAATATAAAAAATATTTTTTAAAAAAATGTACTTTTCTACCTTTTCCTCTGTTCCTTCCCCCACCTGGGTCTCTCACATGGCAAAGCAGCAAGATATCAAAGTAAGGTAGGTGTGTATACTTCCTCCCCCACCCCATTTTATTGACAGAGAGACCCAGGCTCAAGCCCAGCCTCCTCCACACTGAAGTAAGCTTTATTTATTTATTTTCCCTTGTGTTGCCCTTGTTGTTTTTTTATTGTTGTTGTAGTTATTATCCCTTCCCTCACTCTTTGTGTGTGTGTGTGGGGGGATCTTCTCTGAGCTCACTTTCACAAATAGATGCAGAAAGAGAGAATCAAAGAGAACACACACTGAAGCTTTTAAAAAAATTTTTTTTAAATATTTATTTGTAAAAGTGAGCTCAGGGTGGTAAAGCCTCACCCCACACCAAGAAAGAAGGTGTTTGGGGAGGTGGGAAGTGCAGTGGAGCCATCAGGTAACCAGAAAGCCCCAGTGATACCCCTGGAGCAATAAAGGAAAAAGAATATACCACCTGCATGAGGGAAGCTTCATGAGCAGTGAAGCAGGTCTGCAAGTGCCTGTCTTTCTCTTTCCCTCTCTGTCTTCCCCTCCTCTCTCCATTTCTCTCTGTCCTATCCAACAACAACGACAGCAATAACAACAACAAGGGCAACAAAAGGGAAAAAATGGCCTCCAGGAGCAAATGGATTCATAGTGCAGGCACTGAGCCCCCCAGCAATAATCCTGGAGACAAAAAATAAAGTTAAATTAAATTTTTTAAAAAATAGAAGTTTCTGGGGTGGCAAAATAACTCACTTGGGTAGTGCACTGCTTTGCCGTGTACACAGTCCAGTTTCAAACCAGGCCCTACTGCATTAGAGGGTGATTTGGTGTTATGGTCTCTTTGACTTTCTCTGCCTCTGTCTAAAAACAAAGTGAAATTGAGTTTCTAAACATCTTTCGGTTGGTTCTGTGCAGGCATCTGTGTCGCCCCTGTCATAACCGTGAGAAAGCCAGAGGCCTTGGGAAGTACATCTGCCAGAAATGCCATGCCATCATTGATGAGCAGCCGCTGATATTCAAGAATGACCCTTACCACCCGGACCACTTCAACTGTGCCAACTGCGGGTACCACAGTGGCCTCTTTATCACATCAGCAGCAGAAACACAAGATCACATCTGTTTCTCTTACTTTCTTCTGAACCGGAATCAGACGCCTTATCCATTAGGCCACTTGGCCCCTGTTTCTCTTACTTTGACAACCCAAACTGCTTCTTTCCAATTTTTAAGATCAAAAATTGTAAACCTATAGACAAGTCCAAAGAGGGGCCAGGTGAGCAGACAGCTCACCCAGTACAGCACATACTGTGCTTCAAAAGCCTGGCTTGAACCCTGGACCACCACATGGTGGAACCCACCTGAAGGAGGAAACGTTACAAACAATGCAGCAATGATGTGTGCAAGAACCCTTTTTGTCTCTGCCTCAGTCTCTCTTTCCCTCCTCCTCTCTTTCACCCTCTTGTCTGGAGGAAAAATATGACTCCCAGGAGCAGTGTAGTCATACAGGCACTGAGCCACACTGAAGGTCCTGACTTTTGTTGACCAAAACAGAGAGAGAAACTAACATAAAAGAATATTTACAAGGGGGCTGGATGATGGTATACCTGGTTGAGCTCACATGTTGAAATGTGCAAGGATCTCAGTTCAAGTCCCTGATCCTCACCTGCATGAAGAAAGCTTTGCAAGTGGTGAAGCAGTACTGCAGGTGTCTCTCTTTCTCTCTCCTTCTCTATGACGCCTTCCCTCTTGATTTTTCTCTGTCTCTATTCAATAAATAAATAAAGATAGTAAAAAAAAAATTAAAGAAAAAAAGAATATTTACAAGGACCTAGATGGGGGATTAGAGTGTTATGCAGAAAACTGAGAAATATTACACATGTACCAACTACTGTAATTTACTGTCAACTGTAAACCATTATTTTAGGGGCTCAGCCATGGAACACACCTGGCTGAGTGCACATATAACCATGCGCAAGCCCCCAGTCCTCAACTGCATGGGGAAAGCTTTGCAGGGAGATATATATATATATATCTTTCTCCCTCTCTACCTCCCTCTTCCCACTTGATATCTGTCTCTTCTCTCTTTTTTTTTTAAATCTTTATTTACTGGGAGTCAGGCAGTAGCACAGTGGGTTAAGCACAGGTGGCACAAAGCACAAGGACCCACGTTAAGGATCCCGGTTCGAGCCCCCGGCTCCCCACCTGTAGGGGAGTCACTTCACAGACGGTGAAGCAGATGTGCAAGTGTCTATCTCTCCCCCTCTCTGTCTTCCCCTCCTCTCTCCATTTCTCTCTGTCCTATCCAACAACAGTGATATCAGTAACTACAACAATAAAATGACATCAATAACTACAACAATAAAACAAGGGCAACAAAAGGGAATAAATAAAATAAAATAAATTTTTATTTACTTATTTTTGGGTAGAGAAAGAAAATGAGGGGGGTAGATTAAGAGGGAGGAGAGACAGAGACAGCTACAGCCCTGTTTTGCATTTGTGAAGCTTCCCCCCATAGATGGGGACTGGGAGCTTGAACCCAGGTCTTTGTGCACTGTAGTGTATATGCTCAACCAGGTGTGCTACCAACCGGCCTCTTGATTCCTATCTCTATCTAACAAATAATGACCAAAAAAAAAAAATCTTAAAAATGAAGAAAGAATATTTACACACCTTTCATTTAGTTTCATTAACACTTAGCACACTGGATTGTGTGTCTAGCACATTCTCCCCTCCATGTGTGTTGTGTGTGTGTGTAGATCACGTGTACCTTTTAATATTCAGCCCAATTTTTCAGCTCTCTTTTCCCAATACAGGATACTTCTCCCCAAAAAACTTTTAAGTCTTATCTTTCTATGTAAATAGTCATTTCAGTTGCAGTAATTTATCTTTAAAAATTCTTTAAGTTATTTTGGGGGCTGGGCAGTGGCATCCCCCAGTTAAGCAAACATATCACTGTGCACAGATACCCAGGTTCAAGCCCCCACTCCCCACACACGGAGGTAATCTTCATGAGTGGTAAAGCAGGTCTGCAAGTGTCTGTCTTTTTCTCTCCTCTACCTTCCCTCCCCTTTCATTTTTCTCTGTCCTGTTAAATAAAATAGGAAAAAATAACCACTGAGAGTGATGGATTCATACTGCCAGCACTGAGCCCCTTCCTACAGCAACCCTAGTTGCAGTTAAATAAACTTTTTATTTAATTTGGTGACTTTACGTCTAAAAAGATGTTTTCTTCCATACTTCATAATATATAATATATTATACTATGATGTTTGAAATTACTCTCTAATATAAACATTTAATGGAAGGGGCCAGGTGGTAGCGCAGTGGGTTAAGCACACATGGCGCAAAGTGCAAGGACCAGCGTAAGGATTGTAGTTTGAGCCCCAGGCTCCTCACCTGTGTATGTAGAGGGGTTGCTTCACAAGTGGTGAAGCAGATCTGCAGGTGTCTATCTTTCTTTCTCCCTTTCTGTCTCCCCTCCTCTCTCGATTTCTCTCTATCCTATCTGGCAACAATAATAGCAATAACAACAATAACAAGGGCAACAAAATGGAAAAATGGCCTCTAAGAGCAGTGGATTCATAGTGCAGGCACCAAGCCCCAGCAATAACCCTGGAGGCAAAAAAGAAGCAACAACAACAAAAATTCAATGGAAAAAGATACTTTGTTATAGTCAGTATGAACTCATATGCTTAATTATATATAGAGAGAAGAGATATGATGGTTAAAGATTAAGAAAGCTGCCTCATGCCTTAGGCTCTAAAGTCCTACATTCAACCCCAAGCAACACCTTGAACCAGAGCAGTATTCTGGTTAAAAAAATATAGAGAGCTAGTGAGAAAGAGAGAGAGGTCAAGAAAATAGCTTCATGGTGAATATATAGCCAATTCATCTTTTTTGTGATTATTATTTCTATCTCACCTCATGTTCTTACTTTTTCTCCCTTAGGTGGGATTTTCTGTTCATTTTGCATCAGTACTTCTAAAGAATCATTTGGCTTAGGTGGTGACTTGACTTGACTTGACTTGGTAGAGTACACATGTTAACACATGAAAGAACCCAGGTTCAAGTCTCTATTCCCACCTATAAGGGGAAAACTTCATGAATAGTAGAGTAGTGCTGTATATGTCTCTTCTCTCTGTCTGTCTATCTCTTTCTGACTCTCAGCCTCTATCTGAAGAAAACAAAAGCTTCTGGGAACAGTGAAGTCATGCAGGCACCAAGCCCCAGTGATAGCCTTGCTGCCCCCACCCCCCAATAATTATTTGAAACAGATGAAAGTCAGACAAGTCCATTTGACCAGTTGAAGCCATCTGTGGCTCAATATTTATTGCCTCAAGAGACTGAAAATCATAGCCCTTAGGACTTGGAAGAAAATTCTGGTCGTTTTATGTGTTTCTTTTCTATCCCGAATCTGTAACTATTCTTACCAGCTTGTGATAGCTTAAATAATATTAGTAAATGGAACTTATCTCCAAACTCAATTATCCTGGTAATGTCTGCACTCAACCAGAGGTGCCACTGCCCTGCCCCCACAAGCTCAGTGATTTTGGAATGATAGTTCTCTGGACCCATCCTTAACACTGCAGTTATTCCCTTCTAACTTTTTAAGGAAAACAAATGAATGAGATAATAAGACAAGGGCACAGTAAACATCACAGCTGGATGGACTATAACCCGACCTAATCATCCACCTTAACATCCCTATATGATTTTGACATTTGGTCAGGAGTCTGAAAGCTGTTCCAGCCTATCAGTTCAGTTTTATCAGATTACTGATAAAAGTGGGAGTGCATGGAAGTTACAGGAATTATTGTAGAGGCATCTTTAAAAAAAAAAAAAAAATTCTGGTCCACTGTAGCTGCCTTTTTCTCTGCAGGTAGAATTGCTCATTTGCTGTCTGTCGTTCTTGTGCGCAGGAAGGAGCTTACCGCTGATGCCCGAGAGCTGAAAGGGGAGCTGTACTGCTTGCCTTGCCACGACAAGATGGGGGTCCCCATCTGTGGGGCTTGCCGCCGGCCCATTGAAGGGCGCGTGGTCAATGCCATGGGCAAACAGTGGCATGTGGAGGTGTGTTCTGAATTGGGGGACAGGCTGTGCTTCTGCATTTCCATGATCCAAATGTGCTGGCAAAATTGAGAGTCTTTGTTTTTAACAGCTGAATAATATTCTATTATGTGTATAACCATTCATATGTTGTTAGATATCTGGGTTTCCACCATGTTTGGGCTATTACAAATAATGCTAAGGGGACCAGATTGTGGTACACCCAGTTAAAGCACACACATTACCATGTGCAATGACCAGGGTTTGAGCCTCCGTCTCCCATTTGCAGGGGGATGCTTCACTAGTGGTTAAGCAGGTCTGCAGGTGTCTCTCTCTTTTCCTATCTCCCTCCCCCCTTCAATTTCTATCTGTTCTGTCCAATAAAAATAGGGGGAAACAATGACCACTGGTAGCAGTGGATTCATAGTACAGGCATCAGGCCCGAGTGGTAACCCTGGTGGGGGGGTGTGTGTGCTAAAACAATTTTTTAAAAGAATAAGACAGTCTAAATATTAAATGTGGACAAGGCAGTTTCTTAATGCAATTTTGAATGATTGAGCCCAGGTTCTCACCAAACAAGATACGTGCTGAACCACTCAACTACTTCCCTGACCATTTAATTTTATTTGAGACAGACCAAAACAGCACCCCTCTCCAGGAAGCTCCAGCCAGTCCTGCAGTGCAGATACTCAGAGGCTTTTACCTCTTGTTTTGTCTTTCTTGAATAGACTGTCTTGAAGGTGGTCATCAGAGACTGGGGTATGTGCATTGCCATGGAAATTGTGTAAGGTCACATCCAGCCCAGTGAAGGGACAGCTTCAAATTTCCATATATGTTGCCCAAGGATCATTTTAACTTTAGACTTTGACTTCAGCAAATTAATTTAATATGACATATCAACAATGACCTGTATCACTTTTTTTTCCTCTAGCATTTTGTCTGTGCCAAGTGTGAAAAGCCATTTCTTGGGCATCGCCACTATGAGAGGAAGGGCCTGGCATACTGTGAAACCCACTATAACCAGGTACTAACCATGCTCACTGGAGACTAGACAGTCTTTCAGGAAGTTGAGCTTATCGGTGTTTTGGCTACAAAGGAATCTTTTGAACAACATAAATAGGTCTTCAATGTATGTTTCTCACTTTTTATTTGGGAAATAATTTTAGACTGATGGAAAGGTTGTAAAAAGTACAAAGAATATATATCTCCTAGCTCCTGGAACTTTCTTTTATAGCGCAGTTATCAGTGCTGCTATAGTGACTTGTGTCCTGCAGTTTTGGCACTTGACCCGGTAGAATCCTGAGGGCATTTTTCCCACACTACTGCTTAACTTGGTCTAGTGCTATCCTGTTCCTTCATCCACCTTTATCCTGAGCCATTTATTTGGGTTTTGATAGTGATGAAAAATAGATTCTGTTCATTGTAGGGAATAATTTGGTTTTTTATTTTATTTGGGTTTTGATAGTGATAAAAAATAGATTTTATTTGGGTTTTGATAGTGATGAAAAATAGATTATTTTCATTGTAGGGAATAATTCGGGTTTTTATTTTATTTGGGTTTTGATAGTAATAAAAATAGATTTTATTTGGGTTTTGATAGTGATGAAAAATAGATTCTTTTCATTGATAAGCAATGAACTTTTACTAGTTTTCTCTAGTAATGGCAAAGTCTGGATCTAGGGAGCCAACTATTTTTAAGTGATATTTATAATTTAGAGATTATACTAAACACCTGGTGTTTCTAAAGTTCTATCATGTCTTGAATTTTTACCTTTTTTTCCCCCCATTTTCAGCTATTTGGTGATGTTTGCTTCCACTGCAACCGAGTTATAGAAGGTGATGGTAAGTATCTGATGGGACAACCCCCTTTGGACACAAAACACTTAAGTTATGTGACTGTTGAAAGAAATTCATGATGGGAGGCGGCATGTAGTGGCACACCTGGATAAGCACACGCATAACAGTAGGCAGGGACCCAGGTTCAAGCCCATGATCCTCACTGTAGGAGGAAAGCTTCACAAGTGGTGAAGCAGTGCTGCAGATGACTCTCTTTCCCTCTCTCCCTCCTCCCTCAATTTCTGTCTCTATCGTGTGTGTGTGTGTGTGTGTGTGTGTGTGTGTGTGTGTGTGTGTGTGTGTTTTAAGAAGTTGATGGGCCAGTAGGTGGCTCAACTGGTAGAGCACATACATTATCACGGGCAAGGACCTGGGTTTGAGTTCCTGAGCCACCACATGGGAGGGGAACCTTCCAGGGAAAGCTTCATGAGTGGTGGAGCAATGCTATAGTGTCTCTCCTCTCTCCCTCTCTATTCTTTCTTTCTTTTCTTTTCTTTCTTTCTTTTTCTTTCTTTCTTCCCTTCTTTCTTTCTTTCCTTCTTTCTTTATTTCTTTATTATTGGATAGAGACAGAGAAATTGAGAAGAGAGAAGGAGATAGAGAGGGAGGGAAACAGAGAGACACCTATAGTCCTGCTTCACCACTCGTGAAGCTTTCCCCTGCAGGTGGGAACCAGGGGCTTGAACCTGGGTCCTTGCACACTGTAGCGTGTGTGCTTAACCAGGCGTGCCACTACCTGGCCCCTCCCTCTCTATTCTCTGTGTCTCTTACCCTCTATCTAGAGGAAAGAGAAAAAATGTCCACTGAGATTAGTGGAATCGTGCAGGCATTGAGTCCCAGTGATATCCCTGGTTACAGGCAAAGAAAGAGAGAGAGAGGGGGAGAGAGAGAGAGAGAGAGAGAGAGAGAGAGAAAGAAAGAAAAGAAGAAAGAAAGAAAGAAAGAAAGAAAGAAAGAAAGAAAGAAAGAAAGAAAGGAGAGAATGTGATCAATATCAGTTACTCAGTTACTTCTTTTACTTGGGCTTATTTCACAAGTCATCTGTAGCAGCAAGGCAATGGTCTAAGAGTTTGACTTGATACTTTGTTGATGGTAGCCCGACAGGCCAGTTTCATAGGACTGTCACCATAGGAACTGAGGGAACTAACTGTTCCTGCCTAGCCCTCTGATCTGTTTCTGTTTGTGTTTCCTGGAATTATACATCTTGGAACATATAGAGCAATGTTTATGAGACTAAGGTTTATTCTGCTATGGTAGTTAGGCAGAGGTGCTTTAGTTTCACAGATGCTAAACCCTGGCTCTTATCAACAGCTGTTTCTGCAACTTAACACCCTTAGTGTGGTGATTAGGCAGTGCAGATTGACTGGAGCAAAAAGGAAACAGCTGTCTTTGCTAATCGTAGCTCACACAACTCAGCTAGAAGCTTCCTGGCGGGGTTTGAAATATTCCTATTTCCAGCAGCCTTCATGATTCTGGCAGAGATGCTAAGTCAGGAAATACTTTCTGAAACACTGCCCACATATTCCGAGATAGGAATAGTTTAGGGCTGGAAAGATAGCTCACTGGGGAAGGCATATACCCTGGTACATGTGGCCCAAGTTTGATGGCTGGCACCAGCTAAGAGTACCATGGCCCTGGGTAGAAGCCAGTGCTGGGGGTGCCTCTCCCTGTTACTCTCTGCATGAAAAAGCAGCCCAGGAGCAGTGAAATTGCACATATGCTAGGCCCAGGCTCCAGAACAAAAAGAATTTGTTTGAGAAAGCAACCTTTAGTGCCACTGGAAATAAAACTCTCATATGAAGCGGTTGACAGGCAAAAGAAGCTGTCAAAGGAAGTCTATTTGTTTGTTGTCACCTTTTTTTAAGAAAGAGTCCTATAGGAGAAGTAAGTCGAGTTTTAATTTTTTAACCTTTTGCCATTAGGGTTATCACTGGGACTTGGTATCTTAATGGCCCCATTATTCCCTGTGGACATTGTTTTTTTCTCTTAGAGAGGAGAAGCCATTATGCTACCACTTACCCCTGTAGGGGGTTCCATGTGGCAGCCCAGGTCTCAAACCCAGGTCTTTGTACGTGGTAACATGTAATACCAGGTAAGCCAGATGCTGGCACCCGGTATTGGGATTTCTTTAAATAGCTTAGCTAGCTTACCTAGGGAGGACACCTGCTTTGCCATCTGTATAACCCAGGTTTGAGTCCCCTGTATAGCACATGGGAGTACTAAGACACATTGGAGGAAGCTTGGGTGCTATTGTACCTCCCCTTCTATATATTAGTTTCTCTTTCTATCTGAAGAACCAGGAAGATAGCATACTAAGCAAAAAGACATTCTTGCCTGAATGTCCAAAGTCTCAGGTTTAGTCACTAGCACCACCAGAAACCAGAGTTGATCTTCCTGTCTGGGAAAAGAAAAAAAGTTCTGAGCAGTGAAGCAACAGAAACAATGGGGTGGTGGGGGGAAGGAAGGAAATTGCCTGGTCCATGTTGCACTGTTGCACCATAGCAGAAAGGTAGGCAAGCGCTGTGCTTCCCAAAGAGTGTGATGTCTGAGTGGCATATACATATGTTTCTGACATACAGATGTTAGGTATATACAGAGACATTCATGGAGTGAGAGAACATAAGATTTGGTGTGAAGACATGGCAATACTATATATGGTTCACTGGATACTCACAAGGAAGAATAAAGAATATAAGAAGAAGCCTACAGTCATGTGATTGGTTTATATTTATTTTTTTATTTTTAAAAAATATTTATTCCCTTTTGTTGCCCTTGTTGTTTTATTGTTGTTGTTACTGATGTCATCTTTGTTGGATAGGACAGAGAGAAATGGAGAGAGGAGGGGAAGATAGAGAGAGGGAGATAGATAGAAGATAGAGAGAGGAAAGATAGATACCTGCAGACCTGCATCACCACCTGTGAAGTGACTCCCCTGCAGGTGGGGAGCCAAGGGATTGAACTGGGATCCTTATGCCTGTCCTTGCGCTTTGCATCATGTGCACTTAACCCATTGCGCTACCGCCTGACTCCCTATATTTATTTTTTTTAACAGTATGTCAAAGTAGCTTTAAATGATTAATTAAGTTGTGACTCTGGGAGATAGCACACTGGGTAAAGTTAGGACCCTCAAGCATAAGGTCCTGGGTTTAATCTCTGCCGGGATAGCCTGAGGGTACTTCTTCCCGAGCTAGTGCTCTCTGGGTTGGAGAGAACTCAGCTGGAGCCGATCTAGGCTGCTGCGTGGGAGAGGGATCAGGAACTCGTGCCGCACTAACTTCGTAGGAGATACACTCTGGAACTCTCGGAGCCGGAAAGCAATTTCCAAGTGTCTTTAATCAGAAGAGCAGCTGTTTTTATACTCTCCAAGTAGGATGGAAACAGGATGTGATATAGAGAGGGTGGAGCGAAAAGTGACTGGTGAAAATCAGAGTGTGACAAGGAGAGGATCAGGGTATGACAAGGAGAGGGGGTGGAGCAGGTGAGAATTCTACCACTAAACCACCAATGACCTGGAGGGAGTGTAGTGCTTTATGTAAATGTAAAAGTGATTTATGTAAATAGACCAAAGCTTTGAATGGGATTAAATCTATCCCTATATAGGCATATGGTTAAGCAGAAGCCAGGGGGAGCTGGCATACTATCCAACAAATCTCCAGCAGCTCAAGTGCCAGAGTGGTCATCTGGTTTTCTCTCCCTCTTTCTCATTAATAAATAAATCTTTAGGGGAGTCAGGCGGTAGCACAGTGGGTTAAGCACATGTGGCATGAAGCACAAGGACCAGTATAAGGATCCCAGTTTAAGCCCCTGGCTCCCCACCTGCAGGGGAGTCACTTCATAGGCTGCAAAGCAGGTCTGCAGGTGTCTATCTTTCTCTACCCCTCTCTGTCTTCCCCTCCCCTCTCCATTTCTCTCTGTCCTATCTAACAAGATGACATCAGTAACAACAACAACAATAATAACTACAACAAGCATAAAAAATAAGAGCAATACAACAAGGGAAACAAAAGGGAATAAATAAATAAATAATGAAAAAAGTAAAGAAAATAAGGGCAATAAAAGGGAAAATAAGTAATAAATGATTCTTTAAAATATATTAATAAATGTAATTGATTGTAATTAATTGTAATTGTCCAAGAGGTGGCTTAAGCATTGGACTCTCAAGCATGAGGTCTTGAGTTCTTTTTTTTAGTATTTTTTTTATTATATTTATTTATTTCCCCCTTTGTTGCCCCCGTCACCCTTTTTTTTCTATTGTTGTAGTCATTATTGTCGCTGCCACTGATTTTGTCGTTGCTAGATAGCACAGAGAGAAATGGAGAGAGGAGGTGAAGACAGAGGGGGAGAGAAAGACACCTGCAGACCTGGTTCACCACTTGTGAAGTGACCTCCCTGCAGGTGGGGAGCCGGGGGCTCAAACCAGGATCCTTACACCAGTCCTTGTGCTTTGTGCCACATGCAATTAACTTGCTGCTCTACCGTCCAACTCCCAAGGTCTTGAGTTCTATCCCCAGCAGTACATGTTCCAGATTGATGCCTGGTTCTTTCTCTCTCCTCCTGTCTTTCTCATCAATAAATAAATAAATATAATTGATTCAACAAACATTAATGGCACTGAGATTCTTAGCTATGTGATTCTTTTGAAAGTGAATCTCTTGATTTCTTCCAAACATCCTAGAAATAACTTTGGTTCTTATTTATTTGTCTGTCTGAAAGAGGAGAGGGGAGGGAGAAGTGACGATGAGGCCCAGAGCACCACTCTGGCACATCCAGTGCAAGGGATCAGACTCAGCATTTCACACTTGAAAGTCCAGTGCTTCACCCACTGTACCAACTCCCAGGCCACTGTTTCTGCTTTGGAGGTGAGCAATGTCAGCTCTCAACTTCTCATACCTCCACGGTTGTGTGACCAGTTGCCTTCCTTCTTTTTCTAGTGGTCTCTGCTCTCAATAAGGCCTGGTGCGTCAACTGCTTTGCCTGTTCTACCTGCAACACTAAGTTAACCCTCAAGTAAGTCTACAGTTAGTCTAATGTTAAAAGCGGGGTGATTTTTGTGTTAATGTTGGTAAAGTTTTTAAAAAGTATTCCTTATTCTTTCTGTTCAGGCTTTCTACAAGTAAAAGTTCTTTAACTGTTCCTTGTTCTTTCTTCTATTCTTCCTTTGTCCTGCTGAAAGGGATAAGTTTGTTGAAATTGATCTAAAGCCAGTCTGCAAACACTGTTATGAGAAAATGCCAGAAGAATTTAAGAGGCGACTTGCCAAACGGGAGAGAGAAGCAAAGGATAAGGACAAGCAGAAAAAGAAAAAGCCAGTCTGTTTGTAAACTTTTCTATCCTTTCTGTCATTTTCACTACTTTCTTCTTTGGTTAGTCCTTTAGAATATGTTTTTGTTCTGTTTTCACTTTTTGCACTTTTCTGTTGCTGTTAATTTCTTTTGTATGTGTATTTGTAGCCATCAGAGATTGAAATTCAAGTACTCATTACAGAATTGAACCATTTCCATATTATTAAAATCACAAACTTTAATGAATAAGGTTCATACTCACTATTGCTTATACTTGTTTCTCGTACTCTATAGATTTTCTCTCACCTTTTCCTTTAAAAAAATGTGTGTGTATATATATGCATATTTGTATATATATGTGTATATATATATATTGGATTTCAGTCTCTTAATAGACGTTGGAGAATGTTTTAAAGTATTTTTTTGTCTGACAATTGCAACTTTGAAAGTCCTGGGTTATGATATCTTTACCAAAAATAATTAATCAAGTGTCATATTAACATTATTCCATCAACTCTTTGAGCATGTTTTGTATGCAAGTAAAAAAATCGCTCAGTCTACCTCATAAAATGCCTGTGTCTTTGGTGTGTTCATGCTTTCATAGAATACCCATATACTATTGTTAAATAATTTTTTTATATATTTTCAAGTTTTTTGTTTTCTGTTGTTTTTTTTTTATGGGAAATAGTCTTTTTTGAAATTCTGTTGAATTACTAGCATGATTGTCTCATTTTCCTTTCATGATTATCAGTGTGTCCTGAACTCTAAGAGTTTTTTACTGGGTTAAAGTTTCCTTTTATAGACAGGAATTAGAATCCATATATAAAATTAGACCAGTGTGTATCTGGGAAGGTGATTCAGCAGGTAGAGTGCAGGCCTTGCATGGGTGAAGCCCGCGGCTCCACCCCCAGCATCATATGTACCATTATGGTGCTTTGCCACCTCTCTCTCATGAAGTATGTACTTTTTAATTTAAAAACTTAGAACAGTGATTAAACAGTCATTGTTTGTAGCATACTTAAAAGCAGTTATAATTAAATTTTTCATTAAAAGTAGCAGTCTTTGCATCAAGCTGTGGGTTCAAGTACCCCATGACTATGTAAAAACAATAAAGACTGTTTTGAGCACACTTAATGACTATAGCAGAGGGTGGTGCCTGGTGACTTTCATGGTCTCTCACCTTTTCTTTTTCAAATGAAAAAAGGTAAATAAAGTAAATTTTAAATGACAGTTCTAATAGATTTCACTCTAAGATGACTTTGGGAAAATTTTTAATTCATTAATACTATTTAAATAAAACTGCCATTTGAAATAAAAGATCACAGGGTGGGCTGGGGTAGATAACATAATGGCTATGCAAAGAGACTTTCCTGTCTGAGGTTCCAAAATCCCAGGTTCAATACCCTGCACCAGTGTAAGCCAGAGCTGATCAGTGCTCTAGTAAAAAATTAAATTAAATCACAGGGCCAGGTGGTGGTGTACCCGGTTGAGTACATGCTACAGTGCTCAAGGACCCAGGTTCCAGCCTCCCAGTACCCACCTGCAGGGGGGAAACTTTGCAAGTGGTGAAGCAGTGCTGCAGGTGTCTCTCTGTCTCTCTTCCTCTCTATTTCCCTCTTCCCTCTTGATTTCTGACTATCTCTATCCAATAAATAAAGATAATTTAAAAATATTTTAAAAAGAAAGAAAGATCACCTGAGGCTCTGTGAAGACAGCACCGTGACTGTGCACTAGACTTGCACACCTGAGGCCCCAGGGTCCCAGGCTCAATCTTTGACGCCACCAGAATCCAGAGATGAGTGGTTTTCTGGTCTCTGTCTCGCCTCTCTCTTTCTCTTTCCTGCCCCTACCTTTCTCACTGTCTTTCTCCCTCTCCCTCCCTCCTTCCCTCCCTCCCTTTCTCTCCATAATGTTTTAAAAATAAAATAAATTGGTTAGCAGCTGGGGAAACTTAAATGGTAGAATAATGAAGTTTCATATCTGAAGTCCTACTTCTCATGTACCAGACTGGAGCTCTGGCCTGTCTCTCTCTTTCTCACTGTCTCATGTGAAATTCTCTCTCTCATGTGTATACCTTAAAAATAAATATTTAGGTGGTCCAGGAGGTGGCGCAGTGGATAAAGCATTGGACTGTCAAGCATAAGGTCCTGAGTTCGATCCCTGGCAGCACATGCACCAGAGTGATGTCTGGTTCTTTCTCTCCATCTTTCAAATAAATAAATAAATAAATAAATAAATAAATAAACCTTTTAAAAATTAAAATAAATAATTAGGAGCCAGCACCATATACACAACTGAGGTTCAAACCTGGCCCCTACAACTTGGAAATTTCTGCTTCTCTGCCTTGCTGTCTTTATGTAAATAAATAAATGCATCAGTTAAATCAGCAAGTTTAATCATTATATCACTAGCTGTATTTTACAAATACATCCTAAATATTGTTTCACAGAAAATGAAGGAAATAGTAAAGTTGGACATTTATTCAATTCTTAATTAAAGACACTAGATCTTAGCACTGGTAAGTGGTTGTGATTACCCTGTGGGAACAATGGTAATCAGGAGGCCATCTGTAAGGCTGCCTTCTCCAGAACTGTTTTATAAAATGATCACATGTGTGACTCTTGACTTTTAGAAAGAAGAATTGAACAGTCAGGGCAGAGTAAAGGATTCATATGAGTGAAGCTCCAAGTTTAATTCCTGGTACTACATATGCCAGATTGATGCTTTGATCCCTGTCTCACCAGTCAGTGAATAAATCTTTGAAAAGCAGAACAAATAACTTCTCCATAAAGTTAGCCTTCACAAAGTGTAACCACAGGCTTCTGGTTTGTTTGTGTTTGAACAAGAGAAAACTGTAATGCTGGCAATAGAAGTCAAGGCCTCATACTTATCAGTCCTGCAGTTCATAGTTGCTAGCTCCAGGGCCCTCGCTTCTTTCTTGAAGAATGATTATTAAGAGGGTCAACTAAATAGCTCACTTGGATAGTGTGCTACTTGAACCCATAAATCAAATTCAAGCCCAGCTACCACCACACTTATGGAAGCTTCATTGCTGTGTTGTCTCTCTCTGTCTCTGTCTCTCTGCTTGTCTCTATCTATGGAAAAAAAAGAGTGGTTATGATTTCTCCTCTCAGAAGCAAACACAGAAGCCAGAACTCCCACCTTCTGCACCCCCAAAAGAATTCTAGTCCATACTCCAGAAGGGGAGAAATGTTTGGGAAAGATGACCAGAGAGCTTTGAACTTTATTCCATCAGGACTTGGAAAGAGAAGAGGAATAAAGGAAGAACATTTGGAAATATAAACAGGTGTAGGTGTGAGTTAGAAAGGAAGAGAGGGTAGGACCATAGAAAAAATGGACAAATATATGTAAATACAGACAGATAGTTATAGAAATAATAGTCAACCCATATCTGTGACCTTAGGAGAACCACTGCAGTTCCAGTGGAGGGAATAGAGACACAGAACTCTGGTGGTGGGAACAGTTTGGAATTATACCCCTGTTATCTCATAATTTTGTGAACCAATACTAAGTCAATAATTTAAAAAATTCTTAGAGGCCAGGTGGTAGCGCACGGGGCTAAACACACATAGTATGAAGCACAAGGACTGGTGCAAGGATCCCTTTTTGATCCACCTGCAGGAGGATCACTTCACAGGCAGTGAAGCAGTTCTGCAGGTGTCTTATCTTTCTCCATCTCTGTCTTCCCCTCCTCTCTCAATTTCTCTCAGTGGATTTGTAGTGTAGATGCTGAGCTCCAGCAATAACCCTGGAGGCAAAAAAAATTCTTAAAAATAAAAAGATTTTGGGGGCTGGATGGTGACACGCCTGGTTGCGTGCACATGTTACAGTGCACAAAGATGCACCTGCAGGGGGAAAGCTTTGTGAGTGGTGAAGCAGGTCTGTAGGTGTCTCTCTGTCTCTCTCTCCCTCTCTATTTCTCCTCCTCTAAATTTCTGGATGTCTCTATCTAATAAATAAATGAAGATAATAAAAAATAGAATTTTTAAAAAATATTTCTTTTCTCAACCATTTTTTTTGTCAGACAACCAACCAAAATATGAGCTGACAAAATATTAATGAACCAGACTTGCCATGCACACTATACAGATTCAAGCCCAGCCTCCACTACATTGGAAGGAGTTTTGGTGTTGTGCTGTCTGTCTGTCTTTCAGAAGAAAGTCAGGACAGTGAAGCCAAAATAACAACAGATAATAGAAACAATCCTTTATGTTTTGTTGTCATTGTTAGGGTTGAGGCAAAAAATATGTATATATGTATTTTTTGGGGGGGGAAGTTGGGCGGTAGCGCAGCGGGTTAAGCACACCTGGCGCAAAACAAAAGGACCGGCGTAAGGATCCCAGTTTGAGCCCCCGGCTCCCCACCTGCATGGAAGTCGCTTCACAAGCAGTGAAACAGGTCTGCAGGTGTCTGTCTTTCTCTGCCCCTCTCTGTCTTCCCCTCCTCTCTCCATTTCTCTCTGTCCTATCCAACAACAATGACAGCAATAATAACTACAACAATAAAACAATAAGGGCAATAAAAGGGAATAAATAACTATTTTTTAAAAAGATAAAATACATATGTATATATATATATATATATATATTTTTTTTTTTTTTAATGTATGTACGAGCGAGAACCAGAGCATCACTCTGGCACTTAGGATGATATGATGCCAGAGCTCCAGTTTGGGACCTCATGCTTTTGCGTCCAGCACTTCTTGCACTGCATCACCTTCAGAGCCATGAGAGATAGGATATTTTATTCCAGAAAAGATAAAAATTTGTAGCTTACCTGATATAAAATACTAAATAAGATTAAAGGCCAGATGGTAGTACACCAGATTGAATGCACAAATTGCCATGCGCAAGGACCTGGGTTCAGGCCCCTGGCCCCCACCTGCAGGGGGAAACTTCATGAGTATGGAGCAGTGCAGCAGGTGTCTGTCTACCCTGTATCCCCCTTCTCTCTCCATTTCTCTCTTAACAAAGATAAGAAGGGAGGACAGGGAAAGAAAAAAAGAGATCATGGCCACAAGGAGCAGTGGATTCATTGTGCAGAGGTGTCTGCCTCTCCTCCTCCAACTCCCCCTTCCCTCTTGATTTCTGACTGTGTATCCAGTAAATAAATAAATATAATTAAAGAAAATTAAAGAAAAAAAGAAAGGGAGAGACCAGAGCACCGCTCTGACATATATAGGTGCTGGGATCAATCCCAGGGCCTCAGAATGCAAGTTTTGTGCTCTACCCCTGAGCACCTCCCTCCCCAGTCACTGTTTAACATGTTCTTATAATATTCTAACATATGATTAATTGACTTCTCTTACCTGAATTATGTTTAGATTATGTTTTCTGCATCCATAGCATTGGCTAAAATGTACCACACAATCTGTATTATGCAGATTTATAGAATTGATTTCCAAAGATGATTTTTCCCCATAGCACTGCTCAGCTCTGGCTTTTGGTGGTGCTATAGACTGAACTTGGGACCTTTGCTACCTCAGGCATAGAAGGCTCTTTGCTTAACCATTATGCCTTCTCCTCCAGCCCAGGAAGACTTTTTCAGTTGGTATTTTGAATTCTTTATGTCTACCATGACAAGAACTGAAATTAGGGTTACAATTAACTATAGATGTCATCATGTAGTGTCTTCATTTAATTCAGTGAAAATAATACTTCCTATTATGTGCCTGTTGAATACATATCCACTAATTTCTTGTTATGTGTTGTTTAGGAATAAATTTGTGGAGTTTGACATGAAACCCGTCTGTAAGAAGTGCTATGAAAAATTTCCTTTGGAGCTGAAGAAAAGACTGAAGAAACTAGCTGAGACCTTGGGAAGGAAATAATTGCCTTTCTCATATTTTTTCCCTCTTCTATGCAATAAGAGATTACCAACATTACTTGACTTGATCTGCCCTCATTTAGAGCTGTTACCACAAAATAACTGAGAGTGAAGGGGACCATACAGATGGTTTCTCTAGCTCTTATTTCTCAGTAAGAATAGAAAATTTGTATAAATCTGTTTAAAACAGTTAAAACCACCATTTGCCTTTGTTAGTAACCCCTGTCAGATTGTTGGCATGGTGAGCTGTGGCTAGTAGCAAAAAGCATCTGGTTAAATGTTAAACTTTGCCTGAGGTCCAAAAAATTAAATCTAACTTTTAGAACAAAGTAAAGAGGCTGGAAGAATAGTCACAGTAGCACAGAGGACTTGCATGTGAAAGGCCCCAGGCTTAGTCCTCAGTATCACCAATAGCCAAGTGGTGATATGGCCAAAAGAGAATATTTAAGAAGCTTTTACATGCCATGATTTATATATATATATATATATATATATATATATATATATATATATATATGCATTATTTTAGCTTTTACTCAACATAAAGTTCCACCTGCTATATGGGATGATACAGGGGAGTAAATAACAAAACCAAATCTCAAAGAATCTTTATATCCTTATCAAAGTAGTATAGTTATATAGTGCATTTACACATTATTAAAACAAAGTGCGTGTTCAGAACTACTTGAGGGGGTTGTGTTGATGCAATAATATGCTTGCTTTTATATTTTGTGAACTGTTTTCTTTGGACAGTTATTTACACAGTAGTTATTGCTAGCCAGTAGTATGCTTTTTAAATTTTTGTGCAGAAAGTTTACCTTACTTATTTGAGGATAGAGTGTGCTTCACGATATTGGAATAATGATGTCTTTAACGCGTAACAGTAATTATGCTTCTTAGCTTTGAGGTCAAGGCGTCATCTTAGATAAGGAAATGAAATTAAACTTTATATAGCTTGGAATTTATCGAATGTATCTCAATTTTTCTCTCATAAAAAATTGAATGTATGTGTACTGATCCTATCCTATTGCCTCTATAATCATGCTAATATCTATGCTTTATGCAGAAACATGTCTTGCCTTAGAAAAACATGTACTTTAATCAGATATTCTAACTATTTTCTATTATCCCAAATGAAGATTAAGTGAATTCATTCACACAGTTTGATATCCCTCTTGTTTTGGGGAAACATACTGAAATTTATTTTCACCTTGGACCATTCTTTTTTGAGAAACTTGTATGCAAAGCAGATGCTGAGAACAGCTTTAAATATTGCTGTTGCTTCATTGTCAGTAAAAGAAAATTGCCAAAATTGACTTCTAAGGGAGAATATTATTGGTTTTAAAAGAAAAAAAAAGTTGAAACAACAATGAGAAAAAGATGACCGCCACGAGCAGTGGATTTGTAGTGCAGGCTCTAGGCACCAATGATAACCATGGAGGCAAAAAAAAAAAATTAAAAAAAACCCTCAGATGCTACCACTCTGCCATTAACATATGTATATGCATACAGACTTTTTTTTTTTTTTAAGTTTTTGCCTATACTTTATAAGAGTAAATTCTGAAATTCAGTTTTCAGGTAACTTGTATTCACTTATATTTAGTGTTCTATTAGAGTGTAAAGAATTACTATAAATGATTGAAAAGTAATCACTATATATAATTTAAGACAGTATGTGCTCCAAGTTTCCAACAATCTTTATATTTGATAGGAAAAATAAAAATTCCTTCAGTATGCCTTTGTCGGCTAATAGATGACCACCAGTGAGAACCTTGAAAGTATTTATTAAACATTGTGCTATGAATGCCAGCAAAAAGATTGCAAGGATTTGCAGCATATGGTCTTGATGCTAAATTCTCAAAAGTCACTGCATCAGCAATATGAACAGGATAGCCGCCACTCATCCACATTCTTAGGACTTCAGTGATCATGGACTCCTCTCAGCTGCCCTGCTCACATAGCAGACATAGTGCGGACTCTTCCGTAACTACAAGTCCTGCTGCTATCTTAGCTCACTCCTGTATTTAGCTATGAATTAGCATTACCTGAAAGGTCAATTCTACTTCAAGCTATTTTTACCTAGGCACACTTTTTTGCTTAGTGGTACCATTGAAGCCTCTACACGTGGGAAAGAAGGGAAAAATTGGGAAAGTTTTAAGGAGAACAGGAAACAGACTTGGTTTAACTCATAGTGTTTATTCATGGGGCTTTCCTCTGGTGTAGAAAGTCTAGTTAGTATGCATCTCATTGACTGCAAGGTGATTTGAAGTGGCTAATAGTTCTTACTGCATCTGTAGGTGCTCCAGTTTCTTACCAAGCCTAAAGTAATTAGGAAAAATATCTGGGTACAAGTAAAGCATACTGTAGATCATGGTTGATGCCTTATTACTGGTATAACTGAAACAATAGGTCATTTGCTTCACAGTTTGCCAAAATCGTTATTTTCAAGTTAAGGGAAATTTGAGGTGGGCTTACAACATTCGTGTATTTCACTGTAGATTGTAAGCTCAAGGGCAGAGACACTATATTGATAATTATGTTTTTATGTAGCAACCATTGCAGTATATTCTTGGTGCTTAATAAATGTTCATAATTATTAACAATCTTACTGTACATTGTTTAATTTGAATGGCTTTGAGACATAGAACTCAGAGAAGGTAGAAGGTAGAAAGCTTTTTTTAAATTTTTCTTCGTTAGAGGAATTAATGATTTATAGTGAAACACAACAGTAAAATATAGTAGTTTGTACATGTGTAACATCTCTCAGTTTTCCACATAACAATTCAGCCCCCATTAGGTCCTCCACTGCCATCCTGTTCCAGGACCTGCACCCTCCCCCCACCCCAGAGTTTTATTTTGGTGCAATACACCAATAAGAAAGCTTTTTTAACCTTTATTAATGTTGTGGTTTTGAGGGGACACATTTCAGTAGTACTATGTCTAAATCCATATGAAAATTCCACAAGTGCTAATTTATAAGACATGTACATCTTGGTAATTCAGCTGGCCAAAATATATTTTTATTTTTATTTATTTATTTAGCCTCCAGTATAATCGCCCGGGCTTGGTACCAGCATGGTGAATCCATGTTCCTGGTGTCCATTTTTTTCTTTTTATTTTTTTCTTCATTTTATTGGATAGGACATAGAAAAATGGAGAGGGGAAAGGAAGACAGAGAGGGAGAGAGAAAGATAGACTCCTGCAGACCTGCTTCACCATTTGTGAAGTGACCTCCCTGCAGGTGGGGAGCCGGGGGCTCGAACCGGGATCCTTGCATAGGTCCTTGCACTTAGAACCATGTGCACTTAACTGGGTGCACCACCACCTGACCCCTGCCCCATACCCCCAAGATTTCTTTCATATATTTCATCTTGATCTACTCACAGCTCAAAAATATGGAATTTGGGAGTCCGGCGATAGCGCAGCGGATTAAATGCACGTGGCACAAAGCCAAGGACCAGCATAAGGATCCCGGTTTGAGCCTCCAGCTCCCCACCTGCAGGAGAGTCGCTTCACAAGCAGTGAAACAGGTCTGCAGGTGTCTATCTTTCTCTCCCCCCCTCTGTCTTCCCCTTCTCTCTCCATTTCTCTCTGTCCTCTCCAACAATGACGACATCAATAACAACAACAATAATAACTACAACAATAAAACAACAAGGGCGACAAAAGGGAAAATAAATTTTTTTTAAAAAATGTGGAATTTGAAGTGGAGGTTAGGTCAGTTTCCAGTGACAATTTACTCAGTGTCATCTATGGAATGAAGTCTGTATAAAAAGGAAAGAAGTAGGGGCTGGGCAGTAGCACATGGCGCTACTTACATAGTCTTTGTAATGTAATTGGCGACCTGATAAGTAATGGATTTGCTGAATTCTGTGAGACACTCTAGCAAATTATTAGGATCTGAAGAGGAGATCTTAGGACCTTCTGGTTAGAAATACAGTTTACTGCTGCCACCTGAAGCCTAGGAGAAGAGGAGGCCTTTAGAAGCACAGGTGGCAGCTGTGGTTTGGCAGCTGTGGTTTGGCAGCTGTGGTTTCTACTCAGAAAATAGAGGACTTTTGGGAGCCCACGCCTTTAACCCAGGGAACCTGGTATTCTCCTCAGGACTAGTGTTAGAATTGAGCTTCTCCAGACTAGGAGTTGGCACAATCAAGAAGTGTGGGCCCTCAAGCATGAGGTCCTGAGTTTGATCCTCAGTATTGCAGACGCCAGAGTCATGGCCTTGTTCTCTCAAATTAAAAAAAATAAAAATGCTCTGGTGTGGGGAAGGCCATCTACAACCCTGTTGGAAATTTGACTACACACAAGCACATGCTGGGAATTGATTCAAAGAATTCTAAGTACCATGTTATTTAATCTCTGCACTAAAATGTCTTCCCACTAGCAGCAGAAGAGTAACATAGTGGTATTAGTAAGTAGGTCTTACAAGGTTGCATGGTGTAAAAGACGTATACCCCCTATTTTTATTTTCTTTGTTTTTTGCCAGAGGGGTTATGGCAGGGGCTTAGTGCTTACACTACAAATCCATTGCTCTCAGTGGACTTTTTTTCTTTCTATTTTTTATTTGACAAGACAGAAAGAAACGGAGGGGAGGGGAAATAGAGAGGGGGAGAGAAAAGAGACACCTGCAGACCTGTTTCACTGCTCATGAAGTGTTCCCCCTGCAAGTGGGGCCTCAAACCTGAGTCCTTGCACATGGTGCTATGTGCGCTTAGCCAAATGCACCACAGCACCTGTTGTTAAAATTCGGCGGCTCCAGCTGGCTGGGCTAGCTTCATGGGCGGGTAACAGAGACGACCAGAGACATACGGCTGGGCAGGGAAGCTGTATTTCTTTATTCAGGAACAACGATTCATAAACTAAACCAAACTAATCACCAAACAGAACTCTGCTGTCT
The DNA here is from genome assembly GCF_950295315.1 of Erinaceus europaeus. NCBI lineage: Eukaryota > Metazoa > Chordata > Mammalia > Eulipotyphla > Erinaceidae > Erinaceus > Erinaceus europaeus. The sequence goes on along the minus strand of NC_080164.1, from coordinate 81,411,468 downwards.
CTTTGCGGCGGCGCAAGCACTCTCTCTTACTCTCCAACTCTGGAACTCTGGCACTTCTCTCTAACTCTGCCACTCTGGAACTCTGTTGGGGTTCCTAGGGGCGGGGCCAAGCAGGCCCGAAACTAACAGGACTGATCCAATTCTCTTGGCGGGGGAGAGCTAGAACAAACCAATGTAAAGCATACAACAAGCACCTAAGCTTCCTTCAGTGTGGTAGAGGCCAAGCACAAAGCAGCACACTATCCAAGGGAGCTATTTCATTGGCTCTAGTGTGTGTGTGTGTGTGTGTGTATACAAATTTGGAGATAGAACCTTTGAACTGTAGATATTTGACACACACACAGAGAAAAACAGAGCATCACTTTGGCACATAGGATGCTGGGGTTCAAACTCAGGACCTCATGCTTGAGAATTCAACACTTTACGCACTGTGCCACCCCTCAGACCTCTCATGTACATTTTGTTAATTTGAGTCCAAATGATTAATTTCTGTGATTCAAAAATTAGAAGTATTCCTACTCATACTGGTGTGTGTGTGTTTGAGTGTGTGTGTTGGGTGGTGGTGATGGTGGGGGGAGAGAGAGAGATGCATATATTCTGGGACAGAGAATAGAACCTGGGCCAGGCAGGGGCACACCTCATAAAGCACACATGCTACAATCCAGAAAGACCCAGTTTTTTTTCAATTGTATTTTATTGGGGGGGTCAGTGGTTTAAAGTATATCTTGGGAGTCAGGCGGTAGCACAGCGGGTTAAGCGCAGGTGGCACAAAGCACAAGGATTGGCGTAATGATCCCGGTTTGAGCCCCGGCTCCCCACCTGCAGGGGAGTCGCTTCACAGGCAGTGAAGCAGGTCTGCAGGTGTCTATCTTTCTCTCCCCCTCTCTCTCTCCATTTCTCTCTGTCCTTTCTAATAATGACAACATCAATAACAACAGCAATAAAAACTACAGCAACAATACAAAACAAGGGCAACAAAAGGGAAAATAAATAAATATTAAAAAAAGAAAAAAAGAAAGTATATCTTTGGGAGTCGGACCTTAGCGCAGCGGATTAAGTGCACATGGCGCAAAGCATAAGGACTGGCGGAAGGATCCTGGTTCAAGCCCCCAGCTCCCCACCTGCTGGGGGGGGGTCGCTTCATGGGTGGTGAAGCAGGTCTTCAGGTGTCTTTCTCTCCTTCTCTCTGTCTCCCCTCCTCTCTCGATTTCTCTTTGTCCTATCTAACAACAACAGCAATGACAACAACAATAATAACGACAACAACAAGGGCAACAAGGGGGGGGGGAATGGCCTCCAGGAGCAGTTGGCTCTTAGTGCTGGCACTGAGCCCCAACAATAACCCTGGAGGCAAAAAAAAAAGTATAATCTTTTAAAAAATTTTATTAGTGATTTAATAATTATTGGCAAGACTATGGTATAAAAGGGGTACAATTCCCACCACCAGAGTTCTGTATCCCATCCCCTCAATTGGAAGCTTCCCTATTCTTTATTCCTTTGGGAGCATAGACCCAAGATCTTTATGGGGGTGCACCAGTGGAAGGTCTGACTTCTGTAATTACTTCTCCACTGGACATGGGTGATAGCAGGTGGATCCATACCCCCAGCCTGTTTCTGTCTTTCCCTAGTGGGGCAGGGATCTGGGGAGATGAGGTTCCAGGATACATTGGTGAAGTCATCTGTCCAAGGAAGTTAGGATGGCGTCTGGTAGCATCTGCAACTTGGTGACTGAAAAGCATTAAGATAGAAAACAGAACTGCTCCCTCCTTTCACCCCCTCTTTCTCCCTCATGTCTCTATCTTAAAAATAAAAACTTAAGGGGCCAGGTGATGGCTGGCTAAGCGCTCACATTACAGTGCACAAGGACCCAGGTTCAAGCTCCTTTACCAGTGGTGAAGCGGTGCTGCAGGTGCCTCTTTTTTCCTATCTCCCCCGCCCTCTCAATTTCTGTCTCTATCCAACAGTAAAAAAATAAAAAAATAAAATTCACCCTAGCAGTGGGACAACCCTGATACCCTTCTAATTAAAAAAAAAAAAACTTAAAATCTTCATCGGACTTTTCAAACACAGGACTCACCAGCTGGATATCTCTAATCGCTATTTTCCACTTCTCCCTCATCTCATTAAAAAAAAAAAAATTCCTTTTTTCCCCGAGTACAGCTCAGCTTTGGTTTATGGTGGTGCATGGGACTGAACATGGGAGCTTAAAAAAGGATGTTTTTTAAAGTAAAATTCTTTGGAGTTTTGTAAAATACAGGTAGATAACTTAATATCTGGGAAGATCACTTTAATATCTTGACATACCCTGTCCTGCTTTTGAAATGTATTGGAATTTGGAGGCACTCTTCACACCTTTATAGTTACAGTCTTGCAAGAGCTGCAGCACCAGCAGCCAGGTCCCCAGGGTTGGGCTCACTCAGCCAGCGCCTTCAAGAGGTCGTCGACAAGGCCCCGGGATAGTTGATTTTCCATTTTTAAATTTTTATTTTATTAAAATTATCTTTATTTACTGGATAGAGACAGCGAGAAATCGAGAGGGAAGGGGGTTGATAAGGAGAGAGACACCTGCAGCTGGGCTTCACCACTCGCAAAGTTTTCCCCCTGCAGGTGAGGACTGCAGGCTGGAGCCCAGGTCCTTGCACACTGTAACATGTGAGCTCAACCAGGTGCGCCACCACCTGGCCCCGCTGCATACAGTTTCGGACACCATTTTCTGTCTAGAGAGTAGTCCTCGTCGCCCGCGTGGTGTCTGGTATCCTCTTCTGTGACTGGGGCAGACTCCGCCTCCGGGAAAGGCATCCGAGGCCCTGAAAGGCTGCCCTCCCGGTGCGCGCGGCCCCGGCCCCGCCCATTGGCCCCACCCCTTGAGGTCCCGCCCCTCTCTAGCCTCTGCCCTCGCGGCGCATATTGCTGACGTCAGACGCACGCGCTGGGCCGCTCCTCAGCGGGCGACGGCGCTGCGTCACGGGCTTGCGGCGTTTGGCTCCGGGAGAAGGCCACGGTGGTGGGCCTAGCCTCGGGCCTTCAGCGGCGCAGGAGCCGGGGACGGCGAGATGCGGCGCAGCAAGGCCGACGTGGAGCGGTATATCGCTTCGGTCCAGGGCTCCGCCCCGTCGCCGCGAGAGGTAAGCGGGCCTAGGGAGGCGGCGGGCGCCGGCTGGCCCCGCGCGGCGTCATGGCTCCCGGCGTCTGGGCGGAGGCGGCGGCCGGTGGCGCGGTTGGCGGGCGGGCGGCTCTGCTCCCGCCGACTCTGGGCGGCCCGGACCCGGGATGGAGCCCTCGTGCTTCCTGCGCGGACACTGTAGGGCCGGGCGGGCGGCGGCTCTGCATTTCGCTCGATCCACTTTTTAAAAAAATTTTTGGGAGGTGGGACCCAGCATCTTAAACACTCTGAATTTCTTTTTTTCTTTCTCCTCACTTTTCTTTCTTGCTGGGGCTCGGTGCCAGCACAGTGCTGCTGTGGCCTTTTTTTTCTAATATATTTTTTAAATTGGATAGGACAGAGAAATAGAGGAGGGGAAGACGGAGAGAAAGACAGACGCCAGCAGACCTGCTTCACCGCCTGTGAAGCGACCCCCCTGCAGGTGGGGAGCCGGGGGCTCGAACCAGGATCCTTAGGCCGGTCCTTGCGGTTCGTACTGGTGCTTAACCGGCTGCACTGCCCCCGGGGCCTCCGGCACTCTGCGTTTTTTACTCGTCGTTTGTTTTAAGCTGGCTTGAGATGGTGGAACTTTTTTCGGGGCAGCTCGCCGCCGGCTACCAGTTCCCGTAGGTCAGCACAGGTGTCAGCTGTACTTCGGGACCCTAGTGCTGGGCAGCGACAGCTCGACGCGCTGCAGAGTGAGAACTAGTCTTATGAAGGAGAAGAAAAACCAACACACATGCACCCACCCGAAAAAAAAAAAAATAGTAAAGAGACAAGAAGAAAAGAAAAACTCAAGCTAAACGGTTGCTCTTGGGGAGGCAGCATAATGGTTCTGCCAAAAGACTTTTTTCTGTCTGAGGCTCCGAGGGAGGGTCCCAGGCTCTTTCTCTTGCATCACCGTAAACCGGACCTGAGCAGCGCTGTGTGTAGACAGAAGGAAGTTGTGTGTCCTGTTTGCAGGTGAACTCTGAACTCTGCACATTGGAATCTCAGCTAAGCCACCTCCCAGACCCAAGTTTTATTCTCTATTTTGTGGGATGGGGAGGTGGAGAGATCGGATGAAGTACCAAAGCTTTGCTCCAGAGATTCACACAGTTCCCTCAGTGCTGTCCAGGCAGCCTGTGTACAGGGAGCTGGTGCCAGACCACAGCAGGAGCGAGGGGCGACCCGCTTCCCCAGCCTGAATGTGCTGTAAGCATCAACGTTTAGTGCACGGGATTGGATATTGCCGTGTATGTTGACCGTGAATCATCCCAGATACTTTTGTTAATACTGTGACTCTTGGTCCTGGAGGTGGCGAAGAGGATAAAACATTGTATTCTCAAGCAGGAGGTCCCAAGTTTTAACCCTGGTAGCACATGTACTAGAGTGATAGCCTGGTTCTTTCTCTCCCCTCTTATTTTTCTCTAATAAATAATAATAATAAAAAGAACAGAAAACTAAACACAACCCTTTGATGTTTATAAGCAACCAACTGAATTAATCCCAGGTGAAGTAAGCCAGTATGTGGAGCAAGCTTACCCTATCTATTAATTTTGACTTCTTCCAAACTGTTAAGAAGAGATTAACATGGAGGAGCAGAGAGAGGAGATAGAGTGGACCAGAGCATCTCTCAATCGCAGGGTTTGTATTTGGGACCTTGTGCTTGCCACTCTGGCACTATGCTACCTCTGGTTTAGTTTTTTTTTTTTTAATTTTTTAAAAATTTTATTTTTATTTTTGTTGCCCTTGTTGTCTTTTTATTGTTGTTGTAGTTACTTTTATTTTATTTTTTAACCAGAACACTGTTCAGCTCTGGCTTATGATGGTGCGGAGGATTGAACCTGGGACTTTGGAGCCTCAGGGGCGAGAGTTTGCATAACCATTATGCTATCTACCCTCCGCAGTTGTGTAGTTATTATTGTTGTGGCTATATTGTCGTTGGATAGGACAGAGAGAAATGGAGAGAGGAGGGGAAGACTGGGGGGGGAGAGAAAGATAGACACCTGCAGACCTGCTTCACTGCCTGAGGCAACTCCCTTGCAGGTCAGGAGCTGGGGGTTTGAACCTGGATCCTTAGGCCTGTCCTTGTGCTCTGCGACACCTGCACTTAACCCGCTGCGCGACCGCCCGACTCTCCTCTGGTTTAGTTTTTAAAGAAACAGTGGAGTAGGTAGCAGTGTATTCTGTTATGAGAGGTCAGTATTTCTCTAGAAAGGTAGTTTTAAAGTGCTGGTATTGCCATAAATCTAAGTCATAGTCTAAAACAGAACCACCTTAAGAGTTTCCATACGGTGGTCCGGGAGGTGGCGCAGTGGCTAAGGCATTAGACTCTCAAGCATGAGGTCCTGAGTTCAATTCCCAGCAGCACATGTACCAGAGTGATGTCTGGTTCTTTCTCTCTCTCCTGTCTTTCTCATTAATAAATAAATAAAATCTTAAAAAAAAGATATTATTTAAAAAAAAAAAAAAAGAGTTTCCATACGCCTCAGATTGCCATAACTGTTTATACAAGTGAATTGAAAGCTTTGGTGAAATTTCTAGTGGGAATTCTGGCTCCCAGAAGATTCAGAACCACTGATTTAGACTAGTTAGCAGATTTTTTTTCTCAGTTTTCTCATCAAGTAAGTAGGAGTGGGGGCAATTATGCCAGCCTCTCTTTTTACGTTTAGAAAATATCCTTTTAATCAGGGTTTTTCTTCAGACTAGGAGGAATTAATTTTAGAACTTTAGGGTTTCAAAGGAATGTTCATTAGCAAGGGAATGAAAGTGTTCTGTAAATTTACACCTAAGTGAAACAGACTGGTGCTTTGAATGAAGCTTGGAAAGGGCTATGGTATAGAAGGGTAGTACAGCTGCTTCGAAGAGTAATAGACTGTCTGCTTGGTTCTCAGTTTGGCAGAGACTGGTCATGTATGAAGTGATGAGTTTTATTATTATTTTGCCTTCAACTCCAGGGTTATTGCTGGGACCTGCAGTACTGATTCCACTGCTCCTGGAAGCTATCTTTTTTTTTTTTTTCCCTCATTGTTGCATAGGACAGAAATTGAGAGAGGAGGGGAAGACAGGGAGGAGGGAAAGATAGACACCTGCAGACCTGCTTCACTGTTTGCGAAGCACTCCCCCCACACACACAGGTTGGAAGCCAGGGGCTCTAGACTGGATCCTTGTGTTGGTCCTTGGGCTTTGCACTATGTGTGCTTAACCCGCTGCACTACTGCCTGGCCCCCAAAGTGAGTTTTTCAGGATGTCATGTTGGGAAGTTAGGTAGTGGCTTCATAGTCTTATACCCAGGCTTCCATTGTGCTTTCATTAGCCTTGCTTGTCTGTCTTCTCTCTTTCTGCCATTTTTCTGTTTTCCTGCTTTTCTTCTTGGAAATACCTTGCATTTCTTATAGTTTATTCCAATTTCATTTCCCTAGATTCCTGTCTAGTTGACCTTTTCTGATTGACTTCTTTAAGTTGGTAATGTGTTTTTAAGTTATTTTTCTGGCTTCTTATTGCTTGGTAGATCATTTCTTTTTTTAGTGCTGAATAAAGTGCTGCTTAATCTATTTAGGGACGTCTTGGTTGCTTTTAAGCTTCACTTGAAAAAGTCTGCAAGGTTTTTTTTGTCTGTGTGTGTGTACAAGTTTCTAGCTTTTATGTGTAAACACTAAAGAACATTTTCTTAAGTTTATGTTCAGACTTGAAAGAAGCGTCTTGTTTTCCAGTGTATATAACATTTGGCTTTGCCACCAGCATTGTGTGAGTTTCTATAGCACCATGTCAGCTTTTTGTATTGTACAGTTCTCAAGTTTGGTTGTTCTAATAGATAATGTAAGGTTGTCTTACTATTCTTAATTTGTAGTTAAATTAACAGTTAAATCAACTTCCTGGATGAAAAATACCTCTTATTAAAAGTCCTCCATATAGATAGAACTCATTATAAAAGTTCAAGACTGAAGACCACCTGAGCATCACTACATTTCAGATACAGCTATTACACAGAAGGCAATAGATACTTGCATCATGGATACAGCACACATTTTCCAGAAACAAGTTAACAAAGTCAGGGAGATAGTCTGCTTATTAGTAGAGCACATGACTTTGCTTGTGTGAGGTCCTGTGTTCAGTCTCCAACACCTCTCATCAAATAAATCAGTAGATAAAATAATAAACATTATTAAATAATACATGATTAAATAATACAACAGTATGAAAAATGGATACAAGAAATGTAACATTCCAGTAATGAAGAGAATAGGCATAACTAGAGGCTGTCTTTTAATTTTTTTAGTAAATATGGTATGCTGAGTTTTCTTTATAACTTAAAATTTCAAAATTTTGTTGGGGAGGGGGGATAATGCCTTACAGTTGTTGGTATATGTGAAAAATTTCTGTTTTCTGCAAAACACTCTTACCCTTCAGCCTGGGTCCTCCTCTACTATCATATACCAGGACCTGAAACTCTCTCTATACTGTACTGAGTTTTCATCTCAAGCATTTTCACATGTGGATTTGTAGGCATCTTACAGCCCAGCCATAGTTTCCTACTTGGTATTCAGACGCCGAGGTAGTTGTGATCCATGTGTGCATTAAAATGTTGATGTGGGCAGGGGACCTAGTGGGGGTTGTGTTGTTATGTGGAAAACCGATAAATGTTAGGCATGCACAAACTTGTATTTACTGTCAAATGTAAAACATTAGTCCCCCAATAAAGAAGTTAAAAGGGAGTTGTGCAGTAGCACAGTGGGTTAAGCGCATGTGGCATGAAGCACAAGGACCAGCATAAGGATCCTAGTTCAAGGCCCTGGCTCCCCACCTGCAGGGGAGTTGCTTCACAGGCAGTGAAGCAGGTCTGCAGGTGTCTATCTTTCTTTCCCCCCTCTGTCTTCCCCTCCTCTCTCCATTTGTCTCTGTCCTATCTAACAACAATGACAGCAATAATAACTACAAAAGTAAAACAAGGGCAACAAAAGGGAATAAGTAAATAAAAAAGAAATTAAAAAAAGAAAGATAAGACAAAAAATAAAATGTTGGTGTGGAGGCGGGAGGAATGGGTGGTGGTATACCTGGTCGAGTGCACACATCAGTGTGCAAGGACCTGGGTTCAAGAACTCCTGGCTCATGAGTGGTGAAACAGTGCTATTGATGTGGTCTCTCTTCTTCCTCTCTTATTTCTCCCTTCCCTCTGAATTTCTTTGTCTAAGCCCAAAAGAAATGAATAGAACAGGAAAAAGGCTGAGGAGATAGCATAGTGGTTATGCAAAAAGACTTTCATACATGAGGCATCAGTGATCTCAGATTCAATCCCCAGCACCACCATAAACCAGAGCTGAACAGTGCTTTGGTAAAACAGTCAAACAACTACAAAAATATTGACACAGGAGCAATTTTTGTTACATTTGGGAACACAGATGTTTTCTGTGCAATGTGTAGTGGCTTTTTCTAGCCATTTTTGTTACATGACAGATTCAAATAGTAGCACAGGTGGCATCCCGAGGCAGAGATTCAGCACATAGATGCCCTAGACAAACATCAGTTCCATCCAACTTGGAAAGCTGGAAAGCAGAATTTTAGAATTCAAAAGCAACTATCTAATGTATCTCTGTCCTACTCTGCCCTTCCTGTGAACCTGTTGGTGAAAACTAATTAAAATAATTGATGGTTTAGGGAGTCAGGCTGTAGCGCAGTGGGCTAAGCGCATGTGGTGCAAAGCGCAAGGACCGGCATAAGGATCCCGGTTCAAGCCCTGGCTCCCCACCTGCAGGGGGGCTGCTTCACAGGTGGTGAAGCAGGTTTGCAGGTATCTTATCTTTCTTTACCCCTCTCTGTCTCCCCCCATCTCTTTCCATTTCTCTCTGTCCTATCCAACAATGACGAAAACAACAATAATAACTACAACAATATAAAAACTAACAAGGGCAACAAAAGGGAATAAATAAATAAATAAATAAAAATTAAAAAAAATTAATGGTCTAGATGCTCATCCTGGGAGAGCCGTCTCCTCCATCATGCTATGTGCAGGGCTAGTGGACAGGTCCAGTCCTTGCCCATCCATCACTTCCATCTCCCACTTTTCCTAGACTGTTTTCTGCAAAACATTCTTACCCCCCCCCAGCTTAGGGTCTCTACTGTCACGCACAGGACCTGGAACCCCCTATACTGAATTTTCATCTGAAGCTTTTTCACACATGGATCTGTAGGCATTTTACAGCCCAGCCATAGTTTCCTACATGGTGTTCAGATGCAAGTAGGCAACTAAGCACATGTAATATGACCGTACTTGTGTGTTTGTAAACACAAGCCATATTGACTTTATTGACTGTTGACTTAGAAGGCAGTTACGAAAGGACCCTGGTGCAAACCAGACAGTATAGCTTAACACCTCTAATAGGATGAAGGACCTTTTGTGTTAGAAGGAGTGGAGAGAAGTCCACACTGCTTCACAAAGTACTGTCCTTTGTATGGCAAAGTACCAGTAAAGTCCCAATTTCTGGTGGATGTCACAGCTCCTAGATGTTAAGAGGAGGGCCTCTTTTTATTATTATTTTTTAAAATATTTATTTATTCATTCACTCACTTTTGTGGCCCTTGTTTTATTGTTGTAGTTATTATTGTTGTAGTTGTTGGATAGAACAGAGAGAAATGGAGAGAGAAGGGGAAGACGGGGGGGGGGGGAAGAGAAAGATAGACACCTGCAGACTTGCTTCACTGCCTGTGAAGCGACTCCCTGCAGGTGGGGAGCCGGGGGCTCGAACCAGGGTCCTTACGCTGGTCCTTGCACTTTGCGCCACGTGCGCTTAACCCGCTGCGCTATCGCCGGACTCCCAGAGGAGGGCCTCTTTTAATTATGCTTTTTTTTAAAAAAAAAAAAAAAAAAAAACAATACTCACCTACTGTTCAGTTCTTTTTTTCTTTTTCTTTTTTATTCCCTTCTGTTGCTCTTGTTGTTTTATTGTTGTAGTTACTATTGATGTCGTTGTTGTTGGATAGGAAGAGACAAATGGAGAGAGGAGAGGAAGACGGGGCGGGGGAGAAAGATAGACATCTGCAGACATGCTTCACCACCTGTGAAGTGACCACCCCCCAACCCCCTCAGGTGGGGAGCCGGGGCCTTGAACTGGGATCCTTAAGCTGGTCCTTGCACTTTGCACCACCTGTGCTTAACCCACTGCACTGCCTCCCAGCTCCCCTTCTTTTTTTTTTTTTTTTTTTTTAAATAAGAGCATTGCTCTCTCTGGCTTTGGTGGTGTAAAGCTTTCACTGTTCTGGACCAACTTTCATGGGGGGGGACACTCGCACAAAGAAACAAACCGACAGACACATACACAGATATAGATGCACCACAGCACTGAAGCTTCCTCCCAATCTGGGCTGCACACATGACAGGGTGAGTGCACGATCAAGGTGGCCTATCTTGTCTGGCCAACATTCTTTTTCTTGTAAACTAGGTGTGATGTGGTATCTCAGTGGCTTTGGTTTGAAACATTTTTTTTTTTCCTGTGTCCGTGGACATCTTCCAATATATGTCTTTGGAGAAGTGTCTGTGGAGATCTTTTGCCCAACTTTTTTGACATGTTGCTTGTTTTTTGTTCTTGGACTATGTTTTATTTGTCATTGCTTATGTTAAACCAGCCTGACTGACTTTTTCAGATAGAGACAGAGATAACACACACACACACACACACACACACACATACATACACATACACACACACAAGACACAGCCACCATTGTGGTGGGGGTGAGGCTTGAACTTGGATCGTGCTCATGGCAAAGCAGGCACATCCATTTGAACTCTTTTCCTAGCCTGAGCTGTATATATTTTAATATTTATCCTTTGTTAGATATGTGATGTGCAGATATCTACTCCCAGTTGTTGGGTTGCCTTTTTATCTTTCCCACTCTTTTCCTGACTGCATTATTTTTTTAAAAAAATATTTATTCCCTTTTTGTTGCCCTTGTTTTATTGTTGTAGTTATTGTTGTTATTGATGTTGTCGTTGTTGGAGAGGACAGAGAGAAATGGAGAGAGGAGGGGAAGACAGAGGGGGAAGAGAAAGACACCTGCAGCTCTGCTTCACCATTTGTGAAGTGATTCCCCTTGCAGGTGGGGATCCGGGGGCTCAAACCGGGATCCTTAGGCCAGTCTTTGCGCTTTGTGCCATGTGTGCTTAACCCACTGTGTTACCGCCCGACTCCCAATTTTTAATATATTGAATGTAACTGTTATCTTAGCTCTGGTGTGAGATTTTTTTTCTTTCTTTCTTCCTCTAGGTTCTATCAGAATTTTCTTTGTCTTTTAGAAAGTTTGGACATGATAGACCTACATGTACTTTCTGGGGCACTTACCTTGCTTGATCTGTGGCTTTGTGTATAACACTTAATTGAGAAAGGTTTAGTACTCATTGTTTCAAGTATTTGTTTTGTTCCATCCTTCTTGTCCCATTATGTTACTTCTTCTGTTGCTGACCCACAGTGTTACATATATATATATATATATATATATATATATATATATGTAATTTTTTTTCTTTGCTTTTTGGTTTTGTAGAATCTCATTGAACTGTACTTTCAGACTTACTTGCCTCACATGCCTACTACTACTTGGGGTAGTACTAGGCAAAGTGAACAGTTGGTTTTAGTAGTATGGTGAAGTTTTTACCTTTCATGTTTGTCCTCTCAACGATCTGTCAGTTACCGTATAGTTTTTCTGCCCTGGTGTTCTTTTTTTTTTTTTTTTTTTTAAAGATTTTATTTATTAATGAGAAACGTAGGAGGAGAGAGACAAAGAGCCAGATATCACTCTGCTACATGTGCTGCCGGGGATAGAACTCAGGACCTCATGCTTGAGAGTCCGATGCTTTATCCACTGCTCCATCGCCCTGGTATTCTGTTCCTGAGGTTTTTACTATGGTACGGTTTGAGTCCATATACTTGCCTGTCTCTCAGTTTAGGGGACATTTTCTTACAGACCTAAAAAGTTACTGATTTTTTTTAAACAGCTTTTTTTTTTTTTTTAAGATTTTATTTATTTATTAATGAGAAATATAGTAGAGAGAAAGAACCAGACATCACTCTGGTACATGTGCTGCCGGGGATTGAACTCAGGACCTCATGCTTGAGAGTCTGATGCTTTTTCCACTGCGCCACCTCCTGGACCACTTAAACAGCTTTTTGTATGACCTTAGATACAATGGCTGTTTCTGAGTTTTTTTTTTTTTTCCCCTCCTCCAGGCTTATTGCTGGGCTTGGTGCCTGCACCATGAATCCACCACTCCTCGAGGCCTTTTTTTTTTTTTTTCCCCTTTTGTTGCCCTTGTTGTAGCTTCGTTGTGGTTATTATTGTTGCCCTTGTTGACACAATTCGTTGTTGGATAGGACAGAGAGAAATGGAGAGAGGAGGGGAAGACAGAGAAGGGGAGAGAAGGATAGACACCACAGACCTGCTTCACCGCCTGTGAAGCAACTCCCCTGCAGGTGGGGAGCCGGGGGCTCGAACCGGGATCCTTACGCCAGTCCCTGCGCTTTGCGCCACATGCGCTTAACCCACTGCGCCACCGCCCGACCCCCTTTCTGAGTTTCTTACATACTGTGCTGGAAGCAGATATCTAGAGTTATTTTCAAAGTTTTTATAAAAACTAACTTATAATTTGACTATAAACAATTTACCTTTCTCCAAACTCAGAACCTTGTGAATAGGTGCAGTTGGCTTGAATATTCTGTGTATCCTGTCTCTTCCTATTAAAAACTAATACAGGAGTTCTCTGATCCCACTGAGGGACAGCCTGTGCCATGAAGATCTAAACTCAGCTTTTGTAGTGTGAGGATCAGCCAGCTCTATTAGTAATTTGCTTGGTGAATGAATTCTTCACAGGAGTAGGGAGAAGTGACATCCTGAATCAAGAAAAGAGACATTTGGGTGTTTGGTTGCCAAAAGCCAGCATGACAACATTTCCAGCATTTGCTTAAAGCCAATGCTTTAAGGACCAGAAGGATTGGGAGTCCTTACATTCCCCTTCTGCTTCACTGAAGTTTTCTCTTTGTCATCTTGATTTAACATACTTTGTAAGATAGATCCCATAATTGCCTATCTCTTTATTGTGGCAGACTGGAGTCTTGCAGGGCCTTTGCTAGCTGATTTTTCTTTCTAGACCCGCCTCCCCCCAGCTATTATTTTAGTAGGTTAGTAAGAATTTTAGCTCAGGTATCCAATAATATGATGAGGTGTTTGTCTCTTTTAGAGGATGATAATTATTCTGTCACTTCCTACTCTTCACAGAATTTCTTCACTGGGACATTAAAAGCATTATAAGTCACATCACATCCGTACCTGCCATTGAGATTTGCTTTAAGTAGATTGCTCAGAAACCTCGTACCGCCTGGAGAAATGCATCATGTTTTTAGTCACTGATTAAACTATAGTGTGTGAGAATCAGATGAAATTAAGTTGGAGTTAAATAGTAGCAGTGTCATTGCTAGTCTTTGGTCAGAAATGATGAAAGAATTTTAGATTTATTTTATTTTACCAGAGAGCTGCTCAGCTCTGGCTTACCTTCCTGGCCCAAGATGGTTTGTCTAATGTTTTGGGGTGGGAAGACAACTTAATGGTTATGTAAACAACATTCATGCCTTAGTCCCTGAGCTCCCAAGTTCAATTCCAGCTCCACAGTAAGCCAAAGCTGAGCAGTGCTCTGGGGGGGGGGGGAGTTACTCCTTTGGCAAATGAGTTAGATGACAGAAAAGTATATAGATGGGAGCAGGTAAGAATCTTCATGTGCCCTAGAGAGTGATCACTGCAGGCTTGGACTTGGGAAACTGGCAGATCTTACTGAGATTTTCTACATACATTTTAACTCTCACAAGAGATGAGAACCAAAAATAAACATTGGAGCACTATACTATTAATAGTCATAGATTAGATTTCCTGAGAGAAAGAGGGGTTAGGACCAACTAACTCCTAGGTAGTCTGGAAGATTATGAAGGAGTTGGAGAAGGGTTGGCCATAGGGGCCAGACAGTGGTGCACCTGGTTAAGCACAACACACTACAGTGCACTAGGACATGGGTTCAAGCCCATGGTCCCCACCTGCAGGGGGAAAGCTGAAACATTACTTAGTAGATGATTGGGACTAGTTACAGTAATATGAGTGCTTAACCAGGTTCAGCACCACCTGGCCCCTTCTGATATTTTTTATTACAATAGGTATTTAATGGAACAAACTTCACAAAACTGGAAAATTGAGTTCAAACATCCACGTTGCATGTCCCAGAGTAGTGCTCTGGTTCTCTTTCCCTATCCTCCCATTAAAAAAAAAAAAAATTGTAAAAAAAAGGGGGGGGGTTGGAAACAACTCATTGGAAAACTTGATGGCAAGCTTGGAAGAAGTGGGGGTCTGATTTTATCCTGAGTAATTAGGGTGGTGAAATAATGTGTACATTGTATAGTAGTTTTCTGGAGAAAATCATACATATTTTGAGGGAAGGTGCATGCTTAGAGAAGCTGACAGTGATTGCAGTTTGTGTATAGCAACCTGTCATCGGGCTGGAGAGGGCTCTTTCATAACTTTCATTAACCAGCCTTTCTGACCCAAGGCCTGGTGTTCTTATCAACAAGATTCTGTTTTGGTCCAGTCAAAGCCAAGAGAATGTAACAGTGGGCCATGGAGCTAGCACTGTGGTCAAAGGCCCTTTAGGTCCCAGGTTCAGTCCCCAGTGCCACCAAGAGCCAGAATTGAGTTCTGGTGTCTCCATCTCACTGGGTAAAATAAATAAAACAAATCTTTTCCAAAAAAATTAATACGACTTTTAAATTTTTAATTAAGGATTATAAATATACTGCTCTTCAGGATGAGTTATACTCTCCAAACCACAAACATCAGGTCACTTTTTGTTTTTGTATGTAAATCCCAGAGTCTGATAGTTTCATTCATGAAAAAAGAGGCACATAGTTATGGAAGTTTGATAAAGGGTAATTACTTTATTTTCATTTAAGCCAGTAATTAGAGATCAAAGTATTTTATTCACACCAAACCCTGCTTTCTTAGGGAGCCAGCTCTTCTCTAATTATGAGTCCTTGATGCTCCTCTTTTGTTTCCATGAGTGATTTTAGCATATTAACTGGTTTTTGCTGGAGTTCCTATAGGCAGCTCATGTCACTTCCTATTCCCCCTCAGAGCCAGATCAGAGAGCTTGTCCTTTTGGGAGCAAGGCATGGTGTCATCCTGAAAAAGAAAGGCAGACTGACTTCTAAAACCTATCTTAGGTAGTGGGGCTTGGGGTAAGGAGTTGGGAGCCTGGGTTTAGGGAGAGGTAGGTTGTGGGCAGAAGTTAGGACAGATTCCATTGTGATCTGATGGGTGCTGTTGGGTTTGTTAGGAGGCCAGTCTGTCATTCTAGGAAGCCTATCTATACATTCTTGTTGACACCCTTAGACCAGCGACAGCTGCAGTAAGAGCTGCTATGCTCTGTTCCTCATTACCTCAGGGTAGGTCTGTGGTCTGCTTACCTGGTTAAGTTTCCTCAAGGCCTGCAAGTTAAACACAATTTATTAACAGTTATAAGTTACATTACTGATTAAATATGACGTCAAATAAGAAGACCCACTGCCCTATGCCAATAGAAAGCCCAAATTTGTCACATTCTTATGGGTGGGGGTCCCCCCCAGAATTGTCTATCCAATAGCATAGCTAGGACTCTTAAGAGCTGTGAAAACAACTGTCATGATACGGAGACACAAGGAAGAGCAGATGCTGGTGGGAGTAGGGGGTGGCCCACCCTTTTTCCTGGCGACTTGCCTCAGGTTTTTTTTTTTTTTTCCCCTTAGGTTTTTATGGGCCAGCATACTGGGCTTGGTGGACTTTTGACTTGAGTTGTTTGTTGAAGACGGCTGGCTCCTGAAGCAATCTTGGGGACAGTGTAGCCTTCACTTCTCCTAGTAGTGACTTTTCAGTTGACAGACCTATATGTGCAGTTAACTCTGTGTGCCCATAGAGTGGGACAGAGTTCTGTTACACAAATAGGAGTCTTTACTGTCTGAGTGGCACTGTAATTCATTCATTCATTCCTTCCTTCCTTCCTCCCTCCCTTCCTCCCTCTCTCCCTCCCTCTTTCCTTCCTTCCTTCCTTCCTTCCTTCCTTCCTTCCTTCCTTCCTTCCTTCCCTTTTGTTGCCCTAGTTTGATTGTTGTAGTCATTAGATAGGACAAAGACAAATGGAGAAAGGAGGGGAAGAGAAAGACACCTGCAAACCTGCTTCACTGACTGAAGCAACTCCCCTGCAGGTGGGGAGCCGGGGACTTGAACCAGGATCCTTATACTGGTCCCTGCGCTTTGTGCCACATGTGCTTAACCTGCTGCGCTACTGCCCAACTCCTGGCACTGTAATTTCTAAGGTTTCTTGCTGCTACAAATAAAATCTTATGGGGGGGGGCTGGATAGTGGTGCACCCTGGTTAAGCACAAGGACCTGGTTCTAGCCCAGGCTTCTCACCGGTAGGGGGTATGCTTCATGAGTGGTGAAGCAGGTCTGCATCTGCAGATCTGTCTCCTCTCAAGGTCTCTCTGTCTTATCAAGTAAAATAGAAAGAAAAAATGGCCACCAAGTGCAGTGGATTCGTAGTGCTGGCACCTAGCCCCAGCAATAACCCTGTTGGCAATTGAAAACAAACAAACAAAAACCATGGTGTTGTTTTTAAATATGTATCTTGTTTTACGAATATAACTGAAGTATGGATTATAAAATATAGAACCATGACTTCTAGAATATGCATCTTTTTTCCCTTGTTCCCCCCCCCCCACTTTATTCAACAGGACAGAGAGAAATTAAGAGGGCGTGGGGGAAGTAGAAAGATAGACTGCTTGTGAAGCTTCCTCCCTGCAGATCGGGAGCTGGGAGTTTGAACCTGGATCCTTGCACAGGTTTTAGTATATGGTTATGTGCATTTAACCAGGTGCATCACTGCCCCCTTCTTTTCTTCCTTCTTTCCTTACTTTCTTTTATTTATTTATTTATTTATTTATTTATTGTCTCCAGGGTTATCACTGGGGCTTGGTGCCTGCACCATGAATCCACTACTCCTGGAGGCTATTTTTTTCCTTTTGTTGCCCTTGTTATTATTGCTGTTGTTGTTGTTGGATAGGACAGAGAGAAATCGAGAGAGGAGGGGAAGAGAAAGATAGAACCTGCAGATCTGCTTCACCGCCTGTGAAGTGACCCCCCTGCAGGTGGGGAGCTGGGGGCTCAAACCGGGATCCTTATGCAGATCCTTGCACTTTGTGCCATGTGCGCTTAACACTCTGCGCTACTGCCCAGACCACCTTTTTTTCCCCCCTCCAGGGTTATTGCTGGGCTCGGTGCCTGCACCATGAATCCACCACTCCTGGAGGCCATTTTCCCCCCTTTTGTTGCCCTTGTTGTTGTAGCCTCGCTGTGGTTATTATTATTGCCATTTTTGATGTTGTTCGCTGTTGGACAGGACAGAGAGAAATGGAGAGAGGAGGGGAAGACAGGGGGAGAGAAAGATAGACACCTGCAGACCTGCTTCACTGCCTGTGAAGTGACTCCCCTGCAGGTGGGGAGCCAGGGGCTCGAACAGCGATCCCCACGCCAGTCCCTGCGCTTTGCGCCACATGCACTTAACCCACTGCGCCACCGCCCGACCCCCTGCCTTTTTTTAAAAAATGAATTATTAAAAATGTGGAATGCTTCATGAATTTGTGTGTTATCCTTGTGCAGGGGCAATGCGAATTTTCTCTGTATCCTTCAGTTTTTGTATATGTAGTGCTGGAATAAGACTAGTATATGCTAAATTCTACAGGCAGAATTTAGGTTTAAAAACCAAATACATTATTAGCTTTTTTGGGATAAATATTTAGGCCATATGTGAAAGTTGTATGATTCTAACTATGAAAAGTAAAATAATCTTTGTTCCTTTTTCTTTAAGAAATCAATGAAAGGATTCTATTTTGCAAAACTATACTATGAAGCTAAAGAATATGATCTTGCTAAAAAGTAAGTACTCCAAAATGCCTTGAATGCTACCTCATGTTCTTTGAAATGAACAGTTTATGTGTTGTTTATTTTGTAAAAGGAAAAAAGATTAGTTAGAGAGAGAGAGGGAGAGGAAGCACCAAAGCATCACTCTGGCGCTTGAGGCCTAAGACTGAACTCAGGACTTCATGCCTGAGAGCAAGTGCTCTATCCTCTGGGCTCCATGAGTAACTTAAGTGGTTCTTAAAAATATGTCCTAGGAATCAAGAACTCCTCAGTGTTGTTTAGATCAGCTTAGATTTCATTGAAATTGAACCTGGAATGAATACTTCAGCATGCCTGGTGCTTGTTAAGTCTCTGCCAAGAAATTGGCTTAAAAAAGACTGGAGGGGAGGGGCGCTGGGTGGTGCCACCCCTAGTTGAGCTTCTTGTTACATGCTTAAGAACCTAGGTTCAAGCCATTTCAGGTAGGTTACTTCAGGAGTGGCAAAGCAGGTTTGCAGTTGTCTTTGTCTCTTCTTCTTTGTCCTCCCAATATTTCTCTGGCCTACCAAACAAAATAGGAAAGAAAAAAAAAGGTAGAAATGACTGCTAGGAATGGTGGATTCACAGTGCCAACACCAAGCTCCAGGGATAACCTTTGTGGCAAAAAAAAGAAAAAAAGTCCTGGATTGGAGTTAAGAATTATGCTTACATTTTTTCATTTCATTTTGGTTAAATAGTTCCTAATAGATCAACTAGAAGATAGTGATAATTATCAAAGGTAAATGCTCATCCCTGGGGAGAAGACTAGCTTGTTTCTAAAAGACCTTTAATTGTCTCCCAGGATTTCCATTACCCAGTAGGTCTAGAAGATCTTACAATGAGGAGGGAGGCTGACTATTAGAGGTATGATCGGACATGGACATGTTGAGGAAAGTATAGCATCTGGTTTTTTGTTTTTTTTTTTTGGATAGGACAGAGAGAAATCGAGGGGAGGGGGAGATTGGGAGAGAGACAGAGACACCTGCAGACCTGCTGCACCACTTCTGAAGTGACCCCCTGCAGGTGGGGAGCTGGGGCTTGAACCGGGATCCTAACACAGGTCCTTGTGCTTACTTAACCTGGTATGCTACTGCCCAGCTCCTGAAAGTGTAGCGTTGTTTTTTTTTTTTTTTTTTTTTTTTTAAGTAGCAATGACCTTTGTTAGTTACAATAAGACAAAAAGGAGAGAAGGGCACATGGCTGCGGAGGCATCTCCCAAAGACCTGAAAATGCAAAGAGAAGGCGTGAGCACCCCAGGATAAGGTGTTCAGTGACCCCGCTGCCTCCCCAGTCCCCAGAATTGTCGTGTCTCGGCGCTTGAGGATAGAACCGGTGGATCGGAAGTGGCTGGCACCGAAGACATGACGCTAAGAGGAAAGTGTAGCATCTTTATTTAACTATTAGCACTGGTCTGTGAACTCTGTGTCCTCATTTAATACATTAAAAAAAAAATTTATTATTTATTCCCTTTTGTTGCCCTTGTTTTATTTTTGTAGTTATTGTTGTCCTCGTTGGATAGGACAGAGAGATGGAGAGAGGAGGGGAACACGGGGAAAGAAAGATAGACACCTGCAGACCTGCTTCACCACTTGTGAAGCGGCCCCCCTGTAGGTGGGGAGCCGGGGGCTCGAACCAGGATCCTTATGCCATTCCTTGTGCTTTGCACCACGTGTGCTTAACCTGCTGCGCTACCGCCCAACACCGCATTTAATACATTTTAAAAATTTTACCTGCATAGCCGAATATTTTATTGTTTAAAAGGTAAGTGCATTCTCTTAGATATGTTTGAGAAATTGTTGCTATAACTCAAACCCAACTCTTGACATGACAAGTTACAGAAACTACTGTTATCTCTGGGTATGGGCACATGGGAGCACATAATGTATGTGATTAAAGCGATACAAAATCAAGTCATAGAGTTAATCTGGAAATTAACTTAAAAGTATTAGATGGAGACAGTCACCATAATCACATCTTCTCTGTCTTGCTTGCTCCAATGTGAATGCCTCCACTTTTATAATAATTCACTAAGGCTTCATATCCAGATAACATGTAGGTAGAGTAGTTAGGATTCCCTTAATGTAGGAATTCAGGTAAATAATGGTCAGATATTATTTTATCAAAATGATTATTAATAAAACAAAATAAAACCTCAGCGCACAGTACTTACATGGGAGGAAAATTTATATGTTCATTTCTCATCTGTATAATGCTGGTAAGTGAGGTACTTAATACTATCAGTTCTTTGTGTGCTTTTAGATATTTTTCATTTCTGTGATGTTTAGTTATGCATATATGTTTAAGTAAATAATGCTCTCTTAGTATAACAATATAGACAAGTTTAATTATTGCTTTGGTTCAAGATGCAGCCTCTAGTTGGCATTTAAATAACAGTACCAGATGTAACAATTTGAAGATTGTTTGTCATTACTTTTGAACAGATACATAGCTACTTATATTAATGTACAAGAACGGGACCCTAAAGCTCATAGATTTCTTGGCCTTCTTTATGAAGTAGAAGAAAACATAGATAAAGCTGTGGAATGTTATAAGGTAAGTTAAGATTAAAATTTAGTGTTTGCACTATCACATGTACCTGATGCCAGATACATTTTATAGATATCTTAATAAAGCTGATGTTATAGTATCACTAAGCTCAGAGCAGATTTTATTTGTCCCAGATGTATTGCAATTTATCATTAAGAAGTTGTCACTTGTTACATAAACCATGTGTAGGTGTGAAATTATACTTCTAAAATCCTATGATTTTTGTAAAACACTGTTAAAACCATAAGTAAATAAGATAAAAGTTAGCACTTTAACACCTTAAAGTTTTAAGTCTAATGTGGTTATAAGTACTGTTTGTCTCTGTGTTTTTTCCATTTACCTAATGAAAGCACAATACTTATTTGATCCATTAAAAAACCAAAACCAGCAACTTAAAAATAACATGTTTCATATGAATATTATCTTCAACAAGGACAAAGATACATTTTTAACTTTCTAAGTGATTGTATACACTTTAGGAATTACACCTTTTTCCCCCCCCTCTGGTGGCAGCGTTCTGTGGAGTTAAACCCAACACAGAAGGATCTTGTATTGAAGATTGCAGAATTGCTTTGTAAAAATGATGTCACTGATGGAAGAGCAAAATACTGGGTTGAAAGAGCAGCCAAGCTTTTCCCAGGAAGTCCTACAGTTTATAAACTAAAGGTAAAAAAGGGGGAAAAAAGCAAGACACAATAAAAACGGTAGGAGAAAACTTCAAACACAAATTTAATACTTATTTATTTTTAAGATTTATGTATTACTATGAGGAGGAGAGAGTAAGAACCTGAGTATCACTTGGACACATGATACCAAGGACCTGGGACTTCATGCTTTAGAGTTTAACACTTTGTTCACTCTGCTATTTCTTGGCTGAATCCCACCCTTCCCCTCTTCCCACCCCCATCTCCCCTTCCCGTCTCTCTTATTTTAAGATGTGATGCTGGGGGATCACATGGAATCAAACACTGGACCTCATGCTTGTAAGTCCACAGATCCACCACTGCTACCTCAGACCACAGAACCACTGTTTCTAATTCTTGGGAAGTTAAACAAGTTTTTGGTAGTAAATCTTAAACTGGTGATACCACTTGTCCATGTTTTAAGGTGAAGGTAGTTAAAAGATAGACTGCTGATTCTAATAATTTCGGGGCCAGGTAGTGGCTCACCCATTAAGCACACAGTACCATGCTCAAGGATCTGTGTTTGAGCCCCCTACTCCCTACCTGCAGAGGGGATGCTTCATAAGTGGTGAAGCAGGTCTGCAGATCTCTATCTTTCTCTCCCTCTCTGTCTTCCTCTCCCTTTCAGTTTCTCTCTGTCTTAACCAAATAAAATAGAAAAAAAAAAAAAAAAGGAGAAAATGCCTCCAGGAGCAGTGGATTCATTGTGCTGGTACTGAGCTCCAGCAACAACTCTGGAAGAGGCAAAATAATTAATAATAATAATGTTTTGAGGGGGTAATGTAAAGCATGTTAACATAGCATTGCATATCTGAAAGTTGATAAGGGAGCAGATCTTGTAAGTCTTTATTATTTTATTTCAATATAATCATTTCAAAATATAAACATCATGAGTTACTTATTTTTACCAGAGTACTGCTCAGCTCTGGCTTATGGTGGTGCTAGGGATTGAATTTGGGGCCTTTGGTGCCTGGGGGCATGAAAATCTTTTTTGCATGACCATTATGCTGTCTCCCCAGCCCTGTTATGTTTATTTCAATATTATAATCTAATACACTGTTACGTTGTAGTTACATGTATTAAAAAGCAATGTCATCTTTTCTATAAAATCATTTCTTCTTGTTAAGCAAATTATTAGGCTTTACAAGTGGTGTCTCATTTACATTTTAATATTTTAAACATTTTGCAGTTTTTTGCTCTTTTTTTTTTTTTTTTTTATAATCTCCAGGGTTGTTTCTGGTGCTCAGTACCTGCAATACGAATTCACTGCTCCTGGAGGCCCTCCCCCCCCCCCCCCGTTGCCCTTGTTGTTTTTCATTATTGTTGGATAGAACAGAGAGAAATTGAGAGAGATGGGGAAGAGAGGGAGAGAAAGACAGACACTTGCAGACCTGCTTTACCACTTGTGTAGTGACTCCGCTGCAAGTGTGGAGCCGGGGGCTTGAACCGGGATCCTTATGCTGGTCCTTGTGCTTTGTACCATGTGCACTTAACCTGTTGCACTACCGCTGAACCCCCACATTTTGCAGTTTTATCGCTAGGTGGTGGGGCTGTTTACTTGTTGTCACCTGGGCTTCACATCTCCAGTCTGACTCAGATATACAGAGGGAAAGACATTACAGTATTGAAGCTTTCTCTAGTGTGCTAGTGGCTGGCTCAAACCTCGGTCACGTGCATGGTACACTATCCAGGTGCACTATTTTGCCTGCCACTATTATTTATAATCTCTTTTATATCTTACTTATTGGATAGAGACAGAAAGACCAAGAGAGAAGGGAAGATAGAGAAGGAGAGAAAGAGACACCTGTAGAACTGCTTCACCACTTGTAAAGCTTTCCTCCTGCAGGTAGGGACTTCAGGCTTGAATCTGGGTCCTTGCACATTTTAACAATTGGACTCAACCAGCTGTCACCAGCCAGTTTATTTAGATAGCTCACCAGGTAGAGCGCACTTTTTCCTTTGTACAGTGACCCAGGTTTGAGTCCCTGGCTATCATGTGGGAGCACCATTGCAAAGGGGAATAGTTTTTGTTGGTACTTGGGATTGAACTTGTGATCTGTGTAATGCCTCAGGCATGAAAGTCTAGTGCAACATCGTATGGTCTCCCTGGCCCTAGCTTTAGCTTTCTTAGTGAGCGGTGGATTATAGTCACAAGGTGAAAGTTAGGCTTGAAGGAAAGTATGGGACATTTGAAGATAGAAGATTATGAGGTGATAACTTAAAGGAATGGAGAAAATTAAAGAAGAATATGAAGTGATGACTTAAAGGAATGGAGAAAATTAAAAATGTCTGTTAATTGTTATTTGCTATTAGTGTTGTAGTGTGTGGGCATAGAAAAAGTAGATGGTAAGATTCATCTAATGAAAAGTGGAACAAATTTAGTTGATACGTAACTAGGCAGTAACTATGGGTATGGTGAATGTTACAATTTTTGCTTGATAGAGGAGGAAAGTATGTATATTTTCTGAAAAATTGAAACTTGTATTGAGAAGCATTTCATGTAGCCAACAAATATATGTAATACTTAAGACAATGTGATTCCCGAGTGGTGTGATTAAAACAGATTCTCAAAAACCTTGTGTGTATGAGACTGAAGTATAACAGCAATGAAGATGAAATGATTCAGAACTTAGTAGCAGTAGCTGGGCTTTTGCTTACCTTGTACATCTTCCAGTTGCAGAGATGAGTAACAGTTGGCAGAGAAACAAGAAGACAAATACTCTATTTCAGTTGCTGGTGAGGAATGTGTGGAGTTGTTAAATGACATGCGTGTTTTAGGAAGCAGCGTTATTAACAGCTGTACATGGGGAGAGGATTTGGAGGTGACCTTGGGAGTTGGTGACATACCCTAACTTCCTGTCCTTCACTAGGCTAGTATAGAGAAAAAGCTATCAGCCTGATGGCCATTCTTTCAAGGTGACATTCCACCCAGTGAAGACCATAAGGTAGACTGGAGGAGTAAGTGCCCTAGAAGGGGTATGGGAAGTATGGAGGATTGAGTTATACCTAGGAAGATCAGAGCAGCTTAATTGACTGGGGTAGTGACTGTGTAGAGGATGCTAGGTAGTGGTCCCGACAATCTCTTAGGTAAGTTTGGGCAGTTAATAACCTACCTAATTCTAGATGTACACTGGGCTTAGCAGTGTACACAGCCACTAACCTCCAAGTAAGATTCTTAAGGTTTAGTCTTTGAAGGGGGCACTGGTGAGGTATGTAGGAGAATGCATCTGGTAATCAGTTATAGGGACCATAATGCAGTTAATAAAATATTTAAATGTACAAATGCTTCTCTAAGTTAATGATGCCTTTAAAAAACAGGAGCAACTTTTAGACTGTAAAGGTGAAGATGGATGGAATAAGCTCTTTGACTTGATCCAGTCTGAACTTTATGCAAGACCTGATGATGTCCATGTGAACATACGACTAGTAGAGCTGTATCGCTCAAATAAAAGACTGAAGGATGCTGTGGCCCACTGCCATGAGGCAGAGAGAAGTGTGGCTTTGCGTTCAAGTTTAGAATGGAATTCATGTGTTGTACAGACCCTGAAGGTAGGTAAAAGCTCTTGGTTGGATTTTGTATCTCTTACAGATAATTGCCATACAAGCCTTTACATTTAAACAGTGATCTCTAAAGACTTTCATTTATTGTTGCAACTAAAGTGAAGATTGATTGATTTTTACCAGAACACTGCTCAGCTGTGGCTTATGGCGGTGCTGGGGATTTGAGCCTGGGGCCTTTGTTGCCTCAGGCATGAAAATCCTTTGTATACCCTTTATGCTGTTTCCTCAGGCCGCAGTTTTTACTTTGATGATTGTGATTTATAATGGGTAGATTAGAGAGACATGTGACATACTCTTTTGCATTTTTAACAGGCTAATTTATAAAATAACTGGTTTTACAAGTACAGACATGCAGAGGAATTTGTAGGCATAAGTGATAACTTTGTAACACTTTCTAAAAATTTGTAACTTACTGTTTTTTCTCTCCAAAAAAAGGAATATCTGGAATCTTCACAGTGTTTAGAGTCTGATAAAAGTAACTGGCGATCAACCAATAAAGACTTACTGCTGGCTTATGCTAACCTTATGCTCCTTACACTCACTACTAGAGATGTACAAGAAAATAGAGAATTATTGGAAAGGTATGTGGACTTAAAACGAGCACTTTAGTGTAAACTATAGATCTTTTTGTAATAATTCAGTTTGCTGCAGCATTCATTTAGATGATTTTGATTTATAATGGGTAGATTAGAGAGACGTGACCATTTTTTTGCATTCTCAATAGACTGATTTATAAAATACCTGGTTTTACAAGTACAGACGTGCAAAGGAATTTATTTATCCAATATTTATTGGGTAGAGACAACCAGAAATGGAGAGGGAAGGGGAAGATAAGTAGAGAGAAGAGCGACACCTGCATCCCTGCTTCACTCGCAAAGCTTTCTCCTGTAGGTGGGGATTGGGGGCTGCAGTAATTTTGTGATAATGTACAAAGGCTAGATGATGAATTAGATGGTAGGAATCGCTCATGGAGGTATTTATGCATGACTTTCACATTTGAAAGTTGGGCCTGATAATTCTTTTTTTAAAAGTATTTGTTGGAAGTCAGGTGGTAGTGCAGCAGTTAAGCACACATGGCAGAAAGCACAAGGACCAGTTTAAGCCCCCTGGCTCTCCACATGAAGCTGGTCTGCAGGTATCTTTCTCTTCCCCTTCTCTCTCAATTTCTCTGTCCTATCTAACAACAAGGACAGCAGTAATAATAACAACAACAACAATAAACAAGGGCAGCAAAAGGAAAAAAAAAATAGTCTCCAGGTGCAGTGGATTCCTAGTGCAGGCACCGAGCCCCAGAATAACCCTGAAGGAAAAAGAAAAAAGTATTTGTCATATATGGTAGAGAAAATGTCATGAGACAGGAAGAGACAAGCCAGAGCACCACTCTGATAGATGTGCTGCTGGGAATTAAACTGGAAGTGTCAGGCATGCTTGGAGAGTCAGGCCTGAAAATGAATGCCCTGGCATTTTATTTTTTGGGATTGTATAAAATGATAAACAGATAATATTGAGTAAGACGAGAAACTAAACATCTGTCAGATGTTTGAGTATAAGCACTTAGCTTTGCTTATATGTCAGGAAACGCTTTTAACTGACAAACCAGTTAAAACGTGCTTCTGTTTTTCTAGATTTTTATTTTGAGGACCGATACCTGCCTATCAGTATTTAAGCCCCCCGTCATTATTATTTTTTTTTCTTGAATAAAAGCATTAGTTGGACCTGCATAAGAATCTTAGTTTAGGGGCTGGGCGCTGGCACACCATGCACAAGGACTCAGGTTTGAGTCCCCAGTCCCCACCTTCAGGTGGGATGCTGCACAAGTGGTAAAGTCTGTCTATCTCTCTCTCTTTTAATTATCTATATTTACTGTATAGAGAGAGCCAGAAATCAAGAGGGAAATGAGTGATCAAGAGGGAGAGAGACAGGGACACGTGCAACACTGCTTTACTACTTGTAAAGCTTTCCCCCTGCGGGTGGGGACTGGGGACTCAAACCCGGGTCTTTGCACACTGTAATGTGCTCATTTAATCAGGTATGCCACCACCTGGCCCCCCTCCCTGTCTCTTTGTCTCCCCTTCCCTCTCTTTGTACTGTCAAATAAAGAGGAAAAAATGGTCCTGGTGGATTCATAATGCTAGCATCTAGCCCCAGTGATAACCCTGGTGACAAAAAAAATAAATAAGGGCGGTAGCACAGCAGGTTAAGCGCGGGCAGGGCCGGCATAAGGATCCCGTTTCCAGCCCCTGGCTCCCCACCTGTTAGGAGAGTCGCTTCACAGGCGGTGAAACAGGTCTCCCTCTCTGCCTTCCCCTCCTCTCTCCATTTCTCTCTGCCCTATCTAACAACGAAATCAACAATAATAACTACAACAATTAAAAAAACAAGGGTAACAAAAGGGAAAATAAAATTATAAAAAAATATATTTAAAAAAATAAAAAGACTGGCTTGCACCAGGATTTCACTAGAACTTGTGGTTCAGTTATGACTTACTGCCTGATTTTGTAAAGCTCCTGCTTAGATAGTCCAATTCTAGTAGATTGAGAGACTATGTACTTGCAAATAGAGATTAATATGTGACCCTTGATAGACAAACTTTACCAGTTTGTTTGAAAAGTGATTCTGTGCCTGGGTTTGAATATCGCCAGCCTTTGGCCCAACTGGGGGGGAGGGATGTGAAATCTGGATGAGTCTGGGGGGTGCTGGGTTTGTGGAGGATCCCCGATGGGGAGGGGGGAGGCTAGGCACGCTGTCCGAACCCCCAAGGGCAGGCAGGGTCTGTGCTCAGACCTGGACCTGCTCCCGGTGGCGTGGTAGGGGTTGGTGGCGCTCCTTGTAGTGGGGCCCTGCAGTATTGTGTGTGTCCCCTCCCCCAGAAATAAGGCAGTGGGGGAGGGGCGAGTCCTTGTGAAACGAGCACGGGCCCAGCTTCCGGAGTTTATTGGCCTAGACTCCCCCTTAATGGAGACAAGAGGAGAGACTTGCACTGCGGCAGCATCCATGCAGCTCTCCGATGTGGGGCCTGGGGGGAGGGCACCAGGCGGGTCTGAGCCCCTGGGCCTTGGTGGGCAGGCGGGGCCAGAGTGAGTGGACTAGAATCCTCACCCCCACTTCCAGCCCCCGCCTTCAGGTGGTCGGGGAGGGTCCCTGTCAGCACAGTGGTTCTGCCTGAGGCTCTCAAGTCCCAGGTTCAGTCCCCAACACCACCATCAGCCCGAACTGAGCAGGGCTCTGATCTCTTTTTATATCTTCCTGTATCTCACTTTAATTTAAATAAATATTAAAATAATAAGAAAAAAAGAGTGATTCTGTTACTCAGATTGGTCAAATGAGAAGTTTTTTACCTAAGTATTAGTTTAGGTATTTTCTTGAAGTTGGTGTTTTAAGATATAGAAGGTAAGAGTAATGTATGAAAAACTAAATTGAATTTTAGATTAAAATTACTTTTAGAAGATATTTATATTTCCTTATCATTTTATATATGGTGATGTCCTTTTTGCTTTCATTTTTTTTTACATAATCATTATACTGTCTTTCCTTGACTCTTTGCTTTTTTTTTTTTAATATATGAGAAATGGTTAAAAAGACAATTTATTAGTATTACTGTGAAAATCTTTTACTTTGATATACATACACAGAAACTATTTTATTAGCTAAGACAGAAATTGTGACGGGTAGGGCAGATAGAAAGGGAGAGAGAAATAGACGTGCAGACCTGCCTCACCACTTGTGAAGCGTTCCTCCTGCAAGTAGGGAGTGGGGGCTTGAGCTTGCATGGGTCCTAGCGCATAGTTACCAAATGCACTTAACTGGATGTGCCACTGCCCGGTCTCTTCAGATATATATATATATATATATATATATATATTTGGTGTATTGATGGTTTATAGTAAGTATGGTTGTTGATACATGTATAAATTTTCAGTTTTGTGGATGGGGTAGATTCCATAATGGTCATGCAAACAGACTCATGCCTGAGGCTCCAAAGTCCCAGGTTCAGTTCCATGCACTACCATAAATCAGAGCTGAGCAGTGCTCTGGTTTAAAAAAAAAAAAACAAAGAAAAAGAAAAAAGAAATCTCAGTTTTCTATAAAATACTATCATCCCAGCCCAAGTCTTCCTCTACCGTCATGCACTAGGATCTAGAAGCTATGTCCTTGCCCTCCCCCTCCACAGTCCTTTACTTAGGTGCAATACATGGGAAAATTTTAACCTTAGTGGTTCCCTCAAAGTATTTTTCAGAACTCTAGGAATCCTTCAGTCTTATTGCTAGAAGAAATAGCAATGCTCAGATTTTTTATATTAACTTGCTTTAAAAATTCTGTTTCACATTTCTATTGTTTGCTTTTCTTATAAAACAAAAATCCTCAGAGATCTTGGGAGTTGTGAAGTACTAATCATAATTAGTACATT
The DNA here is from genome assembly GCF_950295315.1 of Erinaceus europaeus. NCBI lineage: Eukaryota > Metazoa > Chordata > Mammalia > Eulipotyphla > Erinaceidae > Erinaceus > Erinaceus europaeus. The sequence continues at coordinate 81,382,148 of NC_080164.1, read as the reverse complement.
CATTAACATAATGGAAATACTATCAGAGCTCACCTGGCAGAGCACAAGGACCTGGGTTTGAGTGTCCAGCATCACATGGGAGCATTATATACAGCACCAGGGGGAGATTTATGAACAGTGCTACAGTTCTGCCTATCTTTCTCTCACCCTCTCTGATACTAAGAGGAGAAAAAGACGAGGAAAATGATTCAGTGGATATAAATGCTTGAGGCCTCAGTGGTCCCAGGTTCAATCTTTTGCTATACTGTATGCTATAGTTGAGCAGCACTCTGGTGTCTGTCTTACAAAAAAAAAAGTAAATAAATCTAAATTTAAAGGAAGAAATATAAGAATGGAGTCTATTGGAGTCGTGAGATTGTGCAGATAGAAAAGCCTTGGGTCGGGAGTCGGGCTGTAGCGCAGCGGGTTAAGTGCAGGTGGCGCAAAGCACAAGGACCAGCATAAGGATCCCGGTTCAAACCCCGACTCCCCACCTGCAGGGGAGTCACTTCACAGGCGGTGAAGCAGGTCTGCAGGTGTCTATCTTTCTCTCCCTTTCTCTGTCTTCCCCTCCTCTCTCCGTTTCTCTCTGTCCTATCCAACAACGACGACAACAACAATAATAACTACAACAATAAAACAAGGGCAACAAAAAGGAATAAATAAATAAAAATAAAAAAAAAAAGGCCTTGGCTCTAAAACAAAAAACCCTGTAATTTTTTAAGAAGAACAGTTGAATTGATAATTCAAATATCAGTTATTTGGTTCTAATTTATCTGTTAAAGCACTTTAATATTTTAAGAAATATTTGTTCATTCATTTATGGATAGAGACAGACATTGAGAGGGAAAAGGGAAAAAGAAAGGGAGAAAAACATGCCCAGCACTGCTTCTTTGCTTGTAAAGCTTCTTCCCTGCAGGTGGGGACTTGAACCCAGGTCCTTGTGCTTTAACATGTGTACTCTTAACAGGTGTGCTACTCCATGGCCCTTTTGGTTTTAATTTCAAAATGGAATGTCTAATATGAAAATGTGTAATTAACTGTGTGATTACAAAGAAACTAGAAAATATTTTAGCATTTATTTCTGACTTGCTATAATGTAGTTACTATAACCAGTAATCTTGTTATTTGACATATGTTCTATAATTAGCAGGGTTGAAAGTACTGTTTAGAAAAAGACATCTTTATAGAGTTTAAGCTTGCTATGTAGGAAGTATATAGGGTAAAAATAAACACCAATTATTTGCTTTTTGTTCTTTTGACATGAGGGTTATTTAAAAAAATATTTATTCCCTTTTGTTGGCCTTGTTTTATTTTTGTAGTTATTATTGTTATTGATATCATTGTTGTTGGATAGGACAGAGAGAAATGGAGAGAGGAGGGGAAGACATACACCTGCAGACCTGCTTCACTGCGTGTGAAGAGACTCCCCTGCAGGTGGAGAGCCGAGGGTTTGAACCGGGTTCCTTATGCCAGTCCTTGCACTTTGCACCACCTCCGCTTAACCCACTGTGCTACTGCCTGACTCCCTGACATGAGTGTTATTGCCTTGACTTGGCCCTATTGCTTCCTGTGACACTTCCCATCCCCCCCCTTTTTGATAGAGGGTTAAAGATAGGTAAGAGGAAAGAGGGGCAGAGAAGAGCAGGAGAGGTACTCTTCTCTATTACACAGGAAGCTCCCCCCCCCCCCCATGCAGGTGGTCCCCAGGGGCTTGAATACTCATCCTTAAGTGTGGTAATGTGTGCTCTATTGGCCCCTAATTCTTTTTTGCCTCCAGGGTTATTGCTGGGGCTCAGTGCCTGTACTATGAATCCACTGCTCCTGGAGGCCATTTTTTCCATTTTTGTTGCCCTTGTTATTATTGTAATTGCTGTTATTGTCAGATGGGACAGAGAAATTGAGAGAAGGGTAAGATAGGAGGAGAGAAAAGATAGACCTGCATACCTGCTTCACTTCTTGTGAAGCAACCCCCACCCCCAAATGTGGGGAGCCAGGGACTCAAGCCGGCATCCTTATACCACTTCTTGTGCTTCTCACCATGTGAGCTTATCCCACTGTGCTACCGCCTGACCACTAATAATTCTTAAAGAATTATTAATTCAGAGCACCAGCCAGTGTCCCACTTGGTTATGCACACACATTACAGAGCACAAGGACACAGGCCCCCACCTGCAGGGGGAAAGCTTCATGATTGATGAAGCAGAACTTCAGGTGTCTCTCTCTGCCCCTTTCCCTATTCCCCCTTCCCCTCTAAATTTCTGTCTCTAATAAATAAATAAGTGAATAGTAAAAATAAATAATTTTTATTTATTTATTTATATATTTATTTCCTCGGGTTATCACTGAGGCTCGGTGCCAGCACTACAGATCCACTGCTCCTGGAGGCTTTTTTCCCATTTTGTTGCCCTTGTTGTTGTTATTGTTGTTATTATAGCTGTTGTTGTTGGATAGGACAGAGAGAAACCGAGAGAGAAAGGAAAGACAGACACCTCCAGACCCGCTTCACCATTTGTGAAGCAACCCCCCTGCAGATGGGGAGCTGAGGGTTTGAACTGGGATCCTTATCCTGGTCCTTGCGCTTTGCCATGTGTGCTTAACTTGCTGCACTACTGCCCAGCCCCACAATAAAAATAAATAGTTTTTAAAAATAATTGTTAATTCATATGGTGAAGATAAAGCCATAAACTGCTGTTAATTTTGTTTTGCCATATCAATGAAACCATAATGACTTACACTAGGTTTAATGAATATTACACTTGACTTTTTTCTTATAGTTTTGATAGTGCTCTGCAGTCTGTGAAATCTTGTGCTAGTGGAAATGATGAACTCTCAGCTACTTTCTTAGAAGTAAAAGGCCATTTCTACCTACATGCTGGCTCTCTGCTTTTGAAGATGGGTCAGCACAGTGATGTGCAGTGGAGAGCTCTGTCAGAGCTGGCTGCATTGTGCTATCTCATAGCATTTCAGGTAAGCTATTACTGATTTGGGTGCACTTGACATTTCACTGAGTTTTTACCGTATTTTATGTGGTAATATGTCCTGGTTGTTGCCAGAAGATGAATTAAAAAAAAAATCAAAAAGCATTCTGTACACTCTATTTAGCTTGCTTTATTTCCATAAAGTATATCTTGATGACATGACTTTCTTACCAGTATTGAAAGTATTATCCTGATGGTTACACATTATTCCATCCTCTGACTCTGTCTTGACTTAAGGTGTACTAAGCTAGTGGTCTAAAACTAAGACATTCAGACCCTCTTGCACTTTTGCTGTGCTACTTTGAATAATTCTGCAGCCGGTAACTTAAGTCAAGATATGTCAAGAGTTACAGGTAGAATAAAAGAAAAAAAAAATTGAGTCATAGTGTATCAATTTATAATTTTTTTAACTACTGCCCAATTTCTATAACAGGATTATAGCCAAATTTAATATGCACTGATGTACTAGATTATCCTCCTACTGCTTATTTAGAAAGTTGTTAGAGGAGGTTGGGTAGTGGTGCATTTGCTAGAGTTCACACGTTACATGTGCTTGGACTTTACTTGAAGCCCCTGGTCTTTAACTGCAGGGGGCAAAACTTTACTAGTGGTGGGGTAGCGCTGTTTCCTGTCTTTCTCTTTCTGTCTCTCATCCCCTTTTTATAAAAAAAAAATGTCACTGGAGATTTAACAGCAGTTATTTCATAGTATCCCATGAGTGTTTCATTGTGTGAAGTAAAAATATAACTGAGGTGTTTTTTTGTTTTTTTTTTCCCTTTTGGTTTTGAAAATCTCATTCTGGGGGCCAGGCCTAGGTCTATCTTCTGCTGCTGTAGTTCTGTTTATACAAGGCAGACAATTTCTCTTACTAAATGGTCCTTTTCCCTAAATGTAGTTTAAATGTCTTTCAGTACAATAGAAAATAATTTCTCAGAAGTACTTTGTAGACATTTTTAAAAAATACCCAAATTCATGGTTCCTAATTCCCTGCTCCTCCCCAACTCAGTGTAGCCATTGGCGAACTGTTTACTCATTGTCAAAAAGCACAGTGTAATAGCAAGGAAATAATTATAAGAAATATAGATGTCACTTGGTTAAGCTTATGTCTTACCACATTCAAGGTCCTGGGTTTAAGCCTCCGATCCCTACCTGCAAGGGAGAATTCAGGAGTGATGAATTAGATCTGCAGCTGTCTCTTTCTCTCCCTCTTTTTTAAAAAAAACAATATTTATTTATTCCCTTTTGTTGCCCTTAATTGTTTTATTGTTGTAGTTATTGGTGTCATTGTTGGATAGGCCAGAGAGAATGGAGAGAGGAGGGGGAGAGAAAGACAGACACCTGCAGACCTGCTTCACCGCCTGTGAAGCGACTACCCTGCAGTTGGGGAGCCAGTGGCTCTAACTGGGATCCTTATGCCGGTCCTTGCCCTTTGTGCCACATGCACTTAGCCTGCTGTGCTACCGCCTGACCTCCTCTCTCTCTCTGTCTCTGTCTCTGTCTCCTCCACTCCTCTGTTTCTCTCTGTTCTATCAAAGTTTGAAAAAAAATAAATATGAATGTCACCGAATATTTCTATTATAAAATTTATCAGGTTCCAAGACCGAAGATTAAATTAATAAAAGGAGAAGCTGGACAGAATCTGCTGGAAATGATGGCCTTTGATCGTCTGAGCCAATCAGGTAACGAGCGATTCAGTTTAGAAAGGAAAGTGTAGGGGGCCGGGTGTGGTGCACCTGGCTAAGTATTCATACATACTATTTTGTGGAAGGACCTGGGTTTGAGGCTCTACTCCCTACTTGCAGGGGGGAAACTTCAAGACTGTGAAGCAGATTACAAAACAAAACAAAACAAACAAAAAAAACATACCTGGAGTGGTAGATTCGTAGTGCTGGCATCAAGCCCTAGGGAAGCAAAAGAAAAAGAAGTGTCTCTATTAATGTTTAATGATACTGTTCTTTTTCCTTCTTCTTCTCCTTCTCCTTCTCCTTCTCCTTCTCCTTCTCCTTCTCCTTCTCCTTCTCCTTCTCCTCCTCCTCCTGTCTATTAGTATGTTTAATGATACTTTTCTTCTTCCTCCTCCTTCTTCTACTTCTCCTTTTTCTTCTTCTTCTTCCTCCTCCTTCTTCCTTCTTCTTTTTTTTTTTTTTTAGAAAGAGAACCATACATTACTGTCACTTTCTGTGCTGAGAGTCTTCTCAAGCTTCGTTGTCTACAGAACCTTTGCTCCTACACTCATCACCTCCCAGGCTGTTTATAATATAATGGTTTATATGCTTGTCTTAAACATTTGTTTTCTTTGCCATATTAGATTAGGGTAATAGATACTGATTTTGGGGAGAGGAGAGTATTTCTTATTAAAGGAGTGTTTGGTATGCTTGCTCCTAGGTAGAGAAACTCCTTAAGTCCTTTGACCTTTATTTTGAAAAAATTTATATACATGTATGTATATTTTTCCTTTTTAAATTATTTTGAGAAAGAGACCAGAGTAAAACTTAGCTCTAGCATTTACAGTGTTGGGGATTGGGACTAGGACCTCATACATGCATGCATGTCTTATGTTCTACCACTAAAGCACCCCCTCCCTGTGTCCCCTAGTCTTGATTTTATATATATAGTCTCAGTATTTCTAAGCACTGTCTGAATGGAGAAAATGACTTTTGCTAGCCATCAGTTACTTCTATGGGGAATTCAGAGAATAGTAATCTTATGGGCAATAGAAAATGAATACTTGCATACTTGAAATTTGTAGATTTGTTCCAATTTTTATTTATTTCCCATTTTGGGGAGAAGGCTTCTAGGAGTTATTGTATAGTTGTGGGATTTTCTTTTCTTTTTTTTTTTTTTTTTTTTAGTTGTGGGATTTTCTAAGAGGCAGAACTTTCAAAGATAAATTGGGTAGTGAATGAAAGAAACAGTATTTTCTTCTTATTTTTATTCAGTAATGATTCAAGACTGCAGCATAAGGGGTAAAATTGTATACAATTCTACCACCAAAATTCCACATCCCATTCCATCTACTGGAAGTTTTCCTACATTTTATCCCTCTGGGAACATGGACCAAAATTCTGTATAGGATGCAGAAGGTGGAAGGTCTAACTTCTGTAATTGCTTCTCCACTGGACACACAGGTGTTGGCAGGTTGATCCATACTCCCAGCCTGAGAAATAGTATTTTCTATAGGAAACAGTTTTGGTATGATTTGAGTAAACATCGTAAAGAGCAAGCCATATTTATTAGTTATTAAATCAGAAGTGGTTTGAGCTTTGTTCTGTAGTTTGGTTATCTGTTAAAGAAATTTTTTTATACTAATTAATTTTGTCTTCACGGGGGCTTTCCTGCCCCCGATTTTTTCAGATAGAGTCAAAGACACCAACACCTGAAATTTTTGCCAGGTTGGTGGGGGCTAGTCTTGTGCCTGAGTAATGAACACAATAAAAGCAAGTCCACTGTCTAAGTGAGTTATCTTGCCTGCCACAGTAAATAGTCATATATCCTCTTACTTAATTTTAACATTTTTTTAGTTATATTCTCTTTCCTCATTACTGGGGCTTCACTACTCTGGAGTTATGATAGAGATGGAGAGGGGAGGGGAATAATTACATTACTGCTTAACATAGTGCATGGGGGCTTGGGCTCTATCTAGCCCGGGCAATTTAAATCCTAAAACAGATGCTCTTCTACCTGAAATATCTCACCTGCTTTATTTTTTAATTTATTTATTTAAAAATGTTATCTTTATTTATTGGATAGAGACAGCCAGAAATTAAGAAAAGGAGATAGATAGAGACTGAGAGGCATCTGCAGTACTGCTTCATCACTTGCAAAGCTTTTCCTCTGCAGGTGGGGACTAGGGGCTTGAACCTGGGTCCTTGTGCATTGTAACATATGCACGCAACCAGTTAGGCCATCACCCAGCCTCCTGTATTTATTTTTTTAATCAAAGAAGTGTATAAAGGATAAAATAACAGGCAGTATAAGGACATGACAAAATAAGAAACCATAAAATAAGTCAAATACAGAGATAATTGTTAACAAATGTCACATTTTTAATTAGCAGTAGTTATTTAAATGTTTCCGAGAAAAGTGATTAGCAGTTTGAAAATAAAAAGTTAACTTTTTTTGAGGGGGGGGGAGATAGAGAGGTATAGAGAAAGATGGATACTTGCTTTAGTGCCTGTGCTATAATTCTATTGCTCCTCGCAGCCATTTTTCCCTGGATCCCCCCCCCCCCTTTTATTTGCTAGGACAGAGAATAATTTAGAGAGGTGGGGAAGATAGAGAGGGAGAAAGACACTTGTAGCCCTGCTTCACTGCTTATGATGTTTCCTCCCTGCAAGTGGGGACCAGACGCTTGAGTCTAGGTCCTTATACATGCCAATGTGTATGCTTAATTGAGTACACCACTGCCTAGTACCCCAAGTAAGTATTTCTTAAAAGCTTTATAAAGGATAGTTCTCATCAGCCAGGTCTACAAATAAGTTTATCAGACCAGAGAATTTGAGTTGCCCCTACTGTCCTGTTGGCACTAAATCACATACTTTTCTGTCTGAAATGCAAATAGTTTTAATGTTTTATACACACATTTCTGTGTTTTTATATTCTTTTACTCTAGCATATGGACATGGATGTTATTAAACTTGTAATCTGCTTTTCCCCATAGTATACTTTCTATTGTGATTAGGTTTGAGGGTTAAGTAATAACCGTGTTATTCCTACTTTGCGTATATGAATAAGATTTTGAGAGATATGAGTAAAAACATTTTTATTTTCCTAAAACCAGCATACTGTTCAGCTCTGGTTTATCTTAGTGGTGCCAAGGATTGAACTTGGGACCTCTGAGCCTCAGGTATGAAACTACTGCTGTGATAACTCTGGCCCAAAGCAGTATTTTTAATGACAGAAATACTTTGCTTTTCAGGGCACATGCTGCTCAACTTATCTTGTGACAAGGAAGATTTTTTAAAAGAAGTTGTAGAATCTTTTGCCAATGAAAGTGGGCAGTCTGCTTTATATGATGCTCTGTTTTCTAGTCATCTGCCTAAGGAAAGATCTTTTCTTGGTAGTGATGTTATTGGAAATGTTGATGTACAAGCACCAGAACCTGATGATTTGGCTAGATATGATGTTGGTAAGTATATTATATCTTTGAAGATAAATAGTCTACATATTCTCTTATAATGGGAAAATGTATGTAGACTCCCTCTAATGTCTGACATTTTCTAGTATTCCTTTCCAAGTACTTGGTGTGTGAAGGGTTTGTGGGACAATCGTAACTTTTATAAATTAGTCACATTTGTGTGCCCCTTTTACTCTTAAACATTCAAGTTTACAGTTTCTATCATTTAAAAATAATACTGCAATGAAATATTTGATGCAAATTGTTTTTATTTCAAATCTCCATTTGTAGTTTTTAAAAACAGGATATCCAAGTAATAGGTGTGAATTATAAAGGAGGAGAAGGCAGGGCCATAGAAAAAAAGGACAAATATATATAAATAGTTATAGAAATGATAATCAGCCTGTATCTGAGATCTTGGGAGAACTACTGCAGTTTTCAGTGGAGGAATGGGGACACAAAACTCTAGTGGTGGGAACAGTGTGGAATCGTACTGTTATTTTATAATTTTGTAAATATTAAATCCCTAATAAAAGGTGTGTGGGGGGGAACACTCAGAAGTAGTAGGTGTGACTTAAAAGGGAAGAGAAGGCAGGGCCATAGGAAAAAAATGGGCAAATATATACAAATTTAGATAGATAGTTATAGAAATAATAATTAACCCATATTTGTGATCTTGGGAGAACTGTAGTTTCCAGTAGAGGGAATGGGAAGACAGAACTCTGGTGGTGGGAGCGGTGTGGAATTTTACTCTTACCTTATAATTTTATAATTTTGTATATCTTTCCTCCCTGTTTTCTTCCCTCCCTCCTTCCTTCTCTCTCTCTCTCTCCCCTCCCCCCCTTTCTTCCTGTCTCTTTCGCCCTTTCTCTCTTCATCTCCTCCTCTCTCTTTACCAGAGAACTGTTCAGCTCTGACTTTTGGTAGTGTAGGGGATTGAACCTGGGCCTTTGGAGCCTCAGGCATGACAGTCTTTTTGCATAATCATTATGCTATCTATCCCTGATGTCTTATAATTTTGTAAACCTCTATTAAGTCACTAGGAAAAAAATATTAAATATATTAAAAAAAAAAAACCAGGATATCGGGGAGTTGGGAGGTAGCTGAGCAGGTTGAGTGCACGTGGCATGAAACACAAGGACCAGTATAAGGATCCTGGTTTGAGCCCCCGGCTCCCCACCTGCAGGGGAGTCGCTTCACAGGTGGTGAAGCAGGCCTGCAGGTATCTTATCTTTCTCTCCTCCTCTCTATGTCTTCTCCTCCTCTCTCCATTTCTCTCTGTCCTAACTAACAACGATGACATCAATAGCAACAAAAGTTACGACAATAAAAAAAAAACAAGGGCAACAAAAGGGAAAATAAATATTAAAAAAAAAAAACCCAGGATATCAGACAAAGGAGATGAACATGTTTATTCTCTTGGCAGAAAGCTTTGTTTCTTGAAGCCTGTAGCTTTTTTTAAAACTAGTTAATTTTTTTATGTGATGGAGAGAAGTCGAGAGGGGAAGCGGGGTTGAGAAATAAAGACATCTGCAGCATTGCTCTCACTCTTTGTGAAGCTTCCCCTTTATAGGTATGGATCAGGGGCCTGAACCCTTTTCTCACGGTAATATGTGTACCCAACCAGATATGCCATCGCCTAACCCTGCCTGTAGCATTTTGGTACTGAATGTCTTATAGCAGGACACATCCATTTTCCTAATGGGTTAGTGTAGTGTTCTCCATTGTTTTAAGGACTCATTTGAAAGGAAGATTCACTTTCTCAGGGGTCTTAAGGAATAGTCACCATTTATTTGGTGCTCTCAGTAGATTTTTGTTTATGTTTTAGATAGAGATTAGGAGACGGAATGAAAGAAACTACAGCACCAAAATTTCCTTTAGTGAGCTGGGGTCTGGCAAGACAGCACACTATTCAAATGAGCTGTTGGATTGTTGAAGTTGTGACATTTTTTTTTAATGTTTTTTTTATTATTATTATCTTTATTTAAACTGAGAGGGTAGGCTGAGACAAATGAAGAGAGAAAGAGATAACCACTGCTTCACCACTTGGCACAGCTTTCTCTCTGTAAGTAGGGACCTGGGGTTTAAACTCAGTCCTTGCACATTGAAAGATCTGCACATTGGGGGAGGTTGAGAGGCAGTAGTGCAGCAGATTAAGTGCACATGGTGCAAACCATAAGGACCGGGCCAAGTTTGAGTCACTGGCTCCCCCCCGCAGGAGGTTTTGTTTCACAAGTGGCGAAGTGTGTCTGCAGGTGTCTGTCTTTCTCTCCCCCTTGATTTTTGCCATATAAACTTCTAATGAATTTTCTAGTTTTTCTTAGTTGAACGTGAAAAATACATTGTGGTCCGGGAGGTGGCGCAGTGGGTAAGGCTTTGGACTCTAGAGCATGAGGTCCCGAGTTCAGTCCCTGGCATGTACCAGAGTACCACATGTACCAGAGTGATGTCTGGTTCTTTCTCTCTCTCCTCTTATCATTTCTCATGAATAAATAAATAAATTCTTTAAAAAAAATACATGGTAACTAATCTTATTAAAATTCTTAGATGCTTAGTTTGAATACTGAGACTTCGCAAGTCAAAGAATGTTCCCCAACTCTGATACAGAAATGCAGTTATAAAATTAAAAAACATTACGTATGGACTAGTTATGTTGGCAAAATTAAGGATGCAAAAATATTTTACTAACCTCAGCCAAATTTTTTATTTTATTTCAGGTGCAGTCCGAGCACATAATGGCAGTCTTCAGCACCTTACTTGGCTTGGCTTACAGTGGAATTCATTACCTTCTTTACCAGCAGTTCGCAAATGGCTAAAACAGCTTTTTCATCATTTGCCCCAGGAAACCTCAAGACTTGAAACAAATGTACCTGAATCAATATGTATTTTAGATCTTGAAGTAAGCAAAGATTTTAAACAAATTAAGTGTTTCTATTTGAATTTAATAGTTTTGTAACTTAAATTGAATTTTCTTAATTATTAAAACAGGTATTTTTACTTGGAGTAATATATACCAGCCACTTACAGTTGAAAGAGAAATGCAGTTCTCATTGCAACTTCTATCAGCCACTGTGCTTACCACTTCCTGTGTGTAAACAGCTCTGTACAGAAAGACAAAAATCTTGGTGGGATGCAGTTTGTAATTTAATTCACAGAAAAGCAATGTAAGTAGTACAATATTCTCGTCTACCTTATTGCCTATACATTTCAACGTAATTTCCATGCGAAGATTTCTTTGTTTTTTTAAAATTATTATTATTTTATTGGTGTTTTAATAATGATCGACAAGAAGGATAAGAAGGGTACCATACAGTTCCCACCACCAGAGTTCCACATCCCATCCCCTCATTAGAAACTTCCCTATTCTTTGTCCCTCTGGGAGTATGGGACAAAATTGTTTTTGGGGTGCAGAAGGTGGCTTCTGTAATTGCTTCTCCACTGGGTATGGGTATGGACAAGTTGATCTTCACCCCCAGCCTGTCTGTCTTTTTCCAATGGGGCAGGGCTCTGGAGAGGTGAGTCCAGGACTCATTGGTGAGGTTGTCTACCCAGGAAAGTCAGTTTGGTGTCATGGCAGCTTCTGCAACTTGGTAGCTGAAAAGCATTAAGATATAAAGGAGAACAAATAGTTTAATAACCAGGAACCTACAGGTAAAAGTATAGCAGATGAGATTTAGGGTCTTCATGTTCGAAGAAGCTAGGAAGTCTATTTTAGAGGCCCATTACTTTACTAATTTTTGCCTGAATCTGACAGCTAACATGCAGGTGGGCTAAAAGTATTGTCTGGGGAGATGGTGTCAGAATTGGGAGTAGAACTAGAAAGCTGGATAAGGTCAAAGAGTAGCTCCCAAATATGGAAAAGGTATATAAATACCATTAATTGTAAATTCCATCGATCTGACCTTGGGCACATATCTATTTGTATTCAGCACAGGGGCCTGTGTAACCTCTGCATCCCTGTGGGTCTGAGTTTGCATTCTGTGGTCATAGGAACATTCTAGCCTGCACTCATTGAAGGACCAGTCTTCCTTGAGGGCCAGAGTATGTTGACCCAGGTTCCCCTCAGAGAGTGGGGCAGGTTCTGCCACTATTGTGTTCTACATTGAGGGTGAGGCCCTCATGAGGGTTTATGATGTTGTTTCTTATGGAAATGACCAGTGATGTTGGAGAGAGGGATTGTTAGAGGTCTAGGCCCATCATGTCTATGTGGGAATCTCAGGATTCCCTGACTAGGGTCCCAGTTGATAGGATGGCCTGATCGTGACCGAAAGGGCCATCATTAAAGTGTGTCTGTCTCTTTCCCTTATCCAGTGTTTGTAGTCCTTACTTTTATCTGACAGGGTTATACTTAAAGTGATTGAGGGGAGTGAAGTAGGAAGTACATGAGGAGGGAGATTTGTTTATTCTTAGAGAGGTCAGAGTATTGCTTGGTATATATGATATGATCATGCTATGTTTGGATCTGGAACCTCAAGTCATGCAAATCCTGTTATTTGACCCTGAGGTGTGTCCTTTTGATCCTTATCTGAAAATTTAATTGAATTATCATACGAGTTAGCATGCTGTATTCTGTGTATCTCCCTCCCCCCCACCCCCGCCGCCTTTTCATTGGAGCCTGGACCTTGTGCTTCATGGTTTCTGTGATACTTTTTCATTCATTCAGAGAGGAGAAGGCAGTATAGCATTGGAGCTTTGCCCAGTGCTGGGGCTCAAGCCTGATTTGTAGCCCACAGTAGGGTGTATACCCTACCCAGTAGGCTATGTCTGCTGCCCCAAATCCATATTTTTTATTTGCTTTGCTTTGTTTTCAGTTACTATAATCAACTATAATTTGAAAGCAGTTTGAACCAAAATATATTTTGAGAGACCAAATAAATGTGTCACTGAACATTATTTTTCTTGTAATCTTTTACTATGCTGCATGTACATTAAACTTTATTGTAATCATGACTATATAGGGGAAATAAACTGTAGTATTCAGAACTACAGTTTTAGGATTCATCTGAAAGTCTTGCAACATATTACCTGTGAATAGTGGGTTTACTACAGTACATGTAAATACAGGATGGTGTGAACAGTGGGGCACTAAAGTACATGTTAATATGGAAAGGTGTGCTTATCATTATCAGTAAGTTTTCTTAAATGAAACTTTTTTCAGACCTGGAACCTCAGCAAAATTGCGACTTCTTGTTCAGCGTGACATAAATACTCTTCGAGGCCAGGAAAAGCATGACCTTCAACCATCACTTCTTATACATTGGGCAAAATGCCTTGAGTTAACAGTAAGTTAATTAAAGTATTTTAAAGGAATATTACTATGGTTTTGTTGTTGTTGTTTTTAATAAAATTGTTTTGTTGTGATACCAGTGTCTTGTTCATACATGATTACACTGCTCCCAGGCCGATATTTTTTCATTCCTTTTCTTTCCAATATTGAGAGACAGATGCAGGGAGAGGTACCGGGGCATTTCCCCACTGTCTTCGGAGCTTTCACTAGTTCCAAAATACTCTCAAATGGCATTGCAGTTTAAACCCTGGCCTTTACATTTGGTAAGGTGTCAGCTGTTCAAAAACCTGTATGCCAGAGGTCAGGCGGTAGGTAGTGCAGCGGGTTGGTAGGTAGTGCAGCGGGTTAAGCACACATGGTGCAAAGCCCAAGGATCCTGGTTTGAGCCCCTGGCTCCCCACCTGCAGGGGGGTCGCTTCATAAGCAGAGAAGCAGGTCTGCAGGTGTCTGTCTTTCTTCCCCCCTCTGTCTTTCCCTCCTTTCTCTATTTCTCTCTGTCCTATCTGGCAACAACAAAATCAGTAGCAACAACAATAATATGACCACAATGATAAAAACAGCAAGGGCAACGAAAAGGTAAATAAATAAATAAACAAATAAATAAAATATAAAAAATCTGTGTGCTAGTGAAATATATTTTTAATAATCTTACCAAAATTTTTTTGATATGTAAACTGTTAGAACAATGCCTGCTATATTATGTTATATAGGTATTCACTACTATTATTATTGCTAATAAGTAATAATAAACAGTTAGTACATGACTTTGGGGGATATAGTTTTTATAGGTCTTTAAAAGTACTTGAGGTCTTTTCTGTTGCAAATGTTTTTCAGTCTTTTCACCAAACTTTGATAAGAGTGATAGACTTCAGCTATCTAAAAATGACAACTTTAAAAAATAAATTGAACTGCCTCATTAAGCACTTAATAAAAAAACAAAAAACCCAAGAGGACTACTTGGTTATGGCTTATGGTTATGCAGGGGATTCAACCTGGGACATTGGAGACTCAGGGATGAAAATTTTTATGCATAATCAGGCTACTTCCCTCTTTCTAACTGACTTTAAAAAGTTGGGTGTAACGTAATCACTTGGTATTGGCTACTCATTAACTTTTTTTTCCTTAAATGTTTATTTATTAATGAGAAATACAGTAGTAGGAGAGAGAGAATCAGACATCACTCTGGTACTTTTGCTGCTGGGGCTTGACATCAGACCTCATGCTTGAGAGTGTGCCACCTCCCAGACAACATCATTTACGTTTTTACTGGTGGTGCCAGCTAGTGCCTGATGAATATGTGCTAACATTAAGTGTCTTTCCAGGCACAGCATTTTCATTTTTTCCTTTATATTTAGTGGGAGGAGAGGAGATGCCACGCAGCTATCTCATTTGTGGACCTCTATGGTACTGTCCATGTGCTCACATAGAGTGCAGGGTTCAAACCCAAAACTGCACATGATAAAGTGCATGCTTTGCTAGGTGAGTCATCTCCTGAAACCTAGTTTGCTGTTGTTATATTAGGAATGTTGATCATAGAGCTTTTGAGGGTTTTTTGTTGTTGTTTTGTTTTGGCCTTTGAAGTGTTGGCTAGTTCTGATCCTTTTAAAGTAGATGGTTACATCTGATCTGATGTCATCAGGGGTCAAGTGCGGGCTCAAGATAGATCTGATTTGATCATTTGTGTTCCTTGGATTATATATATAGTCTAACCTTTCTATTTTAGGGTAGCAGTCTTAATTCTTTTTACGATCAACGAGAATACATAGGACGAAGTGTTCATTATTGGAAGAAGGTTTTGCCATTATTGAAGATAATAAAGAAGAAGAACAGTATTCCTGAACCTATTGACCCTCTGTTTAAACATTTTCATAGTGCAGACATCCAGGTACTAGAAAATTACTTTGTGAGTTAACTGGAGATGTGGGTCTCAAATTTATAAACAAAGAAATGAAGATATAGACTACATAAATTAGCTGCCTATTTAACAGCAGTCTTGCTTTCTAAATTTAATACTTGTTACAAATAAAGGGGCTTTGGGGTATATGGAAATGGTACCTTCATGGCAACTACAGTCCTATAAACTGATATTCCTCAACGAAATTATGGTGAAGTTGGAAGGGAAAAAGATATGACAGGACAGAGTACGAAGATGTTAGTCTCCTTAGGCTATATGGAATCTTTGGGGAAAATCTGGGTTTGGTGATTTGGGGGTAGAAGCTAAAAGGTATTAATGTGTTCAGGCATCTGAAGTTGGCGAATACGAAGAAGATGCACAAATAACATTTGCTATTTTGGATGCAGTTAATGGAAATGTAGAAGATGCTATGACTGCTTTTGAATCTATAAAAAATGTTGTTTCTTACTGGCACCTGGCACTGGTAAGTAGACCTAGTATTTGAATGGCAAGTTTCTTGTATTCTGAACTTAATTATTTCATTTAAGCACTCTTTGTATAGATTTTTCACAGAAGAGCAGAAGACATTGAGAATGATGCCCTTTCTCCTGAAGAACAAGAAGAATGTAAAAATTACTTGAGAAAGACCAGGGACTACCTAATAAAGATTTTAGATGACAGTGATTCAAATCTTCAAGTGGTGAAGAAAGTAAGTTGCTAGTTGTTTGAACTATTATTGTTTGTAATTAGTTTATAGGTATTATGTCCTACGTTTTATAATTGGGTAATTTCAAAATATTTAGTGATGCTAGTACACCAAAGGACTGTGTGTACAAGTAGCTATTGTTGGTCTAGTAAGTCTTTTCTCAAATTGGGGAACCCATGTTTATACTCTTAGAAAAGTATTTGGGGTCTGGGGAGCTAGCACAATGTTTATGCAAAAGACCATCATGTCTGAGGTTCCAGGTTTAATCCCTAGCACCACCATCAGCCAGAGCTGAGCAGTGCTCTAGCCTGCGCTACCCCCCTTTCCTGTACCACTACCTGCATAACTCTTTCTACACATAAATGAGGGCTGGTTAACTGCATAAGTTATGCACAAGGACACAGGTTCAAGCACTCTCCCCTTAAGCCCCCTCACCCCCACATGCGGGGATTGGGGGTGGGAAGGAGGAAGGGGGAGCTGTGAATCAAATGCTGTAGTTACTTGTTTCTCTCCCTCTATCTCCTCTCTAAATTTGTCTGTCAAATAAACACAAGAGGAAGAAGAAGAAAAAAGAATGGCCTCAGTTATCAGTGGATAGTCTCTTGCGGGCATTGAGCCCCAGCGATAATACATAAATAAAATCTTTAAAAAAGAGTGGATTAAGTGTACATGGTGAGAAGCACAAAGGCCAGCGTAAGGATCCTGGTTCGAGCCTCCCACCCCCCACTGCATGGGGGGTCACTTGACAAGCAGGTGTCTATCTTTCCTCCTCTACATTTCTTTCTGTCCTATCCAACAATGATGACATCAGTAACAATAACAATAATAACCGCAGCAACGATAAAACAACAAGGGCAACAAAAGGGGAAAAGAAAAAATGAAAAAAAGCCTCCAGGAGCAGTGAATTCATGGTATAGGCACCGAGCCCCAGCAATAACCCTGGAGGCAAAAAAAAAATAAAAAGGAAGATCAAAAAGATACTTGTTTGGAAGTTAGAAAAAAGGATATTATGGTTGGACATTTATTTTTTTATTTTGACAATGTCACCAAAGATTTCAACTTAAGGATAAATTCACAATGAATTTGGCAATTGAAATCATATTGCAAGCAAATGTAGTTGCTAATAACTTCAGAATATTTCATTTCATTATCTAATGTGGACTATTATTTTTTGCCTTCAGGGTTGTAGCTGGGGCTCTCACTGCTGGCATTACATATCCACTGCTCCTCGTGGCCAATTTTTTTTTTTAATTGGACAGAGAAATTGAGAGGGAAGGGGGGAAATAGAGACACCTGCAGACCTGCTTCACTGCCTGTGAAGTGTCCTGGCTTGCAGGTGGGGTGCGGCATCTTGAACCCGGGTCCTCACATGGGTCTTTGCTTAATTGGGTGTGCAACTGCCTGGCCTCCTGGACTATCTCTTTTTTAAAGACAGCACTTTGATATAGCTATGATAGTGCTAACTTTAATTAAGTTAAAATTTCCAAGTATTTCATTAATTTGTGTTGTTTCTCTTTAATTACAATTGTCTAGTGCCTTCTAGCATCTATATTCCTCTTTTTCACTGTCACTTGGAAAAAATTTCTCAAGCTAACATTCCTATACCATTAGTACTGCTAGCTGTAGGGCTGGGTAACAGCACACTCCGTTAGCACATATGTGACCATGCACAAAGATCTGGTTCAAGCTCCAGGCCCCCATCTGCAGGGAAAAAAGCTTCATAAACTATTGAGCAGTGCTGCAGATCTTCTATCTCTCCCTCTCAATTTTTCTGTCTATCCGATACACACACACACACACACACACACACACACACACACACACACACGTATTTTTTTTTTTTTTAAAGAGGCCTGGAGAACTTGAACCAACTAGGATTTTTGATTACACAGCAATTTCATAGTTTTACTAAGTCAGGGACAAGAAAAGCTTTGTATTAGGCCAGCAAAATAGTTTACTTGGATAAAATAGTTTATTTGAGCCCTTCCTCACCACGCTGAAGAAAGCTTTGATGCTGTGGTTGGTGTCTGGCTGTGTGTTGTCATCCGCCCCCCCCCCCCCCCAATTCTGCTTGTCTCTGCTTAAAATAGGAAGAAAAAAATTAAAAGAAAAAATTTGTATTCAGAGTTCTTTGGTGTTATGTGAAATACAAAAATCATTGATCATATTTTTTTGTCTTTAGTTGCCTGTACCTCTGGACTCTGTAAAGGAGATGCTTAATTCAGTCATGCAAGAACTTGAAGATTATAGTGAGGGAGGTCATTATAAAAATGGTTCTTTGCGAAATACAGATTCAGAAATAAAGCATTCTACACCATCCCCTACCAAATATTCTCTGTCACCAAATAAAAGTTATAAGGTAACAATAAAATTGATCATTTTGGTGTAAAGTACTTCTATGCTAAATGTTTTAAACACTGTTACTAATCTAATTAATCTTTTGTAGTATTCTCCCAAAACACCACCTCGATGGGCAGAAGATCAGAATTCTTTACTAAAAATGATCTGTCAACAAGTAGAAGCCATTAAGGTAAATAATTACCTAATTTGTAGCTCTTATTTCAAGATTATTTCCATTGCCCATCCTCTCACTTTTTTCTGTAGCTGTTAAAAATGTCCCTTTGCCATATTACTATAGTCATAATATTTATATAATTTCCAGCTGGACGCATAAAACTATTGTATTTCTTTGCCCTCAACCAGATGTGAGTTCTTCAAAGGTAGAGGCTTGTTTATCCATTCACTGTTTTTCCCAGGTGATTTGAACTGGTGATATATCACAGGTTGGTCCAAATTCATTTCTTGGACTGACTGTATATTACCAGATTTATAGCCAGAAATTGACAAGTTGCCTAAGCTACAAAAATTCTTTTAATGATTTCACATGCCTGCAACTTAATTATATAAGGAAATGGTTGTTACACAATCTTAGTTTAATTCCATGTAGGAGATATTATTTAGTAGGCTATTTCATTCTCACTGGACAGGCAGTAGGTCACTCATGCAAAGTTATATTAAGGAAATTTTGATGTGTAATTATTATAGTGCTCTCTGCAATGTGGAGACTTGAAAAAAGATGTCTGAAGGGGAATCAACTTGAATATGCAGGTTTTTTATGTTAATTTTTGTAATCACTATCTTTTTATAACATGCATCTTGACTTACTACACAGGTTTCACACACATTGTATTGAGTAGAAGTCTACTAGAATACTACTACTTTATGTGCCTGAGAAATGAAGTTTTAGTAATAACTCTGCTTACATTCATGTTCAAAACTATGATCCAGAGATAGTGACCAGTGAATTGTTTCCCAGCTAATTCTAGCCAGTTTCTTATTTTTGGATATGTAACATCTGACCTAGGCACTGATTGAAAATTTAAGATGCATTTGGACTTATGTAGTTAAGCATTCGGTGAAGCTTCTGTGTGAAGACAGATACCTGGGCCCATATAGATAATGTTATCAAAAATAATCTCTTTGACTGGGGAGATCGCATTAAGGGTAGATCATGCCTGGGGCACCATAGGTCCCAGCTTCAATCCCCTTAGTACTACCACAAGCCAGCTGAAAAGTCGTCTCCTAGAGATGAAAACAAGCAGAAAACCAAAAGTAACTTGTTTGATATCACTAGTTTCTTTGGGGGAAAATGTTTCTTGATAAGCACTTAAGTTTTTTGCTTCTATTTTCCTTATATTTGCTAGGACAGAGAGGGGAGGGAGGCAAAGATGGAGAAAAATAGAGTGACTCTTGGAGCACTGCTTCACTGTTCCTGAAGCTTGCCCCCTGCAGGTGGGAACCAGGGCTTGAACTCAGATATTTGCACATGGTAACATGTGTACTCAACCATGAACGCCACCACCTGGTTCCACTAGTGCCTATTACATATGACACATTTGATTCTCTGGCTGGGGAACATTTGGCATTTGTCTATAGAGTGGTAGATCAAATTGCCAGATAAATTCTATTAGATGTCATTTTGTCCAGACAGCAGGGTGATACTAAGAAATTTTTTTGTGTGTTAAGTTCTGGCTTGAATTCATTTTCTGAATCATTTTTATTATCATCTTACCTTGAGTTAATATTGCTGATTTGATTGTAAGTATTAAGAACTTATGTAGAATGCCTGCAATATACTGTTAGAATTCTAATACATTTGGGTAGCTAGTTGTTTTCCCATTTCCTCTTCTCTTTTTCCTCTTTTTGGAGCTCTGTGCAGGCACTACAAATCCACTACTCTTGGTGGCTATTTTTTTTTCTTCACTTCTTTATTGGATAGGACAGAGAAAAATTGAGAGAAGAGGGGGATATACAGATATACAGAGAGAGAGAGAGAGACCTGCAGACCTCCCTTGCAGCTTGTGAAACATCCTCTCTGCAGATGGGGAGTGGGGGCTGGAACCTGGGTCCTTGTGGGGGGTCCTTGTGCTTCATACTGTATGCACTCAACTGTGTGTGCCGCCACCCGACCCCTTCTCATTTCTAGTAGAGTATTTGAGCATCACTTTAAAGAATTAGTATTTTGTTACATTAAAGGTAGAGAAGTAGACAGTATTGGGAGATAATTTGTGATATCAGGTAGTCCAGATGGTATGATGATTTTAAAAAGTGTGGGATGAGATGCTGGAAAAATGCTTGGAGTAATACTACTGAGGACTGTAACTGTCAGAGAAAGCTGTGTTTCCAGATTTTTATTTTTAATAGGGAAGTATCTTGACAAAGTTGACCTTTAGGCATGCGAAAAATAGAGATCGAGATAAGGCCATTTAGGAGGTTGTCCCAAGAAATGAATGAATGGGAATATGTAACATTTTATTTTTCCCACTAGGACTTCACTTGAGTGTTGTGCCTATATTATTCCTTCACTCCCAGTTCTCCCCATTCCCCAGTGTGAAAGAGCGGAAGAAAGATAGGAGGTGAGACACCACAGCATTGCTTCACTGCTCATGATGTTTCCCCTCTGAGTGTTCTATGCAGTGGTTGGGGCCTCAAATCTGGTTCCTCAAGCATGGAAAAGTGTGTGTGCCATGTTCCAGCCATGTTCCAGCCCTTGAAAATAGCATTTTAACAATCTGAGGTCATGTTCTTAAATCACCTGGTACTTGACCTGTTGGACTATAGAGGTTTTGTTTTCTCCATTATTAGGTATTTAAAGTATTGAATTTTGCTCTGCAAACCAGGTGTTTAAAATTTATTAATTTCTCCAACAGAAAGAAATGCAGGAGTTAAAACTGAATAGCAGTAACTCAGGGTCCCCTCACCGATGGCCTGGAGCCAATTATGGACCAGATTCAATGCCTGATGGATATCAGGGATCACAGACTTTTCATGGGGCTCCTCTGACAGGTTAGTTGATTGTTAAATAATTACAGAAAACCTCTATACTTCCTCCTCTAAATAGTCATCTCTGAAATCACCTTGTCTCTATACCTGTCTCCATACACCTGCTTAAATGTGACTGAAGCTGAGTAACTAGGCCAAAACCAAATAAGCTTTCTTAGATCCTGTATGTTTCAGAAGAGCAGAAACTGAAGTGTGGAGTTCTTCCATATGATTAAAATGTGTTAACTCATACTGCTATTCCTGAAGAGATGATCGATTAATTAAGAACTTAAACTTCTGAGCAATTGTTTTGATATACTGAGAGCTGTGACGTTCTAAGGAAGTCTTGTTTACCTTGAAGTATCATGATCATAATACAGAGGGAGTGAGTTTAGGCCTCAGTTAGGTTTTGACATTGTGCTCTTTCACTTAGTGTTCTGAGCCGTTTTTCCTACTTAAAATGAGGTAACATTTCTCAGTTGTAACCAGCTTTTGATTGCATGGGTGAACATTGTATTTACTTTCTTGATACAGTGAGTGTGGAAAATGTATTACATTTAGTGAACCAGAGAGCTGCTAATAGTGATCTCTGTGCTTGCAGTGTATATGTGTCATAATCACAGGCCTGCAGAATGATAAACACCATCATTACTCCTAGCCTCACAGATGAGAAAATAGCTTTAGACAGGTTAGCTGGCATATATGTATGTATGATAATCATAGGAGTTCAGTCATAAAAACCATCTTTACTCTCATAGACGAGAAAATAGCTTTAAGACAGGTTAGTGGCGTACATCATACTCTTGTGGTGACCTGAGAAAGGACTTTCCAGTCTGATACTTTGTCCTCTGGCAAAAACAAATTATAATTAAAAACATTTACCTTTTATAAAATAACACATGCCGGAAATAATTTTTTTTTTAAGTTGGTTTTAACCCAGAAAAATGTTTAAAAGGGCATATTCTAATTTAATAATTTTGTGATGGTAGGAAGTTCCACTCTCCTCTTCAGACACTTGTCTTTAAATTCAAGCAAAATGTTAGAAACTGTTTGTAAAGTGAAATTTAAAAATGCCTTGTTATAAGTAAATGTGTTAGATGTCAAGATTTCAAATATTTCTCACTAAGGGTGGGGAGGTGACATTGGTGGAGCACTGCCTTGCATGAGACACCAGACTCTAGCGTCAGCTCTGATAGGATGAAGTTGTGATCTGGTCTCATTTAAAAAAAAAAAAAGTTAAAATAAACTGCTGCTCATTTACAGAGCATTGTGTAGAAATAATTAGTATACTGGCTAGTCTTTTCTAGGGCTTTTTGAAAGCTCTGTAGAATCAATTATTTGGAACCTCTTGGGTCAATTCCCATTATCTACTGTGTACAAGCAAACATAAGCATGACATGCACATTGACTCTTTTTCTTCCAATTACTCTATAAACCAAGTTTTACAGTTAAGAATAATTGAGAGCTGGGAGTCGGACTGTAGCACAGCGTGTTAAGCGCAGGTGGCGCAAAACACAAGGACCGGCGTAAGGACCCCGGTTCGAACCCCGGCTCCCCACCTGCAGGGGAGTCGCTTCACAGGTGGTGAAGCAGGTCTGCAGGTGTCTATCTTTCTCTCCTCCTCTCTGTCTTCCCCTCCTCTCTCCATTTCTCTGTCCTATCCATCAACGACAACAACAATAATAACTACAACAATAAAACAACAAGGGCAACAAAAAGGGAATAAATAAAATAAATATAAAAAAGAATTAAAAAAAAAGAATAATTGAGAGCCCTAACAGTACATTGATAGGTCATAAGGCTACTTTGTATCTCTAAGAAGAGTAGAATTCAGGCCTCCTAATTCCCATTCTAATAAAAGTAAAGATATGCCAGTATGGTTCTAATCTTTTTAAATTAACATGACCAGAAAACAAAAGATTAACAATAATAAGCTCATAGGAAATAATCAAAGTACTGAACAGTATAAAGAGAACTCACTAAAAATGAAACATATCACAAAGTTCTGGCAGTACTTTGACACATTTTATTCTGATATGTATTTTTTTTGTATAACTAACATTTTAAGAGTTTTGCCATGTTATAATTGTATGCAGATGAGTTAATTTGTTTAAGTGATAAACTTAGGAGCCCAGTGGTGGTGCACCTGGTTGAGTGCACAGGTTACAATGTGCAAGAACTTGGGTTTGATCCCCCTGGTCCCTACATACAGGGGGAAAGCTTTGAGAGTGGTGAATCAGGGCTGCAGCTGTCTCTGTCTTTCTCCCTATCTCCCCCCTCCCTTTTGATTTTTGGCTGTCTCTATCTAATAAATAGAGATAATTAAATATATCTTAAGCTTTTTAAAAAAAATTATTGCAATAAAGACAAATAGAGAGGGAATGGGGAGATGGAGAGTCAACAGTAGCACTACTTTACTGTTCTCAAAGCTTTCCCCCTGTAGGTAGGGACCAGGGGCTTGAACCCAGGTCCTTGTGCATTGTAATATGTTCATATCCACTGGATATGACATTGTCCAGCCCTTGAATGTTTTTTAAAATAAAATATTTCTGAAGATAGAATGTATGCAAGTTATTTTATCATGTGAGATTTTGCAAATTTCACCCCTACCCACCCTGGCTCCAGTCTTTGGCAGGCGTGGGGATTGTTCCTGGGGACTTTTGGTAGGAAAAAGTGCCCAGGAACTTTGGTGCCTTAGGTAGGAAAGTCTTTTTGAATAGCCACTGTGCTATCTCTCCAGTGCCTCCCCCTCTTTTTTTCTTAGTGATTTAATATTAATTTACAAAATTACATGTCAACAGCGCTATAATTCCACAGTATTCCCACTACCAGAGTTCTGAATCTCCAGTCTCTATTGTAAGCCACAGCAGTTCTCCTAAAGTTGCAGACATGGGTTAACTATCATCTCTACAACAGCCTACATTTGTACATAATTGCTCCCTTTTTCTTCCAGGTCCAGTACCCTCTTCCCCTTTTTCCTCAGCTTTCTGCGTTTTGTTTGTTTGTTTGTTTTGTTTGTTTTGTTTTTGTTTTTTAAACATAGACAAAGGTGGGAGGGGAGACAGAGAGACACACCATAGCACCAAAGTTTCCTTCAGTGTGGTGGGGGCTGGTCTTAAACCTGGGTGACTTACATGGCAAAGCAGTACACTATCCAAGTGAACTATTTTACTGGTCATCTCTTAGTCTTGTTATTTTCATTTTCTCCTGCTACAGATACTGCTGTGGACACATAACTAGGATTTTCTAGCGTTAAAGAAATGATTCTATGTTGGAAAATAGCTTTCTAAAAAAGCTAGTCTAGTTTACACTATATGAGTGTAACCTCTTAGTACATGTACATTTTTGCTAGCCACTTAACACTTTATAAAAACCTTTGCCATTTTTAAGAACAAAAGCAGTATCTGGACCCTGGGAGGCATTACACTGGATTTCCTTGCTTGATGTCCCAGGTTTGATCTCTGGTACCATTCATAGCACTTATTAAAAAATAAGTGTTTGTGTATTCTTAAAATTTTACTTTTTTATATCTAACTAAGCTCAAACACATAATAATCTGTTAGATTGACAGAGTTAATTCACTCATTTGGTGCTTTTTTTCCTTTCTGTTGGATCATTTTTAGTAGATTTTATCAACCTTCTTTTCTTCTTCCATTAAGAGTCACAAGTCAGCCATAAGTTGAATTCCAGACTTAAGACATAAATTCATCATCTTGTTCTATGTGCTGTACTTGCTTTTTTCTTCCAATAGTTCGAAAATAGTCATCTTTATCAAGCAGTGGTATTTGTCTTCCAGTTTTGACTTCTTTAGAAATTTCTTCTGTTCTAGCAATTAGAGAAAGAATAGACTGACTTGCCTTTCCTAGGGCTTTTTCATTGCTTTCAAAATCAGTTGTTTGAACTCTCTTGAGTCACATTTTCAATTTTTTTCTTCCATGTGAAAGGCACAAGTTATCTTTAAGTTGTTTTGCGTTCTGGTAGCACTTTGCTAAAACAGGACAGGTTAATGGCTGGTGATAGTTTTGCCACCAACAGGACTGTCTTTTAATAGTTTTTATCTGCTGAAAGTCACACAGAACAGGTGGGGCAAGTAGATTGTACATTAACATGGGAATCATTCATGATGTCTACCCTGTGTAATTAATTTTTGTCTCCTGCAACTACTTTAATTCCCAGTATTTCTGATGTTGAACACTTGTACTTTAGCATCATATCAGTCTTTCTTAGCAAATTATTCTTCCATAGAAAATGGATTGACCACTTTCTTCTTGCCTTCTTATTTGATGCTATTGTGAGGCACTTGCTTTTGTTTCCACTATAGTTCTATTCTGACCCCTCATGTCATATTTAGCAATTTTTCCTAGTTTGTCATTTGATTATATTATGGTGTATTTTGATGTATAGAGATTTAAGAAATCTACATAGTTAAATATTTTTCTTTGATTTCTCTTGCTTTTGTATTTATAGTTCTTGTCTAGGTAGTAGTATAGACTTTTTTTTTTAACAGTGTTTTCTTTTCTTTTCTTTTCCTTTTTTTTTTTTTAGTTGCAACTACTGGCCATACAGTATATTATAGTCAGTCACCAGCATATAAT
The DNA here is from genome assembly GCF_950295315.1 of Erinaceus europaeus. NCBI lineage: Eukaryota > Metazoa > Chordata > Mammalia > Eulipotyphla > Erinaceidae > Erinaceus > Erinaceus europaeus. Next base: position 81,356,268 of record NC_080164.1, on the reverse strand, counting down.
TCCCAGTATCTTCTAAGACCAGCAGCTAATGTTACTCCCACAAAGGTAACAAAGGAATAATTTATACATTTATAAATATCTCCTTTTTAATTGTTCAGACTTCTTTCAAAGAAATTAGTCAGCTTTAAGATTTTTATCTCCCACAAGAAATAGACATTTAAATTTTCTTTCCAGATACAGAATAAATGCTTAAGTCGTCTTATTTTTATGTTGTAATTTTATGTTGTAACTTTTAAGTGTGAACATTTAGAATTCTTTCACTTGGGGATGTTGGTGATAGCTTGTTTTGACAGAAATAGGACCAGGATGTAAACACTTCTTGGTATAAAGTGGATAATCACTTGTCCACTGTGATTCAGTATTAAAATAGTAGTAAATGGGAAACTTTGAAGAAGAGAAACAGGATACCTTTAGGCCTTGATTTTGTTATTCAGTGTGACCTTTTGACAATGTTTATAACCTTTTTATAAATTAGCCACCTCATACTGTAAAATGGCGATAACTGCCTTAATTCATGGGGTCCTTGAGGATATTAAAATGAGTTAATTTTTGTAACATGCTTAGAACAGTACATTGGCAGCACGTTAGCAAATACACAGTAACTAAATGCTAGTCATCATTGTTAAAGTTAATGGAGAAGATAATGGAGTCTATGAATCATAGCAGAATTAAAATTTTAAGATGTTCTTATTAGTTAAGGCAATCCTATGCAAATAAAGACTGTAACTGTAAGTACCTTAATAGTTATGCTGTCTTCTCAATGTCTTCACTTTATGATATCTTTACTATAGAATATGCATATGTAAGGTTTGAGAATTGTTTTCTGTGTAGTTATCTGTAGTTTTGCAAGATGACCCACAACATGTTTTTGAACTTGCTTTTCTTTCAGGGTCCTGTTTACGGCATGAATAGGCTCCCACCTCAGCAGCATATTTATGCATACCCACAACAGATGCACACACCACCAGTACAAAGCTCATCTGCTTGCATGTTCTCTCAAGAGATGTATTGTCCTCAGCTGCGTTTCGAGTCTCCTGCAACAGGAATTCTGTCACCTAGGGGTGATGATTACTTTAATTATAATGTTCAGCAGACCAGCACAAACCCACCTTTGCCAGAACCAGGTTACTTCACAAAACCTGCAGTTGCTCCTCATGCTTCAAGATCTGCAGAATCTAAAGCTGTAGAATTTGGAAAGACTAATTTTGTTCAGCCTGTTCCAGGTGAAGCAGCAAGGCCATCTCTAACAGCACCCACACATGCAACACAGCCAATTCCCTTTAAGTTTAACTCGAATTTTAAATCCAATGATGGTGACTTCACATTTTCCTCACCACAAGTTGTGACACAGCCCCCTTCTTCAACTTATAGTAATAGTGAAAGCCTCTTAGGTCTCCTGACTTCAGATAAGCCTGTGCAGGGAGATGGCTCTAGTGGGCCAAAAGTTAGCCAAACTATTGGACCTCGAAATACATTCAGTTTTGGAAACAAAAATGTGCTTGGAGTTCCATTTGCTGAAAACATGAGCTCAGATCAGCAAAAGAGCTCAGGTTTTCGTCGAGGTGATGAGATGTTTACTTTCCACGGTCCAGGGAAATCAGTATTTGGAACACCAACTTCAGACCTAGCCAATAAGAGTCATGAAACAGATGGAGGAAGTGCCCATGGTGATGATGATGATGATGGCCCACACTTTGAGCCTGTCGTACCTCTTCCTGACAAGATAGAAGTAAAAACTGGAGAGGAAGACGAAGAAGAATTCTTTTGTAATCGTGCAAAATTGTTCCGATTTGATGCAGAATCCAAAGAATGGAAGGAGCGTGGTATTGGCAATGTAAAAATCCTAAGACATAAAACATCTGGCAAAATTCGTCTCCTAATGAGACGAGAGCAAGTATTGAAGATTTGTGCAAATCATTATATCAGTTCAGATATGAGACTGACACCAAATGCTGGGTCAGACAGATCCTTTGTGTGGCATGCTCTTGATTATGCTGATGAGTTGCCCAAACCAGAACAACTTGCTATCAAATTCAAAACTCCTGAGGAAGCAGCACTTTTTAAATGCAAGTTTGAAGAGGCCCAGAATATCTTAAAAGCATCAGGAGTAAATATGGCCACAACAACAGATCAGGCAATGAGAATTGTAAAGGAACCCACAAGTCAGGATAACAAGGATAATTGTCAATCTGATGCAGGTAACATGAATTTTGATTTTAAAGCTGCAAAGAAAGATGGGTCTTACTGGCATTGCAATAGCTGCTCACTGAAGAATTCTGCATCTGCTAAGAAATGTGTATCATGCCACAACATAAATCCAAACAGTAAAGACTTCTTTGATCCACCATCAGGTGAGACTGTTTCTCCTCTTAAAACTGGTCCAGAAAATACTTCAGATAGATTTAGATTAATGTTTTCAAAGAAAGAAGGTCAGTGGGACTGTAGTATTTGTTTAGTACGAAATGAACCCACTGCATCTAGATGCATCGCATGCAATAATCCAAAGTCTTCAAACAAGAGTGGATCTTCATTTGTTCAACAAGCTTCCTCTAAGTTTGGCCAGGGCGATCTACATAAGTCTGGTAGCAGTGACTTCAAGTCATGGGATTGTAGTGAATGTTTTGTACCAAATGAAGCAAATGCTGTAAAATGTGTTTCTTGTGGTAATCAGAGAAAACAGAATTTGCCAACTTGTACTTCTACACCTGCTACTTTTAAGTTTGGTACATCAGAGACCATTAAAATTCCAAAGAGTGGATTTGAGGGCATGTTTGCTAAGAAGGATGGACAGTGGGATTGCAGTGATTGTTTGGTACGAAATGAAGCAAGTGCTACAAAATGTGTTGCTTGTCAGAATCCAGGGAAATCCAATCTCTCTACTTCTGCTGTTCTGTCACCTGCCTCTTTTAAATTTGGTACATCTGAGACAAGCAAGGCTCCAAAAGGTGGATTTGAAGGAGTTTTCACTAAGAAAGAAGGACTGTGGGATCGCAATGAATGTTTGGTACCAAATGAAGCCAGTGCTACCAAGTGTGATGCTTCTGAAAATCCAAATAAACAAAATCAGCCTCTGTCTACTGTTTCACCACCTGCTTCAGATACCAGCAAGACTCCAAAGAGTGGATTTGAAGGAATGTTCATGAAGAAAGAAGGACAGTGGGATTGTAATGTTTGCCTTGTACGAAATGAAAGTTCTTCTTTGAAGTGTGTAGCTTGTGACACCTCTAAACCAGCTCAAAAACCGGTAATAGAATCTCCTTCAGCTTTCACAGCAGGCTCAAGCACCAAGCTAAAGGACTTTTCTGGAAGTCAGGTGGGAACAGGCTTTAAAAGTAACTTTTCTGAAAAATCTTTTAAATTTGGCAATGCAGAACAAGGATTTAAATTTGGGCATATGGATCAAGAAAATATACCTTCATTTACATTTCAGGGTTCCAATACAGATTCTAAGTCAGCAAAAGAAGGATTTAGCTTTGCTATCCCTATGCCTGCTGACGGACTTAAATTTGGTATTCAGGAGCTGGGCAATCAAGAGAAAAAAGGTGAAAAGCTCCCTGAAGATGACACTGGTTTACAGGCTCAGGATGTTAGTCGGAAGAATGATAGTGGCGTATTGTTTGGTCAAACTGGCAATACTTTTACCTTTGCAGATCTTGCTAAGTCAACCTCTGGAGAAGGATTTCAGTTTGGCAAAAAAGACCCAAATTTCAAGGGATTTTCAGGTGCTGGGGCAAAATTATTCTCCTCACAACCTGGTAACATGGCGGATAAAGCTGATACTTCTGGTGACCTTGAGAAGGATGATGAGACCTATAAGACTGAGGACAATGATGACATCCATTTTGAACCAGTTGTTCAAATGCCTGAAAAAGTAGAACTTGTAACGGGAGAAGAAGACGAGAAAGTACTTTATTCACAACGTGTAAAATTGTTTAGATTTGATGCTGAGATAAGTCAGTGGAAAGAAAGGGGTTTAGGGAACTTAAAAATTCTCAAAAATGAAGTCAACGGTAAACTAAGAATGCTGATGCGGAGAGAACAAGTACTCAAAGTTTGTGCTAATCATTGGATAACCACTACAATGAATCTGAAGCCACTTTCTGGATCAGATAGAGCGTGGATGTGGCTGGCTAGTGATTTTTCTGATGGTGATGCCAAACTAGAGCAGCTGGCAGCAAAATTTAAAACACCAGAGTTGGCCGAAGAATTCAAGCAGAAATTTGAGGAATGTCAGCGACTACTATTAGATATACCACTTCAAACTCCCCACAAACTGGTAGATACTGGTAGAGCTGCCAAATTAATCCAGAGAGCTGAAGAGATGAAGAGTGGTTTAAAAGACTTCAAGACATTCTTGACAAATGATCAAACAAAAGTCACTGATGAGGAAAATATTAAGAGTTCAGATGTAGATATAGGTACTGGTGGTACTTTAGATATCTCCACCAAGCCAAATCCTGAAAACACAGGGCCCACGTTGGAGTGGGATAACTATGATCTAAGGGAAGATGCTTTGGATGACAGTAGTAGCTCAGTACATGCTTCTCCTTTGGCAAGTAGCCCTGTGAGAAAAAATCTCTTCAGATTTGGTGAGTCCACAACAGGGTTTAACTTCAGTTTTAAATCTGCTTTGAGTCCATCTAAGTCTCCTGCCAAGTTGAACCAGAGTGGGACCTCAATTGGCACTGATGAAGAGTCTGATATTAATCAAGAAGAAGAGAGAGATGGGCAATATTTTGAACCTGTTGTACCTTTACCAGATTTAATTGAAGTTTCCAGTGGTGAGGAAAATGAACAAGTTATTTTTAGTCACAGAGCAAAACTGTATAGATATGATAAAGATGTTGGTCAGTGGAAGGAAAGGGGCATTGGTGATATAAAGATTTTACAGAATTACGATAGTAAGCAAGTTCGCATAGTGATGAGAAGGGATCAGGTGTTAAAACTTTGTGCCAATCACAGAATAACTCCAGACATGACTTTGCAAAATATGAAAGGGACAGAAAGAGTGTGGGTGTGGACTGCTTGTGATTTTGCAGACGGCGAAAGAAAAGTAGAGCATTTAGCTGTCCGTTTTAAACTGCAGGATGTTGCGGACTCATTTAAGAAGATATTTGATGAAGCAAAACTAGCCCAAGAAAAAGATTCATTGATAACACCTCATGTTTCTCGTCCAATTACCCCCAGAGAGTCGCCATGTGGCAAAATTGCTGTAGCTGTATTAGAAGAAACCACAAGAGAGAGGACAGATTTAACACAGGGTAACGATGTAGCAGATGTAACTCCGGAAGCTGGAGAAGCACCTAGCACATCTGAAACACCAACAAAAGCAGTGGTTTCTCCTCCGAAGTTTGTATTTGGTTCAGAATCTGTGAAAAGCATTTTTAGTAGTGAAAAATCAAAACCATTTGCCTTTGGCAACAGTTCAGCTACTGGATCTTTATTTGGGTTCAGTTTTAATGCACCTTTGAAAAATGATAGTGAAGCCGGTTCAGTAGTCCCGAGTGGATCTGCAAGAAAACTGGAACCAAATTTTTGTGAACAGTCGAAGAACTGTGAAAGTGAGCAGTCTTCAGATGGCAAAATCAGAAATCTCCTTGCTTTTCCTAAGGATGAAACCTCAGCTAATTACACATTTAAAACACCAGAAAAAGGTAAGCACTTAGTTTTGAAATTAAATACTGTTTCTTTTAATGTGTGTATGTTGATAGAGACTCTTTAGGATATGTAGTAGATATTTTTCATAAAACTTCTGTTGGCTCATAAGCAAGTTTTGTGAACAGCCAAACAGTATTTGCACAGATCCCCCCTCCCCAGTCATTTTATCTGTAAACAACAGATTATTACATACAATACATTGCATATGTATAAATATTTTATTTATTTTTTGGAGATTTCAGTGAGGGGGAGGTATGTTACAGACAGCACAAGAATCCAGTACAGTTCTGCAGTTTATTGACTAGTACTTGAATCATGAGCACTCTCTTGAATCTGGCCTTTTTTGAATGTTCATTCTTCTGCTTATTACTTAAAAAAAATCATGCACTGAGATGCTAACATTTTTTGGTTAAAGTTGTCTTGCTACTACAAATAAACCACTATGAAGGCCGCAGAATTGATGAAGACATCAGAGTGTCAAAAATTGAGGGGCTCTGGCTTTTGATATTTTAAAACCATACTTACGTTTTACTTCTCGAACATAAAATCCTCTTTATTTTCTAGGATTTAATTTTAGCCTTTTTAAATCTAATCCAATGGCTTTTTGGACCACCACCCCTTCCTCACTGCGTGAAAACAAAGGTATAGAGCTAGCATTCACAGTATGAGATGACATTCTTATTAGCAGCTGGTAGTCCTTAGTCAAGTAACTTTGGCTGTATGAAATTAAGTACTTAACACTCCAGTGTGCATGTTAAAGAATGCCAGTTTAAATAAGTGCCCTTTGACTGGTGGTATAACAAAAACACCATTTAATGTAGCTTTTCATGTACTTGAATGTCATGTTTTTTCATTACTGCACAGCATTCTTTTGAGACAGATCCATAAGATCTTTACCTTTTGTTGCTTTATATTCTCACTTTTGTTATGTTCACCTCTGATTAGTGAAGACCTATATATTATCTAACTTAGCTTGAACTACTAATTTCTGTTAGTATCCCAACAGGCGATAGCGATTTGAAACAGTGGTCCTTTAAGGATTATCCTTTGGGACATGGTTTAGAAAAATTGCACATTTTAAAGCAAACCAACCTTTTGTGCTTAGGGAGATAGTTCAATGGTAGAGCCAAGGATATCCATGCAAGAGTTTCTCCTTATCACCACATTTGCCATAGCAGTTCATTGATCTATTTGATGAAATAAGTCCCTCCTTAAATGTTTTCTTCTTTTAGTTTAATAGAGGCAGAGAATTTGGGTGGGAATGGGAAGATAGGGAGAGGAAAAGACACCTATAGTACTGTCTTACCACTTGTGAAGCTTGCAGATGAACATCAGGGACTTGAACTTAGGTTCCTGTGCACAGTAACATGTATACTAAGTTGGGTATACCATGGCCTAGCCCTGCTTTCTCAATCTCCCCCCCACCCCCTTCTGTTTTTAGGAAACCTTTTCTTGGGTGGTTGTCTGGCCACATGTATATGGGATTCTACTGCCACTGAACTATTTTTCATCCTTTTTATTTTACATAGGGAGAGGAGAGACAGTGAGAGATTAAACATTATAGCATAGCACCATTGTCTGAAACTTTCCCTTTGTGCTATCCATAGTGTTCCCATGTAGTGGTGGGGCTTGAACCCCACTCCTTGTACACAGTAAAGCATGTTTTCTACTTCTACTAAGTGAGCTATCTCTTGACCTTAATAAAGACCCATTTTTAACACTTCAGGTCCAAGAAGGTTATAGTCCCAAAGGTCAGGACTTCAGATGTGAGGAATTAAGACCTGCTATACTCTCTGTTTTGACCAAATTATCTTTACCAACTAGTAGCAGAACAGGAATAACCATAAATATTATTGTGTCCTTTTACTGCTTCTGACTATGAGTTGATAGTAAGTTTAAAAGGCAAATTGAACATGGTAATTGGGCTCTGAAAAATATTGGGAATTAGTTTAAGAAATTTAAATTTTGTGGTCCTGGAGATGGTGCAGTGAACAAAGCATTGGATTTTCAAGCATGAGGTCCCGAGTTTAATCCCCAGCAGCACATGTACCAGAGTGATGTCTGGTTCTGTCTCTCTCTCTTATCTTTCTCATGAATAATAAAATTAAAAAAAATATATTTAAAAAAATTTGAAATTCAGTTTTAATCCATTATATCTCAAACAGTGCTTTTAAATGTAGTGTAAAAAGTTAGTAGTTAGTTAGTTTACATTCTTGAATGGGGAGGTGGCTGTCAAATGTTCAGTATGCTTAAAAGATTTGGAGCGCATATCAGATTAGCTACGGTTCAGGTGCTTAATAGTCACTAGGCTGCCATCCTGGACAGCATGAGCTGCTACATAGCATGTCTCATGATTGGCTTTCTTTATGAGATCCCAGTCCAAAATTCTCGATATACAACAGTTAATGAAATATTTCTTTTTTCTTTTTGGTGGTGGTGTCACTGTTTTATCAGTTGTAAAAATTGTGTTAGATTCATATGATACTACTTGTCAATACAATAGCAGTTCCTACATAATTTTACTATGCTTGTAAATAGGAAAAACTGAATAATACTAATTAATGTTGGCTTTACATTAGTTTCATATATTTACTAATTTGCTTATAATTTTAGTGTTTCTCACTTGTTGCAAATGCATGGATATTTTCCTAAATTATTGTCTAGTATGCCAAGTGTGGTGATGGCAGCAGTTGAAGACATTGTAGCCATTCATAGTCATTTATTTCAACAGTAAGTAAAAGCAGAATGTTTTGGGTTTTAAAAATTATATTTACTAAGTGGTTTTGACCAAACTTAAAGTTGAGGCTGTTGATATGTCTACATAATGTACATGTTATTTTTTAAATCAGTATGTTTTTGTAATCTGGAAATAAATTTCCTGTATTTTTTTTCTAGCTAAAACATTGTTGATACTCATTTAACAACTTTTGTGTCTTGTATTTCAGCAGATGAGAAGAAGAAATCTGAAGCGTCTCTCTCAGATGACGATGTTCTCATTGTGTATGAGCTAAGCCCAACTCCTGAGCAAAGAGCTCTTGCAAGCAGACTGAAACTTCCTCCAACTTTCTTTTGTTATAAGAATAAACCAGATTATGTTAGTGAAGAGGAGGAGGATGGTAAGTATTTTGGTATTTTAAAAGTATTATGAAATCATCATTGCTAGGGCTGGGAGAGAGGCAGTTGATTAAGCACACATCTTAGTGAAGCTCTGGACTTGAGCCATGACACCATATGTGCTGCAAACAGTGGATAGCACTCAGCGAGCCCCATGGATGCTGCATGTTTGTCTCCCACTTCCTGCCCCCTAGGCCCAAATAATGGAAAAATTAAGTAGGTAGTCCATTCATTGGTGATACTGAGCTTATTTTCTTGGAGCCTCAATTAAAAAAAAAGGAACTGATGTTTCTATTCTTGCCATTAGACTGATATGTGCACATAGTCACTGAGTATATTAATAAAGAAGAATTGGACCAGGTGGTAGCATACCTTGATGAATGCACATACTACCTGTGCTGGGACCCAGGTTTGAATTTCCTCTCACCTTTAAGGGGGGTGCTTCATGAGTGATGAAGCAGGTCTCAAAGTGTCTTTCCCTTCCACTCTATTTCTCTCTGTCTTATCAAGTGAAAAAAAAAAAAAAGAAGAAGAAGAAAGAAAGAATTGCTAGGATTGTGGGGAAGACAGGCAGTGGTAGTACACAGGCCTTGGATTCTTGAGGGCCTAGGTTCTGCATAAGATTTTTTTTCTTATGCAAAAAGAAAACAGGGCAGCTACTTTGGGACTTTTGAAAGCAAACATAATTTCTTTATAGTCTTCAGTGGAACAGGCAGATAGAGGTCTCACTATTAAAAACTTTGTGTACCATATCAGTTTTTTTTTTTTTTTTTTTAAACCAGCGCACTGTTCAGCTCTGGCTTATGGTGGTGCGGGGGATTGAACCTAGGACTTTGGAGCCTCAGGCATGAGAGTCTGTTTGCATAACCATTATGCTATCTACCCTCCACCCACAATCTTTTTTTTTTTTTAAATATTTTATTTATTTATGAGAAAGGTAGGAAGAGAGAGAAAGAACCAGACATCACTCTGGCACACGTGCTGCCAGGAATCGAACTCAGGACCTCATGCTTGAGAGTCCAAAGCTTTACTACTGCGCCACCTCCCGGACCACACCATCTCGGTTTTTAAGCAAGCCTTGTTCATGCTGAAAAAACTTGAACAACACCGAGTGGTATAGAGGATTGGGTTATAGGACATGGTGATAGGAAGTGGAACAAAAAATAAGACAGTGGAGAGTCTCAGACAATGAGAGACCCTGAATGTAAGTTTTCATAGTAGAAGAAGCAGTATGATATTTAATTGGCAAATCTGGATGCTGTTTGGAGATTGGGGTGGTAGAGCTTACTAGGAAGTATAAAGTTGGGATTACTTTCTATATTTCTAGTAGGAAAGCTTCTGAAGCTTCCAGATTTTTTCTTTAATATATAATCTAGCCAATTATGTTTTCAGATGAAGATTTTGAGGCAGCTGTGAGGAAACTTAATGGAAAATTATATCTCGATGACTCAGAACAGTGTAAACCCTTAAAAGAAAATCATGAAGGTATGCTAAGTTTATACCATAAACTATAATTTTTATTGTTATAATCTGTTTAAAATGAATCTTCAAATCTGATAACTTCTGATACAGAAGTTTTACTTCTGTAATTTTCCAATGGTGATTTAAAATAAAAAGTAAAGATATTTTTGGTGGTTAGGTGGTAGCACACCTTGTTAAGTACACATTACTAAGCACAAGGACCCAGGTTCAAGTCCTTGGTCCCCACTTGCAGGGAGGAAGCTTCATAAGTGGTGAAGCAGTGCTGTAGGTGTCTGTCTCCCTCCAACTCTATCCTGCTTCCCTCTGAATGTCTTTCTGTCCTATCAAGTAAAAAATAATAAAAATTTTAAAATAGAAATATTAAAACAATTTTTAGTCTTGTCCTTGTTTCTGTCAACATTCATAGGTCTTCTTATTTGGGTCTGCAATCTATAGATTACATTGAAGATGGAGTGACTCAGTCCACTTGTATTTTAATTTTCTTTTGCTTGTGTTATGTGGAATTTTCAGATAGTGATAAAGAATGCGTAATTGTTTGGGAAAAGAAACCAACTGTACAAGAGAAGGCAAAAGCTGATACATTAAAGCTCCCACCTACATTTTTTTGTGGTGTCTGCAGTGATACTGATGAGGACAACGGAAGTGGGGAAGACTTTCAATCAGAGCTTCAGAAAGTTCAGGAAGCTCAAGTAAGAAATCTGTTGTTTTCCTTCTAATTTAGTTACTTTAGATGATGCAATGAACTAGATTGTTCTTAGACAGTGGTAATAATGAGTTGTTGCTAGTGAGTGTTGTCCTATATAGAGGACTACACAGATAGATGTATGTACATTTTAGGAGGTGAGAGTGGCATGCATTGTACAGATAGTATTGGTATGAAGTAGTTAGGAAGTAGCGATATTTGAAATCTTGTTCCCTTTGTATACTCTGTACAGTCTCCAATTTCATGATTTGGTTCGTTCTTTCCCTTCCCTCCCTTCCATTTCCTTCCTTCCTTCTTCTTCCTTCTTCTTCCTTCCATCCATCCATCCCTTCTTTCCTTCCTTCCTTCCTTCCTGCCTTCCGTCTTTCTGTCTTTCCCAGAGCACTGCTCAGCTCTGGTTTGTGGTGGTGTGAGAGATTGAACCAGACTTCAGAGCCTCAGGCATATGTGTCTCTTTGCAAAACCATTATGCTATCTAACCCTACTAGGCCATTTGGTTACTTTCTTTAGCTCATATTTAGTGACAATTTTCTTAGCTATGAAACTTTGATGCCTTGTGTCCCTAGCCCTTTGATACACATTTATTATTATTATTGCTAAGTTCTAGTTTCATTTAGCTAAAGCTGTATTAATGGGCATGGAAGATAGCTTATCCAGTAGAGTACACTGAGTGTTGTGTGTGAAGCCTTGGGTTCAAGCCACTACCACACCTGGAAGCACCAGGTATGGTACTAGGCGGAACTCTGTGGATGGTAGAGAATGCAGTGGTGTGTCTCTTCTGTGTTTGCACCGCACACTTCCCCCCCTCACCCCACTCCACCCCTCCAGAAAGAAAAGAAAAAAAGGAAAGATTTTACTGGGGAGACCTCTTGTTGGCATCCGTACATGCTGCATGCTCTGGAGTTCATTCTCCAGTGCCACAATTTAAAAAAAAGTTGAATTTGTCTTGAGATTTTTGTAACAGGTGTATTATAAAGAATGGTATTGGGACATAGGAGGTGGCTCAATGAGTTGCATGTGAGTTTACATGTGTGTGACCATTCTGGGTTTGATCATTTGCACCACAGGAGAGCACCAAAGACAATAGTGGAAGCTCCAGGAATGACAGACAGGGTGTGACTGTTTGGGTCATAAACTTCCTTTTTTTCCTTTTTTTAATTTTATTATCTTTTAATAATTTATTTATTTATTGGATAGAGACAGCCAGAAAGTTGAGAGGAAGGGGTAGACAGAGGGAAAGAGATAGAAAGACACCGCAGCCCTGCTTCACCACTTGCAAAGATTTCCCCTTGCAGGTGGGGATCGGGCTCAAACCCAGGTCCTTGAGCATTGCAACATGTACAACATTAAACCAGGTGCGCCACCACCTGCCCTGGGTCATAAACTTTCTTCCTCCTCCCTTTTCTCTCTTTAACTCAAGACAAAGTCTGGAGAGATTGCTCACCAGGTAGGATTTACACATGACCCAGGTTAGTGTCCATGCACCATATCAGAATACCATAGCATTAGGTAAGGATTCTACTCCTTTTTGTTTCTCTATCTGAATGAAAATGTCAGCCTCAGGAGAGTGGTAAAATCACATGTATGAGGCCCTAAGTTCATAAACGAACATAAAATCAGACTAGGGAAATAGCTTAGTAGAATAGCCTAGATTCAATCATCACATTTCGAAAGTATACTGCTCAATCCAATTGTAGGTGTTGTGAGAGATCTAGAAAAGAACCTAGTTCATAACTCAGAATGTTCAAGTTTTTTAGTTATATATGTGATCCTCTCATCAATCTGTATTTAATGGCATGATTATTATTTCATTTTTGCAGAAACTCCAGAATCAGGAAATAACCAGCACAACTGATAGTGTGTATCCAAGTAGTACAACCGTGAATTCACCATTTGTATGTAAATCTGAAGAACATGATTTTAAATCTGTTATTTCAACACCTACTTCTGAAACTCTGGACAAGCCTGTAGATTTGTGTACTAGAAAGGAAAATGATGAAGACTCTATAAGCCAAGGTACAATTTGATACATGTTTGCTAAAACCTTTTTGGCATGTGCCACATAAGGTGTACGTTATGTATATGAGAATTCAGACTTTTAAAGTTTGCACAATTTTAGTATTATAAGGATATTGCTCCACACATCACCCACCACTTCCCCTCCTGTCCTGGGTAAACTACCATAGTTCTCTGAAAATCTTGAGACACCTTGCAGCTCAGCTATATTTTGTTTTTGCAAATTCAGGATTCATTTCTCCATATTCTGTATGAGTGAAACCATCAGGTAGGTAGTTTAACTTTCATATCCTGACTTATGAGTTCTTGTTATCTGCATGGTTTCTGGTGGCCATTTTTTTTCTTTTTCTTTCTTTTTTTTTTTTTTTTTTTTTTTTTGAGAGGGTGGTGGGGAGAGACAGGAGAGTCATTTGAACATCCCTGCTTTTTTACTTCTCATGAAACTTCCCTCTAGCAGCTTGGAAATGGGGACTTGAACCCAGGTCCTCGTGCATGGTGATTTGTGTGTCCATTCTACTAGTGAGCCACTGCCCAGCACGCACATTCCCTTTCTTAAAATAAAATTTGAGAGGTTATTTTATTTATTATTTTTAAATTTTATTTATTTTAGCCTCCCGGGTTTTCGTTGGGGCTTGGTGCCTGCACTACAAATCCACTGCTTCTGGAGGCCATTTTCCCCATTTTGTTGCTCTTGTTATTATTGTTGTTTTTGGATAGGATAGAGAGAAATTGAGAGAGGAGGGAAAGACAGAGAGCAAGGGGGAGAGAGACACCTGCAGACCTGCTTAATAGCTTGTGAAGTTATCCCCCCCTGCAGGTGGGGAGCCAGGATCCTTATACTGGTCCTTGCACTTTGCACCATGTGCACTTAATCCACTGCACTACCGTCTGGTTCTTGAGAGTAGGATATTTATAACAATAATAAAAATAATATTAACTTTGCTAACAAAGATAATAAAAATGTATTTTAATTGTTATATCTACTGGCAAATACGAAGCATTATGATCTGACCTTTTCTACCTGAGAATAAGTGACACTAGTTTACTTATGTGGAAATTTTCTTTGAGATAATAATGTTTTCATTTGAGTAGTTTGAATTTTAGTCTCATTGAAGTGAAATAATGTAAGTGTTAAGTTTTATGATTACTACGTAAATGTCCTTTTTCTCTACCTGACTCACTAAGTTACAGTGACTAATATCTGAGATCCTTTCCTCTTTTTCTTTTATTTTAGGGGCATTGCTTTATATGCATACATTGTACCGTCTATTTTCTTCAGAAGCTGCCCTTGATAAGTTACAAATACTGTGCTTGTAGGTACCTACGTCTGACCTGAAAACCATTCATTTTCCTGAGAGAAATAGAACTTTTAAGTAATCATGCACTTAAATGTTGACAGAATTAAGGCCCCTAAATTTGTGGCCTGGAAAGTGTAGATGTGGATTGAGGCTTTACAAACTCCAGAGTGAAATCCTGAATTTGATGCCTGGCATTAATACGTGCCAAAATGATGCCTTGGTTCTCTCTCCCCTCCTCTCTCTTTCTTTCATAAGTAAGAAATTAATTAAAAAAAAAATCAAATCCCCTAAATTCTTTATTAGCACATACATGGCATTCATTTTTTTGGAATTTATTAAGTATTTTAGAGAACACAAGCAGTGTTTTTACATTGCATCCTGAAACTGTTGTTGAGTGAATGTTTTAGATTATAGAAGATTATATAAAACAGAAAACTAACTTCTTGTTTTTAACAGATGATTTTTAGTGTAGTATTTATTGGAATACTGTTGAGTTGGAAAAGTCATGATGCACCTTTGCATGGGAAAACATGCCATGACTTTTCTGACAATCCGATACATTAACAAATAGAAACAGCTCAGAATTTGATGCACTTTATACTTTTTGCTGAAAGAATGCATGTGTATGGGAGTCGGGCAGTGGCGCAGTGGGTTAAGCGCACGTGGCGCAGAGCTCAGGGACCGGTGTAAGGATCCCGGTTCGAGCCCCTGGCTCCCCACCTGCAGGGGAGTCGCTTCACGGGCGGTGAAGCAGGTCTGCAGGTGTCTATCTTTCTCTCCCCTCTCTCTCTGTCTTCCCCTCCTCTCTCCATTTCTCTCTGTCAACAATGCAACAAACAAAGCAACGTCAACAATGGCAATAATACCGCAATGAGGCTGCAACAACTAGGACAACAAAAAGGGGAAAAAATGGCCTCCAGGAGCGGTGGATTCATGGTGCAGGCACCGAGCCCAGCAATAACCCTGGAAGGGAAAAAAAAAAAAAAAGAATGCATGTGTGTGCAAATATGTGCACACACTTAAACTTCAGATTCTCTTGGTGTAGTATAGAACATTCTATGCAAATTCACTCTGGGTTCTGGCTGAAGCTTTGATGTTTACATATATATTAAGTGAAATATTAAATTTTTCTTTTGTCAGTGGAAAACAGAACAATTTCATTTGGATTTGGAACTAGCACAGGACTATCATTTGCAGATTTGGCTTCTAATAATTCTGGAGATTTTGCTTTTGGCTCCAAAGGTAAGATTAGGAGAGATTTCAGTGATGATGGTACACAGCTAAACATAATTGAAAGGTGGTAATCATTTATCTTAATACTGTGACTGAGTTGAACATATTTTCCCCATCTGCACCTCATTTAGATGTTTCAATAAAGTGTATGCCTTCTGGATTTTCTTTTGGTGTTTATTAGAATCATATGTATCTTTCTTTGAATTCAGTATATGTCATGTTGATAGTCTTCCCATCATGAAATGAAGAACTATTCTTCCAGTTGTGATTTTGTTGTTCTTTTAATTTTTCTTTAATTAGGGTTCGTTATTTCATTTACAAGATAATGTGCAGATAATGTGCATCTGTGAAGAGATACTATAGTTTCCTATTTTTGCAATGTTCTTGGTTAGAGTTTAATATATATATTATACTCATTGTGCTAAATGGGCAAACTGTCCTATCCTAGGTGTTTTTTCCTTTTTTTTTTTTTTTTTTTTTTTTTTTTTGCCTCTATGGTTATTGCTGGGGCTTTTTGCCTGCACCATGTATCCACTGCTCCTGGAGGCCATTTTTCCCTTATTGTTGCCATTGCTGTTGTTGGATAGAACAGAGAGAAATCGAGAGAGGAGGGGAGAGACAGACACCTGCAAACCTGCTTCACCGCTTGTGAGGTGACCCCCTTGCAGGTGGGGAACCAGGGATTTGAACCAGGATCTTTACTTGGTCATTGTGCTTCACACCATGTGCGCTCCGCTTAACCCCTTGCGCTACCACCCGACCACCATTTTTTCCATTTTTAGGATACATTTTGGTATTATGTATAGAACATAATTTTATATTCATTTGATGAATTAGTATCTCATTCTTAAAATACCTGTTCATACGACTGCCTGTTTTATTGTATAATGTATTTAGATTATCTAGATCCGTGGTTGCTACTAACATTCTCAAGAGACCTATAAACCAAAGATTGTACTTTGTCTTTTTTTTTTTTTTAATAAAATGGAAATATTGACAAGACCATAGGATAAGAGGGGTACAGTTCCCACCCCCAGAACTCCAAATCCCATCCCCTCCCCTGATAGATTTCTTATTCTTTATCCCTCTGGGAGTATGGACCCATGGTCATTTTGGGGTGCAGAATGTGGAAGGTCTGGCTTCTGTAATTGCTTCCTCGCTGAACATGGATGTTAGCAGGTTGATCCATACTCCCAGCCTGTCTCTCTCTTTCCCTAGTGGGACAGGGCTCTGAGGAAGCGGGGCTCCGGGACACATTGGTGGGGTCGTTTGCCCAGGGAAGTCAGGTTGGCATCATGGTAGGATCTGGAACCTGGTGGCTGAAAAAGAACTAAGATATAAAGCAGAACAATTGATCCTAAAGGTAAGAATATTGCAGATAAAGATTTGGAAGTCTCCATTTTGGAAGAAGTTAGTAGGTGTATTTTAGGTATATTCCAAGGAGCCCATGACTTGACTAGTTTTTGCCCAAGCCTGATAGCTAACATGCAAGTGTACCAAAGGGATTGTCTGGGAAGATGGTGTCAGAGTTGGAAACAGAACTGGAAAAGTGGCTCAGGGAAGAGAGTAGTTCTTAAATATGGGAAAAACACACAAATATTGTTAACTGTAAACCCTATCAATTTGATCCAGGGCCCATAGTCAGCACAGGAACCTATGTACCCTCTGCATCCCTGTAGGTCTGAGTTACATTTCTTCTCCTCCCCCTCCCCCTCCCCCCCTGTTGTTAAAATTCGGCGGCTCCAGCGGGCCGGGCTGGCTTCACGGGCGGGTAACAGAGACACGGAGACAACGGCTGGGCAGGGAAGCTGTATTTCTTTATTCAGGAACAACAATTCATAAACTAAACCAAACTAATCACCAAACAGAACTCTGCTGTCTCTTTGCGGCGGCACAAGCACTCTCTTACTCTGGAACTCAGGAACTCTCTCTTACTCTCGAACTCTGAAACTCTGGCCCTCAGGAACCCTCTCCCTGGAACTCTGGCGGGGTTCCTTGGGGCGGGGCCAAGCAGGCCCGCGAAATTAACAGGACTGATCCAATTCTCTTGGCAGGGGAGAACTAGAACCCAATGTAAAGCATACAACAATTCCCCCTTTTCTTTTTAACTAAATGACTATAGTATTAAGGGTGTGGGGTGAACAGAAACATATATCATACAGGCATTTTTTAAAAAAGAAACTGGCACAAACATGGAGAAACATGTAAGCAAGTAACAAGAACCAGTGTACTGTCAAGGGAAGGCCTGAGGGGGCCATTTTTTTGCCTCTGTGGGCAAAACTTTATCAGCTTAAAAAAAACATTTTTCGTCTCTGGGGGGCGTACATGCCTTGACGGGCATTTGTATGGGGGCGGGGAACGGCCTAGAGTCCCAAAGGCAGCTGGCTGCAATTTACTTACTATGAAACAAAACTTGTTATTAGCATATTTCTAATAGAGAAGGAATTTGAGACTTTTACATATCAACAACGTCTTTTTAACCTTTTGTTACACCCATTCAAGATGGAGTCAGGAAAGGAAACCTCAGGCATGAGAATAATTAGCATAGCCATTGTGCGATCTACCATTTCTAATAGAGAAGGTAATGGAGAGTTTTACATATCAACAAGTCTATTTAACCTTTTGTTTAGACCAACTTAGTTAAAATATATTGATTGTTAACTAATTTTTACCTTAGACTTTAAATGTAAGTTAATTTTATCTTTATGAGAATTAATGTTGAAAACCTTTTTCATTTAACTTTGACTAGTAAGAATTTAGCCTTAAAGTTACTGTTTACCAAACTTTAAACATACACATAAACATGGTCATTAATACACAAGGAGAGAAACCTTTGTTACAAAGACATGTCATTTTAAACACGAATTTAAATCTGTACTGTCTTAGTTGTTGGGGTGCGTTGTCCAGTGGTGGTCTCTTGGGCAGCTTCACTTCTAGGAATTGCAGGTTGCGATCTCTGCACAAATCTCTGCGTACTCCAGCTTGTCTGCCTTCAGACCGGACCGGCGGCTGGAGATCTCATGTGCCCAATTTCGGCAGGGAGCCCGGGGGTCCGGGAGGTCCGGGATCATTCCAGAATTCATAGCAAGAGGGCAGGCGGGCCAGTTTTGTAGAAGGCGTGGGCCGAGGTGCCCAGGGGTGGCGGCCATGATAGGCCGCTGCGGCCCTGCCCCATGGCCCTGCCATGTCTGCTGCCCTGCTCACAGTGGCCGAGCAGCGTGGAGGGATCACACGTCCAGTGCCCTGCGCCACGTGGTGGAGAGCCGGCTCCTGTGGGCTGGCATCGGGCTCCTGCGTGGTGGCATCGGGCTCCTGCGTGGTGGCATCGGGCTCCTGTGTGGTGGCATCGGGCTCCTGCGTGCTGGCGTCAGCCTCCTGCAGGCTGCCGGGCTGCGTGCGCGGTGCGCGGGGTTGTCTGGGCGCAGCCGGCTGGCTGGCTGTTTAACCAGGTGGAAACAGCAGCTCCGCGCCTCGCCTCCCACCCGCTGGCTATTCCCGCTGGCTGTTCTGAGTTCGTCCGAGCGAGTGGAAACCACAGAGTGGTCCAGAGATAAATGTTCCAGAAACAGCAAAACAGTCTCGTGAAGAAAGAGCAGAGGCCTTTGGAGATCTCTTCACAAGCAGAAGAGAAGGCCATACTGCATAGGTAGCCAAATTGTCTTTACTTATCTGAGAGATGCGCAGGTCAGGTCCACGTGGGCGCCATTTGTTGTTAAAATTCGGAGGGCTCTTGCCGGGCGGGTAGCTTCACAGCGGGTAACAGAGACGTGGAGACAACGGCTGGGCAGGGAAGCTGTATTTCTTTATTCAGGAACAACGATTCATAAACTAAACCAAACTAATCACCAAACAGAACTCTGCTGTCTCTTTGTGGTGGCGCAAGCACTCTCTCTCACTCTGTAACTCAGAAACCCTTTCCAACTCTGCAACTCTTCAACTCTTCAATTCTGGAACTCTTCAACTCTCCAACTGTGGAACTCTCTAACTCTGGCGGGGTTCCTTCGGGGCGGGGCCAAGCAGGCCCGCGAAACTAACTGGACTGATCCAATTCTCTTGGCGGGGGAGAACTACCCAGTGTAAAGCATACAACACCCCTTGACCTCCTCCTCCTCTTCCTCCCCCCTCCTTATTATTCTTGTGTGGGGGATTAAACCTGGGACTTCAGACCCTCAGGCTTGAAGGTCTGTTTGCATAACATTATGCTGTCTACTTCTGCCCCCTTTGTAATATTTGAGGTTTATTATTTTTTTGCTCTTTTTAAAATTCAGAAATATTTTTGTCCCAATAAATTGTATTTAGAAGTCTCTTTTTTAAGTATTACTACTTTCCCCCAAGATGTTGAATTATTAACTCTTAAAGTATTCTTTGATATTTTTATTTTCTGTGGGTTTTGCTCCAGATGTAGGGCTCTCTTAGGCAGGGGCTACCCAACACCTAATGAGAAGCTGAGAGAGGTACCTTTTCTCTGTATGATACTGGATAGTTTATTAGCTGCCCTGCCCACTCCCCGCCCCCAAACTGGGAAATATTTTAAGTTTCCACTTTTTAAAGCTGTGAGAAGAATAATTGATTTTGATTTTTCTCTCTGGGGTGGAAAGAAAATAATAGTATTCATTGATGAAATTGGAGTCTGCAAACTTCTTTCAGTGTTACCATTTTTCTTGGCCAAGAAATCTAAGCCCCAGCACTCTGTATTATATAAAGAACTTGTGTTCAGACTGCTTTGACTACTTTGAAGTAGCATATTTGACTTATTTATTTATTTTGTTTATTTTATACCTCCCAAACAAATGGGTAAGGTGAGTTACAAAAGAAGTTTGGACATTTCTAAATAAAGTTGGGGGTAGGAAGATATACTAGGGAGCAGGTGTCAATGTTTACTATTCACAAGTTTTTACACCCACAATTTCATCTGTTAGGACTTCTTGAGCTCAAGCTGTTAGTAGAACACATATGCAACTGTTAAAATAATATTCTGTGTACAGCTTTTACCCACTTCCATATTATCCCCACAGAAGGCATAAATATATTTATTTTTTGTATTTGACCTCTTAATATTTTTAGTTTCAAAATAAATTTTTGGGGGCTGGGTGTTGGTGCACCTGGTTGAATGAACATGTTACAGTGTGCAAGGACTTGGGTTTGAGGCATAGTCCCCACCCGCATGGAGAAAGCTTTGCTACTGGTGAAGTAGTGCTGTAGGTGTCTCTCCATTTCTCCCTTCCCTCTCCATTTCTGGCTGTCTCCAACCAATAAATAAAGATAATAAAAAATTTTAAAGATATTTTTCTTATGTGATAAAATGTTTCAGGAAATAAACTGCTTTTGAGAGGTGAATTAACTTCTCATGTTTTATGTATTTATTTACTGGATAGAGATAGAGAAACTGAGAGGGTTGGGGAAGAGAGAGACAAGAGACACACCTGCAGCACTGTTTTATCACTTGCAAAGCTTTCCCTCAGCTTGAATTTAGGGCCTTACACATTGTAACATGTGCACTCAACTAGGTGCACCACTGTTGAGGGAGAAAAGGTATAAACTAGAATTGGGAGTGATTACAGGTGTAGGTGGGGCCTTGGGCTTTAAAGGGGTGAACCTTTGGGGACACTCTTGCTCTCCTGGGACCACCACATGACCATAAAGCTTGTAAATGAGTTCTCTTTTATTTCTCTCTCTCTCTCTCTCTTTCTCCCTTTCTCCCTCATTTCCTAACATGTTTTCTTTACATTAGAAGTTCAATTTGGGAGTCGGGTGGTAGTGCAGCAGGTTAAGCGCAGGTGGCGCAAAGCACAAGGACTGGCATTAGGATCCTGGTTTGAGCCCCCCAGCTCCCCATCTGATTTTACTAGGTACACTGATGAAATAGTTAACAGCTTAAAAGTACACGAAAAATAGACACCCCTGTTTCAGTATTCTAATTTCTTGATCAGATAAAAATTTCCAGTGGGCCAATACTGGAGCTGCTGTGTTTGGAGCACAGGCAACGAGTAAAACCCGTGAAGATGAAGATGGCAGTGATGAAGAAGTAGTTCACAGTGAAGATATCCACTTTGAACCAATAGTGTCACTACCAGAGGTAAGTACTAAAGAATGAAAATCTTACCAATACTTTCACCTTTTAGTTGAGAATAGGCTTGATTTTTTTTTTTTTTAAAAAAACTTCTTTTAGAATATTTAGTTTAACATGCATCTCTTTACTAGAACTTAAACTTCTTTAAGTATAAGCTGTCATTTTTGTTAAAATTTATATATAAGTGTTTGGCTTCGATGTAAAATTGTTAAGTGTTAATTTAATTCCACTGTGGTCTGAGATGATGGTTGGAATGATTTCAGTGCTCTTCAATTTTGCTGATGCTGTCTTTGTGGCCTAACATATCATCTGTCCCTAAGAATGACCCATATGGACTTAAGTAGAATGTGTATTCCATTTTCTTGTGGTGAATGATTCTGGAAATGTCCAATAGTTCTAGTTTATCTATCTCCTCCTTTAGCTCCCTCATGTCTATTGATTTTTTGCCTAGATGATATGTCGAGAGAGTAGGGTGTTAAATTCCCCTACTATGCTTGTGTTGCTGTTAATATATTGCTGTAGCTCTTTCAGTAGATGTTTGATGTATTTAGATGGCTTCTCATTGGGTGCATAGATGTTAATATTTGTTAAGTCTTCTTGGTTGACTGATCATCTGAGCATTAAGTAATGTCCATCTCTATCTTTTTTAATTTTATTTATTTTAAAGTCTGTCGTGTCAGATATGAGAATAGCTATTCCTGCCCTTTTTTGTTGGCCTTTGGCCTGTATGATAGTTTTCCACCTTTTCACTTTGAGTCTGTGTTTTTCTTGTTGATTTAGGTGTGTTTCTTGTAGACAGCATATTGTTGGGTTGTGTTTTCTGATCCATCTTCCTACTCTGTGCCTTTTAATAGGTGAATTCAGGCTATTGGCATTTATTGATATCAACGACTGAAGATATTTTAACACCATTCTTGTAGACTTTGAGAGTGTTCTTTTATATGGGATATTTATGATGATGTGACTTTTTATTGGAGACCTTTCAGAACTTCTTTCAGGGTAGACTTGGTGATAGTTGATTCTTTCAACTGTTGATTGTCTGAGAAGGTTTTTATGCCTCCATCTAGTCTGAATGACAGCCTAGCAGGATACAGTAATCTTGGTTGAAAGCCTTTCTCCTTGAGCACTTGATAGATATTTTGCCATTCTCTTCTGGCCTGTAGTGTTTGTGTGGCGAAGTCTGCTGCTAATGTTACTGGTTTTCCTCTGTAGGTGACTTTGTTTTCTCTCTTGCAGCCTTCAGGATCCTTTCTTTATCCTTCTTCCTTTCCATTCTAAATATGATGTATCTTGGTGTCTTTAAGTCTGGGTTGATTCTGTTTGGGGCCTTCTGGGCTTCTTGAACCTTTATGTCTTTGATGTTGTCTAGACTACAGAAGTTCTTAGCTGTTATGTCCTGAAGAATGCTTTCTTCCCCCTCCTTCTCTTTTTTCCTCTGGTAAGCCAATAATGCATATATTATTTTTTTTTGAAGTCATTCCATAGGTCTCTGTTGTTGTTTTTAGTATCTCTTAATCTCTTTGAGATCTCTTGCTTCTTTTTTGTTGTCTCTAAATTGTCGTCGGTCTTGCTAATTCTGTCTTGAGCCTCATTTATTCTGTTCTCCCCTCTACTGTTTTCTGGAGTTCATCTATTTTTTTACCCTGTTCTGATACTGTTTTATCTTGTTCAGATAGTTGTCTTCTTAGCTCAGCTATTTCAGCTTTCAGCTCTTGAATAACCTTGAGATTATTAGTGTTTTCTTTCAGAGTCTCCTTTGTTGTTTCTGCATTTCTGATGACAATTCTTTCAAACTCTTTACTCACTCCTGCGATTATTTCCTTAACTAGTGTTTGGATGTTGACCTCATTTTGAACTTCAGTCTTGGGGGTGGGAGGCCCTTTTAGCTGGACTCTTGTCCTGGTTCATTTCTCCAATATTTCTTCTTGTTGGTTTAACCATTCTATATAGTATACTATGAGGTCCCTCTCAGTACTTTTCAAATTACTGATCACTCTTGCCTGGATTGACTTGTGTCTTAAGTAAGGTACTTGAAGAGTTCACAGTTGTGGAAATTGACAGTTGTTTCAATATTATTTTAATCCCTGAGTTGGAGCACAGTGGCTTAAAAGCCTCTTTTGTTTTTTTTCTTCGCTGTAGGCTATGGTAGCCTGAGGGAACTATAAGGCTTCTTAGCTTAATCACTCACTCTTGACCAAGAGATAAAGCTGGGTGGGGGAGAGATAGGACAGTGGTTATGCAAAGAGACTCTTACACCCAAAAGATCCAAAGCTCCAGGCTCAATTTATGTTCTCTGCCAAGCTGGGCAGCACTACTGGGCCCTGTGAGTTTCTAAACAATTCCAGTTTATAGTCTGTAGGTTCTGAGGCTATTATTCACCATGTTCTCATCAGGAGAACAGTGTGGAAAGGTGCCCACTATACAGCCCCACTGCTAGGCCACCAAGGTGTAGCTCTTCTCCTGAGTTTCTTGGTCAGTTCTTTGTTCTCAGATGTCAGCACAGGGCAGTAACAGTGGAGACTCACAGTTGTGTTTGGTGAGTCTAAGGGGAGTCCTCTTCTCCCTTTAGCTGTCTTTTTGTTGGTAAAACAGGCGAGGTGGTGTCTCAACTGGTGCTGGACTGTTACCACCTGCTCAGTCTCTCCTTAGGCTCCTCACTGTCCTTGAGCCACTGGTGTTTGCACTCACCGGTGGTTTGGTGGGTTCCTGAAGTCGTTCTAGTCCTGCCTTGTTGCGGTCCCAGCTGGTCTTTGGTAATCCTGTTGACCCAGGCGAGAATAGGAGTGAAATACAGCTGCTGCTGCTCCATAGCCCCGCCTCTGGAAGTCCCTTTCGATTAAAAAAAAAATTTTATTTTGGTCCTGTCTTAAAATAGAAGCAGCAACTGCAACAATAACAGTAATAACAACAAGGGCTACAAAAATGGGAAACAATGGCCTCCAGGAGCAGTACATTCATAGTGCAGGTACTGAGCCCCAGTGATATCCCCAGAGGCAAAAAAAAAAAAAAAAAGGGAAAGAAGTGGTTTCCCCCCCATCCCCCCAAGGGGGTTTATCGTGGGGCTCAGTGCTGGTACTGCATCCACTGGTACTGGTGGCCATTTTTTCCTTTTTTTTTTTTTTAATTGGACAGGACTGAGGAGGGGGAGACAAGGAGAAAGATAGACACTTGTATACCTGCTTCACCATTTATGAAGCTTCCCCCCTGCAGATGCGGAGGTGGGGCTTGAATCTGGATCCATGTGTGGGTCCTTGCACTTCATTCTATGTATGCTTAACTGGGTGCACCACCTCTCAGCCCTCCCAGAATATTAGCTTTCTTAACAATCTTAACAAATTTCTCAACAATATGTAATCTCATTATTATCAAAGCCCTTCAGAAATAAAAAAAAAGTAACCTTTTCTGGATAGGAATGCTATTTTAGGCAGATTACTTTGTTAATTTTCCACTTTAGTTAATAATTGTACTCTTGAACTTTAAAAGAAATTGAGGGGGATTATTGGTTTACAGTCGACAGTAAATACAGTTGTTGGTGCATATGTAAATTGTCTGTTTTCTGCAGAACACTAACCCCTCAACTATGTCTTCCTCTACCATCATGAACCAGGACCTGAATCACCACCCCATTCCTCCACTCCATCCTCCCCCACCAGAGTCCTTTACTTTGGTGCAGTATACCAAATCCAGTCCAAGTTCTGCTTTGTTTTCCTTTCTGTTCATATTTCTCAACTTAGGTTTGTGAGTGTGATCATCCCATACTCATCCTTCTCTTTCTGATTTATCTCACTTAACATGATCTCTTCACGTTCCATCCAAGAGGAGGTGAAAAAGGTGAATTCACCATTTTTAATAGCTTGAGTAGTATTCCAGTGTGTGGAATACATACATACATACATCACACACACACCCACACACCACATATATACATACATACCACAATTTTCTCAGCCACTCACCTCTTGTTGGACAAATAATTTTTTAGAACCTATTCTGTCCTGTGAATTAATTTAATTTTCAAAAGGAAGAATACATTAGAGAAAAATATTTAATATCAGTCAAGGTTTTCACTGTCTCCTCAGCAGATGTATTCCTAATGGTGGTATATTTCCTTTTATCCAGGTTCTGCAGTTCAAATTCTGTTGATGTCCTTGTAATGCAAATATCTTAAAAAACTGGAATTTTTGTTATAAGCAGCTTTGAGAACTAGACAGTGGGCTATTTGCTAGTGCATAAGTTACCATGCGCAAAGACCCAGGTTCAAGCCCCAGGTCCATACCTGCATGGCAGGAGGAAAACTTCTTGGGTGTTTTTATCAGTGTTACAAGTGTCCTTTCTCTCTCTCTCCTATCAGTTTATGTCTCTACCTAGTTAGCTAATTTTATCTATTCTTTCAGGTTGAAGTTAAATCTGGAGAAGAAGATGAAGAAATTTTATTTAAAGAGAGGGCCAAACTTTACAGATGGGATCGTGATGTGAGTCAGTGGAAGGAACGTGGTGTTGGAGACATAAAAATTCTTTGGCATACAGTGAAGAATTACTATCGTATCCTAATGAGAAGAGACCAAGTCTTCAAAGTATGTGCAAACCATGTTATTACCAAAACAATGGAACTAAAACCCTTAAATGTTTCCAACAATGCTTTGGTTTGGACCGCCTCTGATTATGCAGGTCAGTTTTAACATTCCAGCACTTTGCACATACTAGATTTCTTTAAATTCTGTTACAAATATACTGAACATTTTATATATACTGAGCATTTTAGCACAAAGGTGACTTTCTTGTTGCTCTTTTAATAGATGGAGAAGCAAAAGTGGAACAACTTGCAGTGAGATTTAAAACTGAAGAAATGGCCGATTGTTTTAAGAAAAAATTTGAAGAATGTCAACAGAATTTATCGAAGCTCCAGAAAAATCATGGGTCACTGACAACAGAATTGTCAAAGGAGACAAATCCTGTGGTATTCTTTGACATCTCTGCAGATGAGGAGCCGCTCGGGCGTATAACTATGGAGTTACTTTCAAATATTGTTCCTCTCACTGCTGAAAATTTCCGAGCTCTGTGCACTGGAGAGAAGGGCTTTGGCTTCAAGAATTCCACTTTCCACAGGGTTGTTCCAGATTTTGTTTGCCAAGTAAGCATTTATAGCTCTAGGTGATATTAAGAACTGCTTTATTAATGAGAAGGGGTTGCTATGCTGAGGATCAAACTTGGGCATCACATATGCTTGAGTGTCTAGCACCTTATCTACTGTATCACCTTCCTAGATGCTTAATTGCAATTTAAAAAAACATTTATGTTTTATACACATTAACTAGTGCTATGAACCACTCTTCTATCCCCACTATCCCCACAAAAACTTTCTATGTAAAATAGTTTAAAGTTACAGCTTGAGGGGCAAGGAGATAGCACTCCCTATAGAAGCCACCCTGTAATGTTCAAGTACTTGGCGCATAGAGGAGCCCCATACTCGTATGTATGCTGTCCTCTCTCTCTCCCTCTGTTGGTTTTTTGATCTTCTCTTAGGATTCATAGTTCTGGACTGACTCTTTTGAGATGTAAAGAGAGGGAGAGACAACACAACACAACACTTCAATACTCTCATGCTTTCATATGATGAACCAGAGGCTCAAATATGGGCTGTGGCAAAGTGGGCACTTTTCCAAGTGAGCTGGTTTCAACAAGAACTTTCTCTTGATTTTATATTTTACAAAGATTAATTTATTAATACAGTTTGGAGGGAAAGCAAGAAAGAGAATAGATTACCAGAACATCACATGGCTTTGATGGGTATATTACTCTGAACCTCATGCACTATTTTTTGGGCTGCTGCCTCACCATCTTTGGAAAGAAAAGAGAGGGGAAAAAAAAAAAAAAAGTCAGTCCAGTGAAGTTCTGGCATGCTCAGGAAAATGTTCTATCTTGAATTTAGTTATTTCCCTGCTGGGTAATGAGGATTAAAGGGCAGGTGGTAGTTCACCTAGTAAAGGCACAACCCAGGTTTATGTTCCTAGCTCCCATTGACAGGCAGGAAGTTCAGTGAGTGGTGGAACAGTGCTGCTAGTGTCTTTCTCCCCATATCTCTCCCACCCTCTTTCAGAAAGAGGAAAAACAGTCCACCAAGCGCAATAGAGCCTTTCAGGCACCAATCCCTAACTATGACACTGGTGGCACAAAAAAAAGAAAAGAATGAAGTTAGATATTAAAAAGAAAACAAAAAACTTTCATTTTGGTCTTTAAAAAGTAGATTTTAGTTTTCAAACCATATTCTCAGAACAGCCAAGCCTGTAATTTTATTAGTGATTTAATACATTATAAGATAATGGGTATAATTCCACACTTTTCCTACCTCCATTCTGTATCCCCATTGGAAACTGTAGCAGTTCTCCCAAAAGCACAGATATGGGTTATTATTTCTATAACTAACTTTCTTTTTCTTTTTTTTTTTTGCCTCCAGGGTTATTACTGGGGCTTGGTGCATGCACTATGAATCTACTGCTCCTGGAGGCCAATTTTCCCATTTTTGCTGTCCTTGTTGTCGGCATTATTATTATTGTTGTTGTTGTTGGGTAGGACAGCGAGAAATCAAGAGGGGGAGAGAAAGACAGACACCTTCAGACCTGCTTCACCATTTGTGAAGCAACCCCTGGCAGGTGGGGAGCCCAGGGCTTGAACTGGTATCCTTAGGCCGGTCCTTGCATTTCATGTCACGTGCACTTAACCCACTGTGCTATTGCCCGACCCCCTGTAACTATCTATATATTTATGTAGGGCATATTCTTAGTGATTAGTTCCATCTGTAACTTTTTGTTATGTTTTCAGGGGGGAGACATCACCAAACATGATGGAACAGGAGGACGGTCCATTTATGGAGATAAATTTGAAGATGAAAATTTTGACGTGAAGCATACTGGTCCTGGATTACTATCAATGGCCAATAGAGGCCGGGATACTAATAATTCTCAATTTTTTATAACACTGAAAAAAGCAGAACATTTGGACTTTAAGCATGTAGTATTTGGGTTTGTTAAGGATGGCATGGATACTGTGAAAAAGATAGAATCATTTGGTTCTCCTAAAGGCTCTGTTAGTCGAAAAATTAGTATCACAGAATGTGGAGAAATATAAAAATCATTGTCTTTTATAGTAAATTTTACCTATAAAAACAGTTGAGTTGAAAATTAGCTGTTATGATATGGTAATTATGTTCAGCTTTTGAAAATGGTATTTCCAATGTATAAATGTAAAATTGCAGCTATTATAGCTGTTGTATTTTTTAATGTGTTAAATTGACCGTGCATGGTGTGAAATAAAAGTTTAAACACTGGTGTATTTCAGGTGTACTTGTGTTTATGTACTCCTGACATCTGTATTAAAATGGAATAATACTAATCTTGTTAAAAGCAATAGACCTTCTCAAACTATTGAAGGAATATGGTATATATGCAATTTAATTTTAATTCCTTTTAAGATACTGGACTTCTTGCATGGATATGCTTACCATTTGAATAAAGGGACCACAGCTTGGATAATTTTAAAGTTAGATTTGAAATATATTTGGTAATTTTAATTATTGATATGCTCATTTATGAATGGGTAGTCACAGAGAGTAGAGACTTAACCAAAGTGCTCTTCTGTAATCCTTGCACCTCCTGTATAGTCAAACATTTAAGTAGAATACGTTCTTGAAATAATATGTAGCCTTTTGTGCCCTTTAAAAGCTATTATATTAAATTAATTTTACTTTTAACAAGGTGAGTATTAGACTCTTTTCTTCCTTTATCTGTCATCTGTTTCTACTACCTCAAGCTGCAGCTAGTTCTGATAGAACTTGAAATTTTCCTTGCAGTTATTGTGATAAAGTATGAATATTTTAAGAAGGTCTATACCATGTTCTTTGGTTAAAGATTTGCTTTATACTAGATTGTTGCAGTACCTTTTACTGGTGAATTTTGTAGCAAAAAATAAAGTGACAATTGTTAATAGCCATGCCATTTAAATTTTTCATTACTTGTGCATCTAATTGTTTGTTCATTAAGGAGGACAATTAAGTTTGTAAATGGCCGTACAATTCCCAGAGCTTCATGAACATGTCTTTCCAGATTTGATACACTGACTATATATGTTAGGTAAATTGATTTGAAAAAATAGTGGGGTTGTGGGCCTACAAAATGTAGAGTAAAAAAATATATAGTTAAGAATAAAATTCTGTGGATTCCAATTACTGATAGTGGCTGAGCTTTGACATACTAAGTTCTTTCCAGTAAAACCACCTCCCTCTGTTTATAGTCAGGAAGGTTTATTCCATTTGCAGATTTGGCTGTTGTATAAATACCTACTCAGGCACCAGTCTGAGAAGGGGAGGGATGTCACATGTAGTGTTTGTCCATAGAGCCAGATGTCTACAGTAAACCTATCTGAGTGTTGAGTTACCAGGACTTAAAGGAGCACCAGGAAGCACAAATACATACATGTAATAAACTGAGAACTAGCTTCTTTGAAAATCTACATGTGTAATGAAAGTTGATATAAAGTGCCATTTTTTGAGCTGGGCCAAGTGATGTGATGTCTTTGCCATAATTTTAGAATAAATTTCAAGTAAATGCAAATACCCTTTTGGATTTTTTTTTTTTTAAAGGTAAAGTCGGAAGCAGTGACAGATGACGGCACTACAGCTTCCTTCAGTGTGGTGGGGTCAGGGCTCAAACCTGGGTTGCATACATAATAGCTAATAGTTTACCAGTCCTAGAAGTTTTCTTAGAGAATTCATTACTGATCCCCTGTTGGGTAGTATGCCAGCTCCCTCTGGCTTCTGCTTAACCATATGCCTATATAGGGATTTATTGATCCCATTCAAAGCTTTGGTCTATTTACATAAATCACTTTTACATTTACATAAAGCACTCCCTCCAGGGCATTGGTAGTTCAGTGATAGGATTCTCACCTGCTCCGCCCCCTCCTTGTCACACTCTGATTTTCACCAGTCACTTTTCTCTCCACCCTCTCTATATCACATCCTGTTTCCACCCTACTTGGAGAGTATAAAAACAGCTGCTCTTCTGATTAAAGACACTTGGAAATTGCTTTCCGGCTCCAAGAGTTCCAGAGTGTATCTCCTGTGAAGTTAGTGCGGCACGAGTTCCTGATCCCTCTCCCACGCAGCAGCCTAGATAGGCTCCAGTTGAGTTCTCTCCAACCCAGAGAGCACTAGCTCGGGAAGAAGTACCCTCAGGCTATCCCGGCAATCCCCCCGCCCCCCCCCCCCCCCCAATGAATCACCAGCTTTTGGGAAGAAGTTTTAAACCTGAGCCACCAGTCTAGCCTGACAGTGTTCATTACTGATTTCTGTGCTATCTTAAAGGAGAAAAATTAGAAAGCTATTTTTCCTAAACAACATGTGTAAACCTAGAGCAATTAGAGAAATACTTAAAAGCAGACTGTGCCATTTATAAGACTTCATGCAGTAAGTGTGATTTTTCTGCTTTTGTTTAAATATAACCCCAAATCATACTCTTAAAACAGATTTTTATAGTCTTCCCAGATAGCCACTTAGCATACTGATAATTTAAAATGACATTTAAGGAACTTTTGTTATCTTTTTAAAAAAATTAGATAATTTAGAAAATGTAGTTTATAGTGCAGAATACCATTGAACAACCACAGTTTAGGAAAATAAAGATACTAGTGTGGTTATAGGTTTTTCAGTTACTCCCCTCCATCGGTTTTGGAGACGTGCCATAATAAATACTGCGACGGACCAGGTGGTGAACCCGGTTAAGCACACAGTACCAAGTGCAAGGATCCATGCAAGAACCTGGGTTGGAGTCCCTGCGCCCCACCTGCAAGGGCGATGCTTCACAAATGAAGCAGGTTTGCAAGTGTCTTTCTCTCCCTCTCTATACCTTTCCTCTCTCAATTTCTCTGTCCTATCGAATAAAGTAGAAAAAAAAAGTGCATCCTGGTGGCAAAAAATATTAAAATATTGACAAAAAATTTACATAGTGGGAAAAGCTACAACTCTACCTCTGGTTTTCTCACTGAAAAAAGAGTGGGTGGTGGGGGAGTCGTCATAATAGCTCAGCTGGATGGTGTGGTGCTTTACCATGCACAGGACCCAGGGTGGAGACTGGCTTTCACCACACTGGAGGAAGCTCAAGGCTGTGGTGTCTTGTCTCTCTGAACCTGAAAAAGCCTTCAGGAATGAAGCCCCAGGAGGACAAACAAATCCACCTCTCAGGGAGCTTCAGTTCTAATGCTTTCATTTATGCGGTATTACCATGGAACCAGGGCCTGCTGCTCCCATACATCAGTGCTCCAGGCCACTTATTTTTAATTTGAGGGGCACCACTGCAGGTGAGCTGTACCTCAGACCGATTGTGCTTATTGACCTTATTAATGATGTGTGTGTGTGTGTGTGAACCAGAGCAACACTGGCTCCTGCGGGTGCCCGGGGGAATGGAACTGGAGGCTCATTTTCAGAGGCCAACGATTTGGCCGCAGCATTCTGTCCTGGTCAAGACACTTAATTCCGCTAAGACAAACTGGCCATTGGCAGAAAAATGTTTCTATACTATATAGTACGATCTAGTCTTGATTCACACACACCCCCCATTAGCAGATGTATGCCCTCTGCGCCGCATGTGTGAGAGGCTGGAGGTTTCTCCCCATAAACTCCGGGCCAGCTCGCGACCTCAGCAGTGAGACACTTGCTAACCCGCACCTTGATACTTTAGGGCATTCCAAAAAAAAAAAAAAAGCAAAGCAAACGCTACCTACCAAAGGACACATGAAACATTAGTCATGAAATCACTCGGGAAAAGGGATTTGTGACTCAATGCCGTCTGTCATACACACCTGTACAGACATGGCGCTTACTCCCTCCCATTTTAAGTTGATTTACTTTCCCGCCTGCAAAACCCCGGGAAACGAGAGTTCTGTGTCGGCTGCGTTATGACGCACTTCTCCCACGCAGGCTCTGCACCAGCCTCCGCGCAGGAGTTGCGTAAGAGGATCCAGGGGCGGGGCTTGGTTGCATCACATCAAGGCACCCTTCCCCGGCGCAGGCTCCATCCCTGGCCCTTCGTAGGAGATGTGCGGGCAGACCCGAGGGCGTGGCCTGTGACGTCGTGTATCGACGCCCTTTCCCGGCGCAGGCGTCGCCCCTGCGCTTCCAGGTGCAGGTGTGGACGCGGTTCCCGGGGAGACAACGCTTGCCGGCGCTCTATGGAGCCGAGGGTGGTCAAGCCGCCGGGCCAGGACCTGGTCGTGGAGCGCCTCAAAAGTCGCTACGGCCTCCGGGCCCGCGGGGTGGCGGAGGTGCGACCTGGCCAGCCCCGGAATTCCCACCGTGGGCGCTCGCGGGCGGGCAGGACCGGGGCGCAGTGTCCACCCTCCGGCTGGGGGAAAGTGCCGCCGCCGCCGCTGCCGCTTTCAAATTTTGATCGGTGACTTGAGTGGAGATAGAAAACACTCTCTAAAAGAGAAAGAATTATTGACAAGAGAGAAGCAGAGCATCATTCTGGCACGGGGACTGGAGACCTGGTGCTGGAGAGGCCTCTGTCCACAGCACTTGCTTACAGCGCTGCTTGTCCTGAGATCCTGCCCGCTGCAGCTGCTCTCTTGCTGCCTTTGCTGGCTTCCGGCTGTAGCGCTCTTCCTCAGTCCCTCACTATCCTGCTCTCACCTCCACTCCCTCTCCACAAGCCAGTTTCCTTCACTGTTTGAAAGCGGCTTCAGGCTCTCCAGTATATTGACAACAACTTTAAGGTGTTTTCCTAGGAACTAGGATATTCCCATATGCATCTTAGCAACAGGTCCAGTTGACTTGACCAGCAATACAGTAATAGTTTGTGCTTTTCCTATGCAGATATCAGTAACTGTCTCAGTAATGTCTTGGCTAGAAACTTTGGTTGTGATGCAGAAGCGGCCTAAGAAGGAACGTTGCAGTTACTTGTCTTTGTTGCTTTAGTTCACGACGAAATTCCAAGCCTTGGTCCTGGTCCTGTTACTGTTTTTTAAGAGTGTAGGAGTATCTATATATGAGCCTTGCTCTCTGTTTCATGGTCGCATGGTCTTTGGATCCCTACTGTGCATTGCTGAAGTGCGACCTGCTAGTGCTCTCAGGGAGGCACACACTTTGCCCCCTACAGTTGACTCTACTTTGACAGTTTGGTTAAAGTGGTGTCCACATGGCTTCTCCACTGTGACCATTGTAATTGCCCTTTGTAATCAGTACATAGTGTATATGTGTGCTGGGGGAGCATTGTTTTGAGCCTCTAAGTTGATTCCTAGTATACAAAGTTGTAACTGTCCCCCTATTTTTTTTTCAGTATGATTTTTCAAATTTTGATCAGGCTAAATATAAGAGAAGGTCTCTAACTTCCCCAGGTAAGCTGAAAAAGTATTTTACTTTTTTATGTAGGTGGAGGATTTTAAACAATTTATAGGAAGAGATTAATTATTTTTATTTTATTCGTGATTTAATATTGATTTACAAAATTGCATATCAACAGGGGTGTAATTCCACACTGTTCCCACCACCAGAGTTTGGATCCCCAATCTCCCCACTGCAAGCCACTGCATTTCTAAGGTTGCACAGACATGGGCCAACCTACCTGTGTTGGCTGTCTTGTGACATTAAGATTTTTCAGTCAGGTAATGATGTAAAAATGAATGGGATAATCATGTAAGGTGTACTAAAAACCAAATGGAATGAGTCTTGCTGAGGATCTTTAGGATAAAAACATAAACCTAACATGTGAGATAGTGTAATAGGAAGTTATTGATGATAGAGAATTTCAGTTAGAGGATTTCTAACATTAAAGATGTGAAAGATTAAACACTGCAGTAAAGAAAGTGAGTTCCTTTTTGTTTAGGCATACGCTGGTTCAAGTTTTTGGAATAATAGTTATGCTAGAGGAAGATTTTACCAAATAAAAGTGCTTGGTAAAGATAAAAGTATGGTGAGATTGGGTCGGTGAGAATATCATGTGGTAATCTGTAACTGAAATGTATATCTAATTAATGACTCATCTTCTGGTCTGGTGAATTTAGGCAGTTTCCTTACCAGTAGGGTTAACTCTAGAACTGAGATAGTTGCAGCAGAAATAGTAGTTTAATATCCTTAAAAGTTCAGCAAATTAGGGAATTTTGTTCTTGAGTTTAATTTTTCACTTAAAATTGTTGTAAGTACTCTTGTGAAACATTCCATCATTATGGAAAAGTATTCCAGTTATTACCAAATCCTAAAAAAAAAATCTTAAGTTAAAATAGTAGTTTACTTTTGACAGTTGCCTAAAACTCTCCATCTTTTCAAAATATAACTAAAAGGTATGGCTCATTAAGAGTTGGCAGATAAAGAGTGTTGGAGAAGGCTGCATTTATTTAAAGTTTTTTTTTTAATTTCATGTTTTTCATTTTACTGACTGAACTTAGATATAGGCTAGAAATTTATCTAAAGTTTAATGCTTAAAGTACAATTAAAAATAAAATGTTTAGGGCCAGGGTAAATAGCATAAATGGTTATGCGAAGAGACTCTTGGTGCTTGAAGCTCCAGAGTCCCAGGTTCAATCCACTGCACCACCATAAGCCACAGCTGAGTAGTGCTCTAGAAAAAATAATAAAATGAAATATTTAATATGTGAGGGCTCATGGAGTCTTTTACTCATTACAAGTAAGTAGAAAGAAGGCTAGATTTTGAATTTGGTCAAGTGGGAAAATACACATAACATCTCTTCTCCTTAGGTTCCTATCCATTAGAAAAGAACTAAAGGCACCTCGTGTGCTTACTGCCTGATTATGCCTATACTTGAATAATGTAGTGAATGAAAGAACATCCTATACTCTGTAAAATGCAATATAAACATAAGATTTGTTGTCTGTTTTCTGAATTTTACATTAGGTTAATAAATAGACAGACAAGAAACCACTAAGTAATCTTGCTGTGTTTAAGAGCCTAGAATGAGATCATTAGTATCTTATTTCAGTGATAACTTCTGCTACTGTATTTTATTTTTTTCTGTTAACAGATGATTTTGACATCTACTCATCTGGAGACAAAGTTGGTTCATCATCAAGATACTATTCTAATGAACAAAAGCATTGTAGAACACCTCTTTTTAGTTCATTCAAGCATTTAAATGTGAATTGGTAAAGTACCTAGAAAATTTACTAGTACTATTTCCCTTAGAATTTAAGGTTGTAAATGAGGTAAAGAAAGAATTGTTTTTGTGTTTGCTTTGCGAGAGGAAGTGTAAGTAGCATTGAGCTTTCTAATAGTTGGATACACTGATAATATTAATTTTTGTTGAAAATCTCTATGATAAAACATAGACCTAATATCTTAGATAGTGTAATGGGAAGTTGTTGACACAATATTATATTTTCAAGATTTGTTTTGGGTTTACCTATTGATACGAGAGGGAGAGACAGGGAGAGAGAGAATTGAAAGAACCAGGGTATCACTCTGGCACATTGGACATGGGATGCTAGGGCTTGAACTCAAAACCTCATGCTCCAGAGACTAAGGCTGTATTCACTGCACCACCTTCTGAAGCCTGAAGTTTTTTTTTTTTTGTTTTTTTTTTAAGATTGATTTTAGGAGATAGGAACTAGCTCCCCCAGTAAAATACACACTCTACAAGGACCTGGGTTTGAGTATTTGGCAACATATGGGAGCATCACACATCGGGGAAGCTTAATGACTGGTGGAGCAATGCAGCCATCTCTCTTCTGTACCACCTCCTGTGTCACAAAATGAGCATTAAAACAATTTATTACTATTAGTGATTTAATTGTGGTTTGCAAAATTTTGAGATTTCAGAGATATAGTCTCATGCCTATACGTGGTGTGTGTAAGTTAGTACACACTCCACAAAAACCTCTGCCTCCCCCAAGAGTAAACATTTCTTGAAACATAAGAAAATTGGATTTATTTGTGTATAAAATGGAATTCTGAGATAGTAATGGAGAGAAAAAAGAAACTTATGACTTAAGTATCTATTTCATTTTTTAGACATTAATACCATTATTTTAGTTTTTTTAAAAAGATGTATTTATTTCATGATAGAGAAACCAAAGCACAGTTCAGCTGTGGCATGGTCATGCTGGGAGTTGAGCCTGGGTCCTCAGGCATACAAATTCTGTGTTCTCAAACTCTGAGTTGTCTCCCTGAAACCCAAATATTGTATTTTAATGTAACTGATATTTGGGATTTTGAATTTATGCATTCAGTTGCTTCCCACTCTATATAAATGAGGTAATGAATGGAAAACTTAGAACAGAGTTTAGCTCCTAAGAACACTCAAATCTACCATTACCATCATTTCTAGAAATTATATATGAATGATATCATTTTTAGCTTAAAATGATCATTTGAAGCTTTTAGACATGGAGGTTTTTATATTTATAACATTGAGTATGCTTTTCACAGTCCCTCAGTGGGATCTAGAATTAGGGTTTTGTTCAGTAGCCACTTACTGTGGGTACTGAATATATGACGTGGGACTGATCTGCATTGAGATATCCCGTAAGTGTAAAATACACACTCTACTTTGAAAGATGGATAGATGTATCTTACTTTTATAATGATTAGATGTTAAAAATTACAACCTTAGGTGTATTGGCTGAAATACAATCTTAAAATTTGGTATCATATACTGTGGAGTTGCCTTACTGGGTAGAGTGCCTGCATTGCCCCAGGATCATGTCCCAGCACCTCGTGGGAGGTAGGATGGCAACAGAGAAAGCTTTGGTATCTTCCCTCTATCTCTGTCTCTATATGGATGAAAAAAGTGGCCTGTAGTAGTGAACTCATGCATGCCTGAATCCCCAATGCCACTTTTTATTATTTCATTTCATTTAATTTTATTTCATTTCATGTAGCTACCAGAAAATTAGAAATTACCTTCTGTGCCTTGCATTAAAATCCTTATGAATAGCATGGCTCTAGGAATTTCAACTTTGAGATTAGCTTTTGGAGAGGATACCTGGGGTTCTAGTTCTGTCTTGCCTTTTTGAAGTCTTTTAAATTCCCTTGGAATAGTTTTTTTTTTATTTGAATATTAATTTTGTAGCTAAAATGTGTAGGTGATAATACCTGTTATATCTGTTGGGAATCAGAAGGAATAGTTGGCACTTGTTGAACATTATGCAGGTATATGGAGTGTTAAATTATGCTCATTTGAATGTGTTACACAGAAATTTGTAGTGGATTGTCAGGATCAATGATTATCACTTTTACAGTTTTACTTTTTATATTCTTTTTCTTTTTTTAAAATATTTTATTTATTTTTTCTCTTTTGTTGCCCATGTTGTTTTATTGTTGTAGTTATTATTGTTGTTGTTGTTGGATAGGACAGAGAGAAATGGAGAGAGGGAGGGGAAGACAGAGAGGAGGAGAGAAAGATAGACACCTGTAGACCTGCTTCACCGCCTGTGAAGCGACTCCCCGGCAGGTGGGGAGCCGGGGTTCGAACCGGGGTCCTTATGCTGGTCTTTGTGCTTTACGCCACCTGCGCTTAGCCCGCTGCACTACAGCCCAACTCCCTATATTCTTTTTCTTTAAGATATATTTATGGAATCTTGGGGAGACAGAACAGTGGTTATGCAAAAGACTTTCATGTCTGAGGCTCCAAGATATATTTATGAGAAAAAGAGAGGGGAAACGAGAATCAGAGTATTATTCTAGTATATTTGATGCCCAGGACCAAGCTTGGGACCTCACTGTGCCAAGTTCTGCTCCTGGACCTTTTATGTTCTTAGAAATGTTCACTT
Source organism: Erinaceus europaeus (assembly GCF_950295315.1). Classification (NCBI taxonomy): domain Eukaryota; kingdom Metazoa; phylum Chordata; class Mammalia; order Eulipotyphla; family Erinaceidae; genus Erinaceus; species Erinaceus europaeus. The sequence continues at coordinate 81,317,923 of NC_080164.1, read as the reverse complement.
GTGGGAGTCGGGCGGTAGTGCAGCAGGTTAAGTGCACATGGTGCCACGCACAAGGACCGGAGTAAGGATCCTGGTTCGAGCCTCTGGCACCCCACCTACAGGGGAGTTGCTTCACAGGCGGTGAAGCAGGTCTGCAGGTGTCTATCTTTCTCTCCCCCTCTGTCTTCCCCTCTTCTCTCCATTTCTCTCTGTCCTATCTCACAGCGATAACATCAATAACAGCAACAATAATAACTACAACAACAATGAAAATATAAGGGCAACAAAAGGGGAAATAAAAAAATTCTTTAAATAAAAAAGAAATGTTTACTTGTTATATTTTTCATAGTTATGTTGTTAATATTTGAAAAGAAGTTAAGAATTAAAAAAAGTACCATAGGAAATTTCCAGAATGCTGTGATAGATTTTTTTAAAGCCTAGATGATGATGAATTAGATTTTTCTCAAGATTTGAAACAACGGGAAATTGAAGACTTTATTGAGAGTGATCACAGAGTTACTACCTCCAGAACAGCCAAGAAGAAGTCTTTTAAAGAAATAGAGAAAGGTAAGAAAGAAAAAAAAAAGCCTCATTTTAGAAAAATCAACTAAATACTAAATTTGCCCAGTAGAACAAATAAAGGTTACCTTACAGGAAAACACTGGTTGTCACTTGTCTGCAGATTTCTGTGTTGTGATTTTTTTTCTTTTTTTAAATATTTATTCCCTTTTGTTGCCTTGTTTTATTGCGGTTGTTGTTATTGATGTCGTTGTTTGGATAGGAAAGAAAGAAATGGAGAGAGGAAGGGAAGACAGGGGGAGAGAAAGATAGACACCTGCAGACCTGCTTCACTGCCGGGCTAGCATGAGGGTGTTTCTTCCTGAGCATGTGCTCTCTGGGTTGGAGAGAACTCAACCGGAGCCAACTTGGGCTGCTGCTTACTCAGCAACACGGGAGAGGAACCAGGAACTTGTGGGTGGCGGAGCCAGAACGCAGTGTGTGTTTATTGATCAGAGACAACGCTTTTATATCTTTGAAAACCAGAAGTGGCAAGTTGGAAAAGGAAATGGCTAGGAAAGGGGGTGGAGAAAAGGAAAGAGCGGGCTAATGGTAGAAACTCCCTTAGCAACTGTTGCAAAGGTTTTAACTGGTGGGATTAATTAATACCCTGAATGCAGAGCGGGTATCGAGGTAGAAAGAAGATAGATCAAGAAAAACAATGATTATGTAAATAGGCCATAGTGTCAGCAATGTAGGATGGAGCAGGGGGACTGCCTGAGACTTCACTGCTTGTGAAGTGACCTCCCCCTGCAGATGGGGAGCTGGGGGCTTGAACCGGGATCCTTATGCTGGTCCTTGTGCTTTGTGCCACATGCACTTAACCCGCTGTGCTAATGCTGACTCCGTGTTGTGGATTTTTTTAAATTTAATTATTTATTTAAGAAAGGAGACGTTAACAAAACCGGAGAATAGGAGGGGTACAACTCCACACAGTTCCTACCACCTGATCTCCATATCCCATCCCCTCCCCTGATAGCTTTCCTATTCTCTATCCCTCTAGGAATATGGACCCAGGGTCGTTGTGGTTTGCATAAGGTGGAAGGTCTAGCTTCTGTAATTGCTTCCCCACTGAACATGGCTGTTGACTGGTCGATCCATATTCCCAGTCTGCCTCTGTTGTGGATTTTTTAAGCTATAAGAGAGCTATTGGATTTACCCGCAAACCAAGTGAGAAGAGAAATGTAAAGTTCTTTTTTTTCTAGTGTATTCCTACACTCTGGAAGCTTATCAAAATAAGTTAATCAACTGCAAACTTTTTAGCATTTCTTCTCTTCCTCATGGCAGTATTTGTTAGTAAATGTGCAAATGATTGGCATGCTATTTGGCTAATCCTTTAATATTTTATGAAAATCTCCTAGATTCCTTAAGGTGTCCCTGGCTGCATTTCATAGTTTGTCAGGAATTTGAGGGAAGGGTCAAACGGAAATGACACCCTCTCCTTCTGGGTGTCAGATGGAGAGTGCTATTGTACCACTGAAAAGCACTGTGTATCTCTTGGCCATATATTGTCTAGACTCTTACTACTTTCTCCCTCTCCACTCTCCTTTTTTTTCTTAGTTCCATTCATCTCAACTTTTGAGGAAGATGAAAAGCAAATTTCCCCGAAATTGTGTTTCTTGTTGTGTGTATACTTTCTCCCTGGGGGGAAAAAGTGAGAATATGGGATAACTTACACATTTTTAATTTATTTGTTTAGTTGCTTGAGTTCAATGCCTGTGCAACCCACTGCTCCCATGGTCATCTTTCTTTTCTCCTCTTCTCTCTGCTATTCTGTTCTTTTTTCTTTTTTCTTTCTTTCCATAGATGGTTACATGGAGGGAGAGAGGCAAGAGGAAGAGAGACACTTGTAGAGTTGCGGCACTGTTTGTGAAACTTCCTCCCTATGGGTGGGGACCAGGGGCTCAGTAATGTTTGTGACATAGTGGACTAGTCACCACCCAGTCCCAACCTATATGTTTTTAGAGAAAAAATTTAAGTTGACAGAATTAAGAAGTACTCATTCTGGGAATTGATGAGATGAAGACCTAGAGAGGGGAAGAAAGCACTGAGAGCGTCTTATGCAAAGACATTCAGTGAAATGGAAGAAGCTAATGTCTTTTCTTTCAAAACAAAACAAAACAAAACCCTACATTACTTTTCATTTGGTTTCCTGATTATCTAATAAGGGGAGTATAATGGGAGACCAAGCTGAGTCTTTTTGGATAATAATGCAAATTAAAACCATTGCTCTCAGTATCAGCAGAAAATAAGTTCAGTCAGTACAATGTAAGCAAGTAAATGAAGCAAAAAGAATATAACCACTTTTCAAAGCAATTTAACATCTGTAATAAAGTTGGACCAGCTACAGTTCAGTAATTTTGCTACTTACTTATATATCCTGAAGAAATTTGAACATTTGTGCCAGGAACCATGTACAAGAGTGTAACATCTGTCTAGCCTGTGTGTGTGTGTCTGTGTGTGTGTGTACGTACATGCATGTGCCTATATGGTAGAAAGTTTGTATGTAAGACTATAAAATCTTATAGGGTAAAGCATTGAAGATGCGTAAATCTGGTTCTAGCATGTACATAAGAACACATTTTTTAAGGAGCAGAGTATAGGAATTACATAATTATACAATTATATACTTACATTATATAAGATTTAAAAACAAGCTAAAGCAGCCAAGGAGGTAGCTGCAGTAGATAAAGGCATTGAATCCTCAAGCATGAGGACCTGAATTTGGTCCTTTGCATCACATGTGCCAGAGTAGTACTCTTCTTTTATCTCCTCATCTCTCCTAAAGTAATTTATCATTTATTTATTACCAGAGCACTGCTCAGCTCTGGCTTATGGTAGTGCTGTGGACTGAACCTGGTAGCTCAAAGCTTCTGGACTGAAAGTCGTTTGCATAGCCATTATGCTCTCTCCCTAGCCCACTAAGTAAATAAATAAATAAATATGACCTTAGACTTTCTCCCAGTTTCTTAGGCATTGATTGTCATTTGTTCAACCCAACCAGAATTAGGTTTTTGGCTCTGTCTTCTTTGGGCTTTCCTACTAGGTTGCCAAGCTAATTTGGTCTAAGTCTAATCAATTATTGAAGTTACGATGCATTTTTAGGCGCTTCAAGTAGGATTCCAGGTTTATTAGGTCTAAGTCTAATCACCGAGGACTATTGAGCATTTTTACTTTGAATTATATAATTGCTCTTTGCTTTTTGATACATGTGCACCTGTACCCAGTACCCTAAACCCTAGCTTATATCTTGCACCTGTAACTTTGTTAGATAATGTGCCATCTAAAGGGGACATAGGTAGTCCGTTGTGTTAGGAAAAATCTCACCAAATTTGAAGAGTTGCAAGGTTGACATTTCAGGCTCTGTATCTCTGGTTGTAATTCCTATGTAGTCCATCATAGGAATGCAATAGTAGCATAATGTGGGGTGGCATCATTAGTAACATTGATTTGCTTGAGGTCAACAGAGGTGGTATGGTGGTATCAAGAAGTAAGGGCATAGTCCTAGAGGTTCTAGGACTAAGAGAAATGAAGATCTTAAAGAGAATGCAGGGGGTTTCTTACAGTCTCAGAAAAGGTTTAGAATAGCAGTAATTATTATAACCAGGTTAGTTGGGGGAGGGGTTGTTTTCTATGATAGTTCAATGGCTAACATTTATAGCAATATATACTTCACTGTGCTTTGTGCCCTTTAGTGGTATCTGAACACCTTCATATTTTAGATACTGAAAGGAACAAATGATCTTTATCTGTCTGGCCTAAAGTTGTAGTTGACTTAGATGTTTAAAAAGCTATATATGCAGATATATTTTAAGAACTCCTTGAACAATTTAAGCTCAGTGTCATAGTCTGATCATCTTAAGATTCTGAAACATTAAATACTGAGGCTAAGGCAAATATTTGTACTTATAGCTGTGGTCTAGGCAGTTAGAGAACTTGAATTATTAAATGCATTTCCCCCCGGCATGTATAGCACAGTGTTTTAAAATGCTTTTAGACTTACAGGAAAGCTTCAAAAAGACTACAGAGTCCCTACAAAATCTTCACCAAGATTTTCTAAATGTTAACAGTTTGCCACATTGATTAATTTTACCAGAGCACTGCTCAACTCAACTTCTGGTGGTATGGGGGACTGAACCTGGGACTTTGGAGCCTCAGGCATGAGAGTCTTTTTGCATAACCATTATGCTAATTCCTCTGCCCTAATTTTTCTTTTATTTTATTGATAGGATAGAGAAATTGAGAGGGAAGAAGGGAATAGAGAGGGAGAGAGAAAGAGAGGTACCTGCAGCACTGCTCACTGCTGGTGAAGCTTCACCCCTGTAGGTAGGGCCTGGAGTTTGAGTGGATCCTGATGCATAATGACATGTGCACTCAACCAGGTGTGCCACCACCCAGCCCCTGTATAATTCATATTTAAAATTATTTAAAATGGGAGTCGGGCGGTGGCGCAGTGGGTTAAGCGCACGTAGCGCAAAGCGCAGGGACCGGCGTAAGGATCCTGGTTCGAGCCCCTGGCTCCCCACCTGCAGGGGAGTCACTTCACAGGCAGTGAAGCAGGTCTGCAGGTGTCTATCTTTCTCTCCCCTCTTTCTCTGTCTTCCCCTCCTCTCTCCATTTCTCTCTGTCCTATCCAACAACAAAGCAACATCAACAATGGCAATAATAACCTCAACGAGGCTGCAACAACTAGGGCAACAAAAAGGGGGAAAAATGGCCTCTAGGAGCGGTGGATTCATGGTGCAGGCACCGAGCCCAGCAATAACCCTGGAGGAAAAAAAAATTATTTAAAATAACTTCCTGAAGATTGCACTGAGAATATTTAAAACTATAAATTAATTAAGTTTATAATTGAATTTTTATTTTCCTAGAAGTTACCCACCCAGCTAATTTAACTGACAATTCCAGGAATTGGGCTGAATGTTATAGTGATGCAAATGACTCTCTTTTGAAACAAAGCAGCTCTCCAACATCTAAAGCATCAAAGAAGCAGCGCTTACATCCTTACCAGATCAATCAAATATATGATGAATTATTTCAAATACACCAGAAACTGCAGGTAAGAACTACATACTGCATTGAGAATTCAGAAATATTTATGTTCTAAGTACCAAAGTATTTCTAAAAATTGAAAACAAGATACTGTATTTAAGATAAGTTTGACAAGACAAGGTCAGAGAGAGCAAACTCTTTTGGAACTAATGAAAGGAAAAATGACTGAAAGAGAAGTAAAAATAGTGTCATTCCTTCCACCCTCTTAGGATTTTACTAGGATTTGGTGCCTGCAGGCCCCCACTATTCCTGGTGGCCATTTATTCGCTCCTGTAGATAGAGGGTGAGTGAGAGGGAAAGAAAGACAGGAATGACACCATAGCTCCCTACCTCCACCCCCATAGGCATTTGCATGTGGAGGCGGGGGGCTCAAACTCACGTCCTTGCTCATGGTCACTGGATTAGCTACTGGGTGAGCTACCTGCCAGCCCCAGCAGTATGCTTGTTGTGTGTGGAATCATTTCTTAGATTTTGGACTATCATTTTTTAAAAATACCTTTCCCCATCTTATTTCATTTTATTTCATCCTTGTTTGAGAAATAAAATATACTGGTAAATTGTGCCATTGGAATTCCCTTGAGTCATTATAATGGATTCTCACTGTAGTATGCTATTTTGCAACAAGATAGAATTTCTCTGCAAGAGGGCTGGGTGGTGGCATGCCTATTTGAGCACACATCTAACCATGCAGAAGGACCCAGGGTCAAGCCCCTGGTCCCCACCTGCAGGGGGAAGCTTCATGAATGGTTAGGCAGTGCTGTAGGTATCTCTCTCCCTCACTCTCCTCATTTTTCCCCACTTATTTCTGTCTGTCTCTATCACAGTGACCAAAACAATTTTTTTCTCTGCAAATTCTGTGAAGTTTATTTGCTTTGAGTAGCTATCACTATAACTATTTATCTTAGTGTCTGTGTAGTCCTAAACTACATTTGATGATGCTATGAATTGAGGGAACCAAACAGCCTGTTGTGTTTGTGAATGCACTTTTAAAATCTACTTGTTTGATATTTTGCTTCAGTGTGAAACTGTAGCACAGCAGGAGTTCGCTGAAGAGCTTCAAAGGCGAGAACATTTTCTAGTTGAAAGAGAACAGCTGCTTTTCAGACATGAAAGTGCCTTGAGTAAAATCAAAGGGGTTGAGGAAGAGGTGCTTACACGATTTCAGATCATGAAGGAGGTAATTATATGGTTTTTTACTTTATAGTAATGTGATTTCTCTTTTGTCTTCATTAGATGAACTAGCAGTTATTTATTTGCAGTAGCATGTTGTCACATTTGCTTTATCCTCTCTCTCCTACCTCATATTTTCTTCAGCCATTTGAATATAACTTGCAACAACTGACCCAGCATCCTAAATATTCTTGTGCCCCGGGAAGTTGCACAGCAGACAAGCATAAGGCCCAGAGTTGGACTGGGTGGCACATGTACTAGAATGATGACCTGGTTCTACCTCTTTTTCCCTCTCTCTTGCTGATAAATAAATCTGCATTAAAATATTTGTTTATTAACAAGAAAGAGAGAACCAGAGCATTACTCTAGCATATGTGCTACCTGGGCATCAAACACTGTTCCTTAAGATGTAAGTCTAGTGCTCTACTCACTGTGCAACCTTCTAGGCCTGATATTACCGTGATGGTGGAAGGTTACCTTTGCAGATACCTATCCTGGGGAGATAAGAAATCATACCTGTGTGTCAGCACCTGTACCATACACAATTACCCCCCCCCAATAAAATCATAAAAGAAAAACATACATACTTATTCCTAGGAGTATGAATTTTCTAAAAATAGAAACATTCTCCATGCCATTATCAAATTATTATTAGTAATTTATCTTGACTATAGTTACCCATTTACACAAATAGTCTCTGAAATGTCTTTTATTGCTATTTTGTTCTATTTTATCATCAAGGGACTAGACAAGAATGTGTGTGTATCATATTCACTTACCTCTCTCTGGTTTCTTTCTCTTGTTCCTCCCCCTGCCATATTACTTTATTGAGGAAATGTTGATTTGGGGGATATTAGTTGTCACTAGGGTACGTTTCTATATTTCTCCCTGATTTATATCAAGTCAGCTTCACCATTTTCTTTGAAGAGCCTTTTATGTTCTAGATTTGCTTTATTGTCTCCCAAGGGTTATATTCAGATTAAATATTTTTGGCAATAATAAAATTATTATCATTTCCTTCTTTGTTTCATATCAAGATTTATCCCTGTATAATAACTTACAAAGAGTAAAGTTCTGTGATTTGAAAAGTACGTAGTCTTTTAATCATCACCAATAGTCAATATGAAAAATAACTCTAAGGGGCTGGGTGGTGGTGCACCTGGTTAAGTACACGTTACACTGTGCCAGAACCTGGGTTCAAACCCCAGTCCCCACACGTAGAAGGAAAGTTTCACCAGTGGTGAAGTGGTACTGCAGGTGTCTTTCTGTCAGGTAGTGGTGTACCTGTGTACATGTTATAGTGTGCAAGGATCTGGGTTCAAACTCCTTGCTCCCACTTTCAGGGGAGGGAAGCTTCACGTGTGGTAAAACAATGTTGCAGATGTCTTTCTCTCTGTGTCTCCTTCTTTCCTCTCAATTTTTTTCTCTATCCAAAATAAATTAATAAAATAAAAATCATTGGGAGTCGGGCTGTAGCGCAGCGGGTTAAGCGCAGGTGGCGCTAAGCACAAGGACCCGCATAAGGATCCTGGTTCAAGCCCTGGCTCCCCACCTGCAGGGGTGTCGCTTCACAAGCGGTGAAACAGGTCTTGCAGGTGTCTATCTTTCTCTCCCTCTCTCTGTCTTCCCCTTCCCCTCTCCATTTCTCTCTGTCCTATCCAACAACAATGACAACAATAATAACTACAACAATAAAACAACAAGGGCAACAAAAGGGAATAAATAAATAAAAATAAATATAAAAAATATATTTAAAAAAATAAATAAAAATCATTTAAAAACACATCTGCTTTATTTTTATGCTTTCTGTATAAGTACTTGAAAGAGCAAAATTAATTTATTATCTTCATTTCCTATATAAAATTGTTTATTGTATTATACTATGAATACATTAAAAATGACACCTCATTTAAATGTAGAGGGAAAATTGATATGAATCATGTATAAAACTGATTAGGGAGAGTCAAATAGTTTTGAGACACGGAAATTTTGTTAAAAGTTTTTGAGATACAGAACAATTTTAACTGTGCTTTGAGTAGCTATCACTATAACTGTTATCTTAGTGTCTGTGTAGTCCTAAACTACATTTGATGATGCTGCAAACTGAGTGAATCAAACAGCTTGTAGAGTTTGTGAATGCACTTTTAGCATCTACTTATTTGATATTTAGATCTAAATAGATATATAGCTCTAAAGACTATTTCTTCTGCTCCTTAAGGGTAGCTTAACCTTAACTTAAAGAAAAAACCAATTATTTTATTTATTTCACAAGATAAAGAAAGAGGATGGGAATGGGTTGTGGTGCACCTGGTTGATCACACATACCACAATGTGTAGGGACCCAGGTTCAAGCCCCCACTCCCCACCTGCAGAGGGAAAGTTTCAGGAGTGGTGAAGCAGGGCTGCAGGTGTCTCTGTCTCCCTATCTCTGTCTCCCTATTCTTTTCAATTTCTGGCTGTCTCTATCCAATAAATAAATAAAAAGATAATAAAAAAGAGAGAGAAAGAGTCTAGAACAACACTCTGGCATAAACTTGAACTAGGGATATCATCCTTGCAAGTCCGGAGTTCAATGACTATGCCATCTCTTGACACATGTAAACTTTAAATTTTAATCTGAAATTATAGGAAATAATTTATTAAAAGTATCTAATAAAATTAAGAAAGCATTTAAAATATTCTTTAACTATGTATTAATTAACATATGTTTTAACTATGTATTTAACTATGTATTAAACCAGCTAAGTATCACTAAATCTATGTTATACTTCTGTTCAGAAAAATTTACCTATAGAACCCTCTGAAGTAATTTGTATTTGACATGAAGAAATGTTAAAACCATGAAGAATTTCTGATCCTTTTCCAGAGACTAATTAGTTATTCATAGCTTTACAGATAAAAATTCATCATGATATCGTACTTGGTAAATTAAAATTTACCATGTATACTTAAATACACAGATTAAATTCCCTGTGATTCAAGGTGTTCTAATTTTTAATTAATTTTCAGTTGCATTAGTATTAGTGACATGGAATCCTTACCTAACTTGAGATAAGGTATTTTCTTTTTCTCTTTCTAGCAACACAGTACAGAAGTTGAACACTTAACTGATGTCCTTAAGGAAAAAAATAAAGAAAGCAAGAGACTAAGGTCTTCTTTTGATACATTGAAAGAATTAAATGATAACTTGAAGAAACAGGTAAAGCCTATTTTAACATTGATTTTGTGATATGGCACTATTGGGACTGTATAGTGTATATTCTGGGATTGTAAACCAAAGTCTTAGAACATATTCTGGGGAGTTGGGTGGTAGCACAGCAGGTTAAGTGCAGGTGGTGCAAAGCGCAAGGACAGGTGTGAGGATCCCGGTTTAAGTCCCCGGCTCCTCACCTGCAGGGGTGTTGCTTCACAATCAGTGAAGCAGTTCTGCAGGTATCTATCTTTCTCTCCCCCCTCTGTCTTCCCTCCCTCTCTCCATTTCTCTCTGTTCTATCCAACAATGAGAACATAATAACAGCAACAATAATAAAACAACAACGACAACAAAAGGGAATAAATAAATAAAATATATTAAAAAATGACATATTCTGGCCAAAAAAAAACAACACCCCAACTAAATAAATAGGTGAGACTCTAGTTATTTGAATTTCTGTTTTAAATATAAGATCATTACTAAAATAAAGCAAAAGAGAAAACTGGATAACTTGGGAACTTTTAGACATCAATCTATAGCTTTAATTCTTAAGTTTAATAGTAATTGCTGACCAAAATTATACCACTTATGTAATTACAGTGCAATATGATACCATCTTTACTTGTGAGGCTATAAATAATGTGAAGATTTCAGTTTGTTTAGTGCCTAGCATATAAAAGATACTTAGAAAAGAAATGAATTTTAAATAAGCAGTGGAAGTACCATATACCTTAAACACAGAAAAAGAAATGCTTTTATGAATAGAATGTAACCTTGAAGCAAAACCTGTCGAGAATGCTACACGAACCAAAATATGCAAACCATCTACAACTGTCATGAACAAAGATGCAATTATTGTTGAAAATTGCATTTAAAATTATAATCAATGCAATGAGAAAAAACTAGAAAGTATTAAAGTTGGAAAGGAAGTAATAAGACTTATCCACAGATAATATGATTAAGTACAAGTCATGAAAATTAGGCAAAAATAGAATCTTGGGATGTAAGTTTAATATACAAATTGATGCCTATAAACATTCAAAAATGAAAAGTGTATTTCTAGATATAAAAAACAGTCCGCTTCTGCAGAGCCCTGCCCCATTAGGGAAAGAGAGAGACAGGCTGGGAGTATGGATCTACCTGCTAACATCCATGTTCAGCGGGGAAGTAATTACAGAAGCCAGACCTTCCACCTTCTGCACTCCATAATGACCCTGGGTCCATGCTCCCAGTGGGTTAAAGAATAGGAAAACTATCAGGGGAGGGAATGGGATATGGAGTTCTGGTGGTGGGAATTATACCCCTCTTATCCTTTGGTCTTGTCAGTGTTTCCATTTTATAAGTAAATACATTTAAAAAAAAAACCCACCAGTGGATCAAGGACTTGGATGTTAGACCACAAACTATCAAATACTTAGAGGAAAATATTGGCAGAACTTTTTTCCGCATAAATTTTAAAGACATTTTCAATGAAACGAATCCAATTACAAGGAAGACTAAGGCAAGTATAAACCTATGGGACTACATCAAATTAAAAAGCTTCTTCACGGCAAAAGAAACCACTACCCAAACCAAGAGACCCCTCACAGAATGGGAGAAGATCTTTACATGCCATACATCAGATAAGAGTTTAATAACCAACATATATAAAGAGCTTGCCAGACTCAACAACAAGACAACAAATAACCCCATCCAAAAATGGGGGGAGGACTTGGACAGAATATTCACCACAGAAGAGATCCAAAAGGCCAAGAAACACATGAGAAAATGCTCCAAGTCTCTGATTGTCAGAGAAATGCAAATCAAGACAACAATGAGATATCACTTCACTCCTGTGAGAATGTCATACATCAGAAAAGGTAACAGCAGCAAATGCTGGAGAGGTTGTGGGGTCAAAGGAACCCTCCTGCACTGCTGGTGGGAATGTCAATTGGTCCAACCTCTGTGGAGAACAGTCTGGAGAAGTCTCAGAAGGCTAGAAATGGACCTACCCTATGACCCTGCAATTCCCCTCCTGGGGATATAGCCTAAGGAACCCAACACATCCATCCAAAAAGATCTGTGTACACATATGTTCTTGGCAGCACAATTTGTAATAGCCAAAACCTGGAAGCAACCCAGGTGTCCAACAACAGATGAGTGGCTGAGCAAGTTGTGGTATATATACACAATGGAATACTACTCAGCTGTAAAAAATGGTGACTTCACCGTTTTCAGCTGATCTTGGATGGACCTTGAAAAAATCATGTTAAGTGAAATAAGTCAGAAACAGAAGGATGAATATGAGATGATCTCACTCTCAGGCAGAAGTTGAAAAACAAGATTAGAAAAGAAAACACAAGTCGAACCTGAAATGGAATTGGAGTATTACACCAAAGTAAAAGACTCTGGGGTGGGTGGGTGGGTGGGGAGAATACAGGTCCATGAAAGATGATGAATGACATAGTGGGGGTTGTATTGTTAAATGGGAATCTGGGGAATGTTATGCATGTACAAACTATTGTATTTACTGTTGAATGTAAAACATTAATTCCCCAATAAAGAAATAAAATTATTTAAAAAAAAAACACCCACCAAATAGTAAACACTATTTAGAGATAACTACAGTAACATCAAAAGATACTAGGTATCTAGGCTAAATATAAAGAAAGAAGTATCAAACATTGAAGGGAATGGGCTGGCCAATCATACTTGGGTTGAGCACTGTGTGCAAGGGCTAGGGTTCAAGCCTCCATGCCCCACCTGCACAGGAGAAGCTTTATGAGAAGTGAAGTAGTGCTACAGGTGTTCTTCTGTCTCTCTCTCTCAATTTCTCTGCCCTACAAAGTACAATAAATATGTAAAAAAATATTAAAGGGAAATAGAGTTTTAAATAAGTAGAATAATATGTTATTTTCATGAACGAGAAGACTGTTGTATAGATTACTGTTCCTGAATTAATAATTTATATTTAATCAAATTCCAATCATAGCTTGTTAAACTGCATTCATATACAAATTATAGCTTGTGGGGGGTCGGGCGGTGGCACAGTGGGTTAAGCACACGTGGCGCAAAGCGCAGGGACCAGCGTAAGGATCCCGGTTCGAGCCCCCGGCTCCCCACCTGCAGGGGAGTCGCTTCACGGGCGGTGAGGCGGGTCTGCAGGTGTCTATCTTTCTCTCCCCCCCCCCTCTGTCTTCCCCTCCTCTCTCCATTTCTCTCTGTCATATCCAACAACAAAGCAACGTCAACAATGGCAATAATAACCGCAACGAGGCTGCAACAACTAGGGCAACAAAAAGGGGGAAGAATGGCCTCCAGGAGCGGTGTATTAATGGTGCAGGCACCGAGCCCAGCAATAACCCTGGAGGAAAAAAAAAAAACAAAACAACAAATTATAGCTTGTGAAGCACTCAATTAAAAATATTTCCTGTTAAAATATATACTACCTTGGGTCCATACTCCCAGAGGGATAAAGAATAGGAAAGCTATCAGGGGAGGGAACTGGATATGGAGATCTGGTGGTGGGAATTGTGTGGAGTTTTACCCCTCTTATCCTATGGTTTTGTTAATGTCTCCTTTTTTAAATAATAAAAAATTAAAAAATAAATAAATATATATACTACTGAAATGTCAAGATTCTTACACATTTCTCTCAGGATGACGTGAACTTACATGGTTACTATTCAATGTTTCAGAAATAAATAGTGGTTTTGGTTATTTTGTTTATTTTTACCAGAGCACTGCGCAGCTTTGGCTTATGGGGTTGTGGGGGATTTGACCTGGGGCTTTGAAGCCTCAGGCATATGAGATTCTTGCTCTTTCCTCCATCTTCAAAATCAGCAGTGGCCACTTGAGTCTTCTCCACACAGTATCAGTCTGAATATGACTTCTGCGTCCTTTCTCTTATAGGGCCCTTCATGGTTACATTGGGTCCACCCAGATAATTCATACAAAGTTGTGTTTTATAAAGTCGACTAGCAACCTGATTTCCCTTTGCTATATCACAACATATTCAGAGTCCATTTATTAGGATTTGGACATCTTGGAATAAGGTTTGGGTGATATAAAATTATTTTATCTACCACAGATATAAAATGCCTTGTGCTTCTTAAGAACAATTCTTAGTATTTTTTAAAAGAGTTATACTTTTTATTTAATTATTTTATTAGAAGGCAATAACAATGAACAAAACTGGTGTCACTAGTAGACATTTTCTTTCTCTTTCTCTTTTTTATTTTATTCCCTTTTTGTTGCCCTTGTTTTTTTATTGTTGTAATTACTATTATTGTTGTTATTGATGTCATTATTATTGGATAGGACAGAGAAATGGAGAGGAGAGGGGAAGACAGAGAGGGGGAGAGAAAGATAGATACCTACAGACCTGCTTCACCGCTTGTGAAGCGACTCCCCTGCAGGTGAGGAACCGGGGGCTTGAACCGGGGTCCTTAAGCCGGTCCTTATGCTTAACCTCCCATGTGCCCTTAACCCACTGTGCTACCGCCCGGCTCTCCCTGTTTCTTTCTCTTTCTCCTTCTCTTTCTCTTTTGTACCAGACCACTACTTGGTTCTGTTTATGGTAGTCTGGTGATTAAACATGGGACCTCAGGATTGAATGCATTTCTCATAACCACTATACTATCTTCCCCAATCTAGTGTACATGCATACTTAAAATTTACTTTGGGAAAATGGCAGGAACCAAACATATTACCTAATACACTATACCACTGAGCTACACTCTGGTTAATATTGTCTTAATATGTAGATGCTTTAATGTGTTAATCTCTTCTTATGAAATACTCAGACAACTCGACATACATATTTATACTTACATACATGAGTCTGTTTGCCTGTTATGTGTCTCCCCCTGCCCTTGGTTATGATCTTAACTATGAATATTAACACTGGTTTGACATGACTGGTTGTGAAAACAAGTTTAACTGATAGGCTGGAAAGCCTCTGCTCTAAAATCAGCATAATCAATATTACTAATCATGTTAGTTTATAGTGAACTGTCTAACATTTTCTTACTTTAGTTAAATGAAGTAATTGAAGAAAACAGGAAAATGGAGGTCCAGGCTAAGCGAGTCCAAGCTCGTTTAGATAATTTGCAGGTGAGCTGCCTGATCTTTTCTTGCAACAGAATTGAATTTTAAAATGATTGTCTCTGGATTTTCTCACTGTTAATATAATTTTGGCTTAATTCATCCATGCATACTGTTGCAGAGAAAGTACGAGTTTATGACAATACAGAAATTGAAAGGAAATTCCCATAGTACTCAGGATGTGAAAAATGTAAAACAAGAAAAAGTACAAGTTTCAAAAACAAATAAGGTAGGATATGATGGAAGATTTCTCTTTGTTGTTTAGTCTTTCATGTCATTTTGATAGCGATTTTTGTTATGAAAGGATTTGCCAAAGTTCCCTGTAAAAATGGCTAGAATACTTAGATTTTGCATTTCTTTGCGAAATCAGGTAAGATGTTTCTCAGGCATAGTAACACTGACAAGTCACAAGGCCATAGGTTTAATAATAGCTTTATTATTTTATGCATTTTGAGATTTCACAGGTGTTCAATGTTTTTTCTATCAAGTCCAGAATGGACTTTGTTCACAGTATTTTTTTCCCCTTTTGTTGCCCTTGTTGTTTTATTGTTGTTATAGTTATTAATGTCCCTGTTGTTGGATAGGAGAGAAATGGAGAGAGGAGGGGAAGACAGAGAAGAGGAGAGAAAAATAGCTTCACTGCCTATGAAGCAACTCCCCTGAAGCTGGGGAGCCGAGGGCTCGAACCAGGATCCTTATGTTGGTCCTTGCGCTTGATGCCATGTGCTCTTCACACACTGTGCTACCGCCTGATCCCCTTGTTCACAGTATTTTAACCTAAGAATAGTTTTATTTTGAAATATAAACTATATGCAGTAACACAAAGTAAATAGTTTGCTGAGTTTTATTAAGTACTCATATGTCATTTACAATTATTTATAGCTATAGAATATTTCATCACTTTAGGAAGCTTCCTCTTATCCCTTCTAGTGCTTCCCAATGAAAAGTAGGTATTGATGTGATATCACCGTAAGTTTTGTTTATTTTAGAACTTTTTTTTTTCTCAGTTAGGAACTGAGAGGTAGCTCACTTGGTAGAGTGTGCACTTCACCATGAGTTCAAGCCCACAGGCCACCACATGGGAACACTGTGCACAAAGATGGGTGTTACCAGCAGCGGCGCTATATTGTGGTGCCTTTCTCCCATCCAAGTACTAACCAGGCCCGACCCTGCTTAGCTTCCGAGATCAGACGAGAACGGGCGTGTTCAGTGTGGTATGGCCGTAGTCATGTGGTGCCTTTCTCTCCCCTCAGACTGTCTCCCTCTCTCTTTCCATCTGTGATGGAAATGAGGGTTGTGGAGGTTGAAAAGTTCACTGGAAGCCATGAAGAAAAAGAAAAAAGAACTGTAGCACAGATTTATGTAGAATGTAACTTGCCTTGTGTGTAAGGGTTATTTTTTTCATTGTAATATTGGGTGGATCACTTCTGATTAATATTGTCTTAGTATATAGCTACTTTGAGGTATTAATCTCTTATCCTTATGAAATACGCAAAACAACTAAGACATACATATTTATACTTATATATGTGAGACTGTTTGCATAACCATTATTGCTGTCTCCCAGACCCTTGATTATGTTGTGTAACTATGAATTTTGACATTGGTTTTGTTATTTTTATATTTCTTAGTGTGAGTATTCATTGTATGAAATGTCATTTTGTTTATCCAGACCTTGATGGAAACTTGGGCTGTTTCTAGTTTTTTAACTGTTACAAATAAAACTGCAAAGACCTTTCACATATGAGGCCTTTTGTGGATATGTTTTCATTCCTCCTAAAAAAATATAATAGTGGAATCTCTTGGCTATAAGGCAGGTGTATATTTAGCTTATAACAAAGCTGTCCATTTTTCAATGTGGTTGTACCATTTTATATATCTCCTTAACACAATATGAATGTTCTGGTTGTTCCCAGCCTTGTAACATTTGGTGTTATCATATGGATGAACAGTGAAATTTCATGTGGGCTTTAGTAAGTCTGAGAAATTGTCTAGTTCTTAACAGAAAGCCAGTTGGGAGCATTGGACTGTTAAGGATGCACAGAAGCAAATGCTGTTAGGCAGCGCTCTGAAGAAGTTAGTTGGGTTGTTCTAAAGTTATTGTGCTTCTGTAATATCAAATTCAGCAAGAGACTGCTTGCAGAGATCTCTGATCCTAAAGTTGCTGTGACTTTGCATCCTTTGCAAGAAATATGCTGAAGGTGGTATCCATTAATAAGAAGTCAAGGACTTCGTAAAAGAGGACTGCTTCTGTTAAGCTTTTGAGTTCTTTCACTTTGACGTGTTGCTGGATGTTAATAAGAAATGATAGTGGTCGAATCCAGCATCTTTGAAGAACAAACAAGGCCTGGTGCCCAAGGCCTTCACTGAATTAATAATTGAGGGTTTTGACATGAATCTGTTCAAGCAGGTTGAGGTCGAGAAGTAGACACCAGTAGTTGACCTACTGACTTTCCTCAATGACTTTTCCTCCAACTACCTCAGATTACCTGGTAGTTGTCTTGGAATGGCTTACCTTCTGCTGCCTGCAGCCTGAGAGCAGGTTCTTGGAGGACTTCTTTGAGGGTAGATGGGTTATCAAAGAGTCTTACCAGCAGGATCTGGGAGTCATGTCTAAGGAGAGTGACCACTGCTACATCATTGTGCAAGTCCTTAAGTTTCTCTATCCAAGTGTCATACAGGGATT